>NW_019174404.1:17583434-18035724 GCF_002260705.1 Seriola dumerili
ACACACCATCAGAGTGTGTGCTGAAAATACACTCCATGTTTGGATAAGTCAGGTGGAACATTACAGCACAGCCCTCAGAGGGTCAGACCATTGTTTGTGGCATATTGTGTGTTGCGTAACATTATCATGTGTCATTGATGTCTGTTGGACATAAATGAGGCTCTGCAGAGAAGGGTTTCTTCTTACCACCTGGTAAATCTGCCACACTGCTTCTCATCCATCACCTAAACTAAATTGGTCCAGTTTCATAATGAACCGAAAATGAATTTAGACTTCTCATAATATAATGATAAATATAATACGTTGTGATTTGTCACATTGCTTCTTTGCGCAGCGCATTGATTCGCTCAGGCCTTCCTTTTCCCTCAGGGCACACAGACTGTGCTGCGTGCATGTGCCAGGACTGGGCTCACTGGTCAGTCACAATATGTGATCAACTCGCCACAAAGAGACTCTATTTCTGTGTGAAACACAGAATTAGTGTCACTATCATAATAGGAATCCCCCAAGGTGCAAACAGGCCTGTCTTTTGAAGGGAATGGGAGATGGCACTCTGATTGGTTACAGTGGCCTCATTGCCACCAGAAATACAAGAAATGGAAAAAATATGAGTGCTTGGTGTCCAGCAGCACAACATTGGAAAATACAAGACCCATAACTCCAATAAGAATTACTGATGATCACTGATGTGCAAGTGGCATGAATTAAAAAAGCAAGCGTCTTTACTAGTGTCAGTCCAACACAGATGTCATTTTTCCGTCCAGCGCACATGTTGTTTAAATAGCAAATACACTTGTGCCCCATCTGAGCGCCTATGGGTGTGTTGGTCTTAAAATGAGGTGTGGTCAGGCGCATTGTTGGTGCACTATCTCGAGGCAGCTGAAAGTGATTGTGCGATTGACCAACGAAAACCTGGTCTGAAGTTAATGANCACTAGAATTCCAATGAGGTCCAGGATCTGGCTGAAGGGAGTGAAATACAGGTAGAAATACAAGAAATGGAAAAAATATATGAGTGCTTGGTGTCCAGCAGCACAACATTGGAAAATACAAGACCCATAACTCCAATAAGAATTACTGATGATCACTGATGTGCAAGTGGCATGAATTAAAAAAGCAAGCGTCTTTACTAGTGTCAGTCCAACACAGATGTCATTTTTCCGTCCAGCGCACATGTTGTTTAAATAGCAAATACACTTGTGCCCCATCTGAGCGCCTATGGGTGTGTTGGTCTTAAAATGAGGTGTGGTCAGGCGCATTGTTGGTGCACTATCTCGAGGCAGCTGAAAGTGATTGTGCGATTGACCAACGAAAACCTGGTCTGAAGTTAATGACGCAGTATTTCACTGTTATTTTTAGAGAGTAATATTTGTCTACATAGGTGGGTGCACAATGTAAATACACTCTGCCTGCAACACACCATCAGAGTGTGTGCTGAAAATACACTCCATGTTTGGATAAGTCAGGTGGAACATTACAGCACAGCCCTCAGAGGGTCAGACCATTGTTTGTGGCATATTGTGTGTTGCGTAACATTATCATGTGTCATTGATGTCTGTTGGACATAAATGAGGCTCTGCAGAGAAGGGTTTCTTCTTACCACCTGGTAAATCTGCCACACTGCTTCTCATCCATCACCTAAACTAAATTGGTCCAGTTTCATAATGAACCGAAAATGAATTTAGACTTCTCATAATATAATGATAAATATAATACGTTGTGATTTGTCACATTGCTTCTTTGCGCAGCGCATTGATTCGCTCAGGCCTTCCTTTTCCCTCAGGGCACACAGACTGTGCTGCGTGCATGTGCCAGGACTGGGCTCACTGGTCAGTCACAATATGTGATCAACTCGCCACAAAGAGACTCTATTTCTGTGTGAAACACAGAATTAGTGTCACTATCATAATAGGAATCCCCCAAGGTGCAAGCAGGCCTGTCTTTTGAAGGGAATGGGAGATGGCACTCTGATTGGTTTATTGCATGTTACGACCCAAAACACTCCAATGATTGACTAAGAGACTTGGTACAATGCTCATGAACAATCCTGGTGATGCAACCATTTTTGCCTGCATTAAAATGACAAAGTGGAATATGGACCCGCCGTACATGCACTTGCACCGTGTCTATCGGACTGTTAAAACAGAGCCAAGTGTCCCTGTATCAGAGACAATGTCCTCTTAAGGTCCACAGGGCACTCCTGTTCTTTAGTTTGAGTTTTTATCCCCCTTTATCCATATACCCAGGTCAATGGAAGTTTAATGCTGTGTGCGTGTGTGTAAAGATATAAGAGGTAAACATATGGGAAATACTCCTCTACTCATGTACATTGTATGCATGTAAGCCTGACACATAAACGCATGCACATTGTACACACACTGCACACACGCACACTTTGCAGCTCTGAATCATAGCAATTAGTTCAGATGGAGACCAGATAAATGTGCAGTAAACACAGTTATATGATTAAAGGCTTAGTGACAGAGACTGGCCTGAGGGCTGAGTGGGTTGAAGAAACAACATAGATACTAAAATGTTAAAATAAACTTGTAGTGGTTATGATATATTTTCATATCTATTTCCTGAACATATTTTACAAGTAGGTTGTTTAACTAATTACACATAAAAAAAAACATTGCTCTTGTATTGCAGTGAAGAGGTAGTGTTATAAGTATGATCACAAAAAGTTTAAGAAATTTTAACATAACCATGGTTAGCTTTCTTACCTTGACAAGCACAAGAGAGGTTACATTAGTGTTAAATAGTTTGTACTTTCAAAAATGATGTTGTACTTTTGAAATTACAAGAGAAAAGGCTTTTAGAGTGAAGACCAACCAGTGTGTTAGTGGCGAATGTAAAGCTATCTTGGATAATAGAGTTTGGCTGGGGTTTCTGGTGTATAAACTTTAGGACCCAAATGCAGACTCTGAGGCAGAGATTTATTTCTGAAATTTATTTCTTTAACACAACCTGTAGCTCCACAAAATAGTTTTGCATGAAATACAGCTGGCCTTGAAAATAACACTTTGTGTGGCTAATAGGATTAAGTTAGCTAACCGGGCGTGCTAATGTATACAACTTATGTTAGAGCAGGTGAAAGCTAGGTGCTGTAGCGATTCATTGTGGCCTCCAATCTACCCTGAAGATGTAGCACTACTCAGTTATATTATAAACTCTTGTATTATAAGGACAATGATGGTCAAAGCTCTTGTCAAGTGACAATCACCACCACTGGCAAGAAACCACATTCGGCAGCAGAGAAAATTTTCAAATAGCCCCTTTAAATAACGACTATTGCTCTTAATACATCCCATGAACACCACTTCAACATGCTCAGAAATCCAAAGCTGGCCGGGCCTGTAGCTACAGTTACTGAACTATGATTGGACAACAGCTGTTAAGGGGAGGGCTTTAGGAAGTGGTCAATTATGGGTCTGAATCTCTAACAGCTAAAAATAGAAACATGCTAGGGTTATTAACTTAAAAATGACATTAGAAGCTGTTCCAGTAATCTGTCAACTGAGATCTGCATCTCCATCTCTCTCCTGTCGCTCTTCACCTCAGATCCCCTCCTCCATATACTCCTCCATCCTGTGAGCTATCCATCATTTACTATCATCGTCACCTCACTCTAAGAAACCTCATGCAGGTTTGTTAGACCTCATGCAGGTTTGTTAGAGTACCAGACGCAGTCCCTCCATCATTGTCACCTGTCTTGCTTGTCGTATACTGTGTATCTTTGGCAGCACAATCAAGTTGAACTGGTATTTTGAAGAGAAAATCAAACATTTAAATGAAATGAAATTGCAAAATCGATTCAAATAGAATTATATGAATATATTCTAGTTTTATTTTTTCCAAAGATTTTCATTTAACAAGCTGAGCTGAGTATTTTGCGTGTCGTTTCATTTTAAAGTCTTATTAGTTTTGGCAGGACTCCATCTCAGACTCCCGGGGACACCTGTTTCCTGAGAGGATATTTAATCACTTATTTACTGCGTCTCAGCAGAAAATTTCTTTAATGGTTATTTCATAATGTTTGTGCCTCATTAGAATTGTGTGCAACAGGAGCTGGTTGTGGCTACACCCAGTAATAATGTCACTGTGCACTGATCTGTACCATGCGACATCACTAGTGGGTGTGGTCAGAGATGAAACAGGCTTAAAACTTTCAACCAGAGACGGCGGCAAAATGATGCTTTTGTTGTAAGCTAATGTTCAACCAAACTCAGCATTTTCATTGGAAACATTATAAGAATTAGATAAATTATTTAAAATATGCTTTCTAATTAGGCAGCTGAATGTTTCTCATTTTCAGACGTAAAATGATCACTTTATTTTTCCTCTCAGTCTTCATCCCTCATGGAGTCACAGACACACATATGCCCACAGACATGGTGGTATCCGTTTCACTCCAGTCTTGTTTGGTTGTGAGCTGGCGTTAAATCCTCCCATTCTGCACACAAATGAATGTATTATTTGGTGAGGATTAGTGTTAAATGGCTCTTTTCTCTCTCACTGTAGACCTAATAGAATGAGTGAATTAAATGCCAACAACCATCTAAACAATACTTAACCAGAATGGATGACACCATGGATTGTGTTTTGTATGTGCACCCATCTGTTTGAGTGTGAATAGAGCGCTTCGCCTGTGTGCATCTCTGTATTCTCCTCTGTGTATGCAGTTATGTTTTTCTGTGGATTTCTTGCTTGCCAATTAAATGAACAGTTAAGAGCAGTTATTCAATAGAGTGATGTCAACTAAATATAACGAAAGGACATTATGATGTTTAGAACATAAAAACTCATCAAAAGTGGGTCTAATTTAGGTTTGTGAGGTTCTCTAATCAGAGGTAAAAAAATCATCACAAAATAAAGTGTCATGCAGTATCAAGTGCCTGTGAAATTAATGGTACATTAAAACATTTATTTGCACCTACTGCCATGGTAATTTGGCATGCAAGACTGGAATTGAAGCCTTGGGCGTCAGTCAATTACCATTAACAATTAAAGCTCTATAGTTATTTTTTTTTTCAAGAATAAACGGTGGGTCTGTCAGGATGAGACATTTTATTATTTCTTGCCTGGCTGCTGTTGGGCACCATCATGGTGTGTGGGACAACAGAAAATAGCTGCTACTTGTAAACCTTTTGCCTTTAAAGCTGCACTAATAAATATTATATTATATTAACAAAGGATCAAATGATGACAAGTAATGTGAGAGGAGTTTTTGTGGTGACAAATTCACAGAGTTGCTATCTGTCTGTACAGTCCTCTTCAGCTCCACGAAGCATTTTTGCAATTTTGAGTTAATTATTTTGGTTTTGAGGCCCCTCAATGAACTATGCAGAACTCAGATGGACAATGTTAGCAACTAACTGTTGAACTGCATGTTTCACTGACCCCTAGTGGCCAAAAACAAACCAATAAGCAAACAAAAAATATGTTGTTGCCGCTTAACTTAAGATTTAAACCCCTTTGTGACAGATTTTCACAGGATACACACAGTACTCCTCTCACTCACTAAGAAGCACACAATTGTAGTATATTGCTCACTATCTCTTTTCTGTCAAAAAATATTCTAATTACAGTATTATTGATAACTGCCCTTATGCAACATGTTTTGAAATGTTTAAATTTTATTTTAAAAAGTCCCATATTTTACACTTTTCTGCTGTTTAATTTGAAGTCTTGATATCCATAAGCAGATATATTTGTGGTTTTAAGTACCAAAAACCATCTCACTGTAGTTTTACATCTCCTTTCTCAGGCCTCTCTCTGGAGCTCTTGTAACAGCAGGTCAGTCAGCCAATCAGAAGAGAGGCCCAAAACCCCTCTTCTGATTGGCTGAGAGTTTTCTGAGTGATCAAATAAAAATATAGCAGATTTCAGGTAAATGCTCAGAGAAACCAAATCCTGCAAGGTTGGATGGTGGGTCCGGGTGGGCGGGGCTTGGGGCATGGCTGAGATCAGTGACTGCTTTGCTGTGACATCACACAAACGGCTGACGGCTCGTTTTAAGGGTCAGTTTCTGAATACAGGCTGTGTGTATTTCTTTGTGGACTGAACAATTTGATACTTTCACAGTATTAATATAGAACCTAGACCTGAAAAAAAAGATATGGAAATCTCACTTTATACAATATGGGACCTTTAACCATAAGGGTATTGTTGCATTGTAAAGAAATAGACTGCTTTGTTACTACTCCAGCATTGGAATTATTATGTAACTACTACCCATTGGACTCACTGTGTTTGTTAGCTCTTTTAAACAATTGATCATGTAAAGACGTTTAACTTTCATCTGCTAAAAAGGCTAAATGTGTTTGTGTGTGTTTGACAGTGATGGAAATAATAATAAGCCCTCTTATAGGAAAAACCTGCTCTTACACTTTGCAGATTTGATCTTCCAAAAGAAAAAAAGGGAAGAAACAGTGACTCCTTTTATGCTGTCAAAAGTGTGTGCCCTCTGTAATGTATAAAATATGACATGTATAAACAGAATATATTCAGAATTTTCCTTTTAAAATAGACCCACTGTGCAGCTGTTCATATCCATAAACCACTCACAGCTGGCCCTCTTGGGAACGATGACTGTCAGGTGCATTTCACAACTGCCTAAACGTGGTTGATATGATACTTTTAGTTTAGTGTGGATTACATTTAGATGGATCAATCTAGTATGAGTGGTTAATGTCTGCCTATCCATCCAGAAAATTCTCCCTCCATCACCCATCTCCATACTCTCTATACCATTTTATATATGGCATGCAGTCATCCATCTGTCCTTCCAAGGATAGTGAGTGAAGGTTACGGCTGACAGTCATCCCATCATACAGTCACACTATAAAACCATATTGAAAGTAGACCACAGAGGGACTACAGTGAGGGAAGAGAAAAAATGGACATGTTTAAAGGGACATTTGTAATAAACAGCTACCGATTTACCAGCTTGGTCTTTCTCTGTCCTTTCATCCATTCTTCTAGTGTTTATTTAATATTTAATGTTAATTACAGTACGGGGTAAGGTTTAGGGTTGAGCTAATAAAAATTATACAATATTTCTGTAAACAAATAAGCAGGATACTAGAACAGTACGATATGGTGATTTGCACATAAATCATGGTGATCATAAATATCTTTGGAAATCTCATATATTAAAAAAATGAATTATTAAATTTAGGTTGTTAGCTTGTTTTCTATTCTTAAAATATTTGTAAACACTTGGCTAGTAATTATTGGTGTTTAGGAAGACATGTTTGTGTTCATCATAATGAGTTGAGTACAAATTATATATATATTATATGTTTGTAAATTAGATTTTATTTGACAAAACAATTTCAATCTCAGTATTTCCCTGTCAGTCGATCCACCACTTTGGCTGAGACTGAAATATCTCAACAACTATTTAAAGGATTGCCATGACATTTTGTACACTTATGGTCCCCAATGAGGGAATCTTACTGACTTTGGTGATGCCCTGATTTTTCCTCTAGCACCACCATGCGGTTGATCCTTTTTTTATTTTATTGAAATATCTCAACAATGACTGGATGAACTGCCAAAAAAATCTGGTACAGACATTCATTCCTGGTGCCAAGAGGATAGATCTCATCAGCTTTGGTGATCCACTGACTTTTCTCAACATTAAAATGGATTGATGGGCACAAAACAATGTTGTATAAACATTCTTCATTCAAGTCTCACCATGATGTTCACGTTTGTTAAGCCTGTAGGGTAAGTACAAACTCGCAGATCTGCGAGCATGTACTAATTTAGTTTTTTTGTGTGAAGATTTGCATTTACGTTAGCATAAATCATCCACCCATACCCATACCTGATCACACATTACCATTATTTCTCAGTCGGACATTATAGGTTATGATATGGTCACATATTACATACATTACTGACATATGCTGGTTTTAAATAAATAAAAATGTAAGTTCTTTAATGGTAGAATGAAAATTGCAACAGGTATTTTCACGATAGCCTGAACACAGTCGGACATTTTTGATCAATTCAAACTAAAATTCTGAATGTCACCGCCACTTCCTGAACAGGAACAATTTAAATTCTCATAATGACGTTCGCCCAAAATAAATAACACATCACAACGAGTTAAGCGGTCCAAACACAGTGTAATTCATGCCTGATGAAAAGTGATGCTTAAAATAGAGAATGTGTATTATTTAATTAATTAATCCCTCCCAACCGATGCGCAGATTTTCCGCAGCGGTACAGTTATATCCCACGGATGTGACTGCGATCCGTGCCTCCCTAATTTCCGTGCATTTGTCACTTTTGAGACGTATTCCTCTCTATGAAGCTACAGCTTAAAACATAATAGAAAGAGGGGCATTTTTTTGCTACTATTAAACATGATTATTATGGTTTATTTGTTATAAAATGTATGATATAACTAAAATCTCAAAATCTTTTTTTTTTTTTTTTACTACAAACAGACACTGTTCACTGGTGTTTATTTTCCACAGCATACAGCGGGGTTCACCATGTATGTGAAACCTATTTGTCTTTTCTGTCTTTTTCCTCGGGCCTCTCTCCTCTTTTCTTGCATGTGTCACTCATTCAGCTGCGGGCAGATGAGCGCCACCTCGCCTCCCCCGCACGTCTCTAACCCAGTCATTTAATCTGCTCTTCTCACCTCCATGCCCGTCATTCACTCCTCCTCCTTACCTACAATCTTCCTGCTCTTCCTGCTGTCACACAGCTGTCCTCCCCTCTTCCTGACCTCTTGTCTCTCACTCTTGTTCTCTCCATCGTTCCTGTCCTTCGCCATTGAGATCTAATACAGCGCTGTCCTTGTGACGGATATACCCTCTCTCTGTCATAATTGTATACCGTGTCACCCGCTATCTGTTCCTCCTCTTCATGTCTCTAGCTCTCTGGTTGCACCATCTCCTCGTTTATCCATGCCACAACATTGTTTTTCTTTTTAATCTAATGTGTTCATTCATGAGCTACGAGAAAAAAGCAGCAGCAAATGTACATTACACCAATGGATACTCATTTATATTGACAAGCACATACTGCTACTACCATTGCCAATTCCTGTATATGTTTGCAAGCATGTCACAACAGCGATTAAAGGCAGTATAGCACTACAGCCACACAGACTTATCTGTATACAACACAGCATATGGATCATAAGCTTTGCATGAATCATTCATTAGCTGCTGCAGATGGTGCCAATCTCTTCTTATCTAATTTTTGGGGTTTTTTTCCATGGTAGCCTGTAGCTGCAGGAAGTAGAAGTGAGAGGAGTCAGGTTGCTAACTGGAACAGCAATTTACATCAGATCCTTCAGCAGGTATAGCACTCCTTGTCTGTTCAGTTATTTTTGTATTTTTCCCAGAAGAGTCAAAAATGTAAAGCACATTATTTGCTGTTTGCTGCAGGAAATTCTACTAACTCGTAGGTGTTTCTAGGTGTTGAAGCCATAAAAGTTTTTATGACCTACGTGTAATCATCAACTGATTGAGAATAGACGTACAGATATTTTATGAGTTTATTCAGTGTTTACCTACTCTGTCCTTAATTTCCCTCTACCAAAGTCCCCGTTTCATCTCTTACCTTGCATTCATCCTTTTTCCACTCTTACATAACTCCAAACTTGCCCTTCTTTTTCTTCTACTCTCACCTTAAGCTCTTGCATTAAAGGCACCGTGGCATCTTTGCTTCCTCTGTTTGATTTACAGTAATTCCTGCAGAAATGAGATATAGCACAGTGAGGGGATTAGTCTCAGCTGTAAACCAACTGAAAAATCTTGTTTTTTGCCGACCTCCAGCGGTTCTCACCAACCTGCAGCTCTGGTAATTTTCTGATGGTATATATTGCTTGGTTAGTGACCATAGGTTGTACACTACTTTTCACGATGCATTGTGGGACACTATGAGTCCACTATATAGGGTATAATATTTCTCACAATACATTTGGACAACACTACAAAATGGCGAACTCACTATATAGTGGACAACATAGGGAGTAGTAGTGAGTGGTTAGTTTATCCATTGCTAGCCAGCTGACAGCTAACGTCTGTACATTTGGTACATTGATAGGTGAGGCAGAAAGGTAGGATGTCTAAAAAACTGAGGTTATACTTTTTTGTCAGACTGTGTTCTGAGCTGCTTTTGTAGGATGAGCTTGCCTTTAAATAAATCGGAATAATTTGTAAGCTGCTACACTGATACAAAAAGTGCGCACACACACACAAACACACACACACACACACACACAGGTCTTTTAAGAAGTCAATCTGTTTTTGGAGCTTGTGTGTGTGTTTGTGATGTTCAGTAATTGAATTCTAATAGAAAAGTCAAATAAAGTTATGTGTGGAGGCATACCACGTACTTATTTTCCTGTGGGGTTGTCTGCGTATGTGAGTTTAATAATTTTTGGAGACAAAAGGAAAAGGAAGACAATTACATGTCTCATTCATTTCCACTCTGCCCGTCAGTCAACTTTGTTTTCCAAATAACATTTTCAGAGAACTCCATACTTGACCTCAATCTGTTAGTCAGTCAGTCAGTCAGCCTGCCGACTCATCCGAGACTAATTCTCTGACATGACCAACCCTCTGTGTTTGCTGCGGAGAGAGCTTGTGTCTCACGCTGCAAAAGAAAAACGTCTATCAACAAATTCATTCAACGTCATCTTTTATAGTGTTTTGAGATTTTTAAGCGCACATAGGTAATGATGGACAGATGAAGGGAGATTGTGACAGGTTTGGAGATTTAATGAAACACATAATAGGTTAAACACAAACGTAATGCTGATTTAAAAAAAAAAAAAAAAAGTCAAATTATGTGAAGTTTTGTTGACATTGTGTCACGGCCTTAATCAGATTGTTCTGCCTGTAGAATTTAGAGCTCTGCTGGCACTGTCAGCTGAGTACAAATGTTCAGCCATAACAGACACATAATGTGAAGCTAATGACTGTAATATACAAGTCAAAGAGGAGAGAGAGATTTGTGTCGTTAGAGGAACACTATTGAAACATAATGGCAGTGATATATTAGTCGGCTGGAGAGGAGAAAGAGATGGAAAGAATGAAAGATCACAAAAAAAGGTTTGGAAGAAGGTTGAACTATCGGAGAGATGACACCAACTGAGTGAGAAGCACTTTGAGGGAAGATACAACACCTTTCCTTGTGTGTGTGTGTGTGTGTGTGTGTGTGTGTGTGTGTGTGTGTGTGTGTGTGTGCGCGCCCAGCAGTGGAGTGGCTCCTGTATTATTGATTGGCTAGAGTTAGAGAAGGAGATTGGGAGCGACAAGTACAATTGCGTCACAGACGGAAGACACGCACAGGTTTCACAATATGAAAATCCACAATATTAATTATTGGCGTGTTTGTTGTGTCTGTCTGTGTTTGTGTGTGTGTGTGTGTGTGTGTGTGTGTGTGTGTGTGTGTATGTGAGACTATTCATGGGATCCACCTACACTGCAACCATAAATGTTGCCATTATATTGTTTGAAAATGTTTCTTGCAGAAGCCCGAACAAATAACCACACATGCACACATGGACAATGACACATCAGTGTTGACAGCGTGGCTTCCAGTTGCATCGACACGTCTCCTTTTGTCACCGCAACCTTGTGTATTGTAGCGTAACGTCTGCATGCGTATCGTAGGTATGCTTGTGTGTCATTGCATATATTTATATATGTACAGACCTTCTTAATTCCCCCTGTCTGCCAGTTCGGTAACTTGTGTGAGCAGCGTGTACAATTTAAGATTTAATTCTTGTGTATTTCAGACAGTTGCTGTTGGTGGGATAAGAGCTATATTCATGCTATTTGCACGTCAATGTGAACATGGTATGTGGAACAGTGTGGAACTTCTGGAAGTCAGATAGAAGTAGACAGCAGCGTGTGTCAAGGCTGCGAGTGTGGAGAGATGTATGCGTGCTTTGTATACATGCAACTGTTAATGGCTTTTAAAAGCATCATGAGATGGGAAACATTTCAGTCAACTCCAATTACAATCTGTAGAAGCAGGGTTTGTTGTGGAAAGCGAGAGCACTGAGAGAAGTTTGGAGGGATGGGTGATGGATGGAGAGGGACTAAAATAAAGTCAGGAAAGAGAAAATAGTGAGTGAAAATTGAAAAACAGGTCCCCAAAGTGCCGTCCTTTAAAAAAAAAGGATTGGTTTTGAAAAGCTCTTCTTTGTATGGGAGGTACAGTCCAGTTGTTCAACTCTTTAGAGACAAAAAAAATACAAAACACTTCAAATACAAAAGTCTTATTAAATCCAGCAGCAAAATAAATGGTTGTGCAGCAATTTTTAGTTTTCTTTTAGTTTTACAGAGCGAACTGGATTTCCAAGTCTGTGTCTGCATAGGATGCATTCATGCACAGTATTCAGGGTATGTCTACTACGTTTAGACTTAATACATAAAAATATGCTACGAGTTGCGTTTAACTGCATATAGTGCAAGTAAAACGTGAGGCGTATGGAGAAGGCCGTTTGTTCCATCAAGACGTGTGTATGAAGCACAACTGAAACCTGCAGCTGAAACATCCTGTGTAGAAACACACTGTATCATACTGTGTCAGTTGTCTCTTTATTTTGGTATACATTATAGCACAGAGCCGAGCTCACATAACCTTGTCTTTACCAGCCTCCTGAGATCAGTTAAATGCAATTTATATATAAGAAAATACCGAAGTAAATATTCTTAAAATGTATTGAGGTTGATTCTTGCAGCTGTTACATCAAAATGTCAAATCTGTACATGAGATACTCCAGCACACGGATTCCCAGCTGGTGGGTCGGTGTCCAAAGGTGGACTGTGTTTCCATTTGGAGTAGATAATGAGCATGTGGGTTAATCAATCTACAAATATAGTTTACTTTGAAATATAGTTAATTTCAAGAGCAACACTTTCATTTTGAATTACTGTTTCCTTGGAATGCCTCGATTGCTCGGCGGTCGATCATGATCGGCCGATTTTCATAAAAAATATGTTATGGGTAGATCGGAATTAATGCTTCAAGTCACCGATCACCTGTGGTTAATAATCTGGTGTCTGCGGCTGAGAGAAGCACGGTGTGCTGTGTAGTGAAGTCCCACCTCCCACTTTGTTCAATATGCTGGCCCGCAACAGGCCACCAAAACAAAACATGTCGGCCGCGTGGAACTTTAACAAAGTGTGCGAGACTGATATAATGTACGCCATCTGCAATGCATGCCAAAAATGATCGGTATCAGCTGTGGATCGGCGGATCTGTATTGGTATTGGCAGCAAACACGTGATTGCGGGATCCTTACTGTTTCCCACTTCCTAGTGAGAAACAGAGTCAGAGTCAGTAAATCTTTATTTCCAAGAGGGAAATTTCTTTGTTACAACTGCAAAATGCACAGTTAGGAAAGTGGACGTAAACAAGTAAAAAACTACTGTAAAATAGTAATGATAAATACAGCTGCAAACAGTGATGTGGGGGCCAAGCAGCCCAGCAGGCCAGAGTTGCCATGGAAACATGTTGTCAGTATGTCAAGGGCATGGTCACTCACAGCAAGTTTCATGTCAGTTGATTAAAGATTGGCTGAGATATGATTGATGATATGATTGACTGATTTCTTGTTTGACACCTTTACAACCAATTTCGATTGGCTGTTATGGTTGAATGGTTTCGCAAATCCAGAATCCATGTGAGAATTTCTGTGAGTCTTGGTCTGAAGATCATCTGTGCCAGCTTTGGTAAAGATTGTTCAAAGGTTGTCCAAGTAGCAGCAAACACAGTTAGACCTGTTGATTATAACAATAATAATAATAATAATAATAATAAGTTGATTGTAATGAACACTGCTGCTTGTTGCGTCTGCTAGCAGGAGCCCAGACTTGTTATGTTTTTCATATGACATCATCTCTTCATGATGAATTATGAACTACACAACAACCTTAACCTTCAGCTTGACTAATAAAAACATTTTTTCTGGATGACTTTCTCTATGCGAGTGTGTATCTGTAATGCTAATATTAAGACAGAATGAAGTAGAACACCAAATTGGATTTCTTAGCAGCCAGACTGATTATTTAGCAGCTTCAATTAATATGATCCCTCATTAGTGCGTTCAAGTAGCGTCATGGCATTTTGTGTCTGGTAAGAGCTCATTTCTATACATCGTAACTCTATTTCTCATTGTACATGGTAATTCTGTTTCCTAATGTCACTTACTCCATAGATCGCCTGAAGCTGAGACAGGAAACGGGGGGAGGGAGAGGGGAACCCCCATACATCAGTCACAATGAAAACAGTCTTATAGCAGCATTCACTAATTTTTTGGCCAGGAGAATAAGCTGTACAAACAACACTGACATATTATCACCTTTAAAGTTTTTCCTATAGCAAACATGTTAGCTAACAGTTGCCTATTTTCACATTAAGCAAACATGGAGCAACATTATCATCCTATGCAGTTTGTCAGTTTTGTTTGTTGCCAATATTCACACTTTGGACTACAGCAACTGAGGGAAACATACCACTAGCTGATATATTCACTATCTAGCTAATTAACACCAGCTAGTTCTGAACACAGTTCTGAAGCAGCAAAACCTATTGGACCCTTAAAATGAAGATAACACAGCTTTAAAGTTTTATATATAGTTTTACTTTATATAAAAGAACTATAGTTTATTGCATTTATGAAATTATAGAACTACAAAAAAACTGTTGATATTTTATTTCTGCTTTTACCTGTTATAACAAAGGAAAACACCAAACTGAATAGGGGAAAAAAACACTAGCATGTGTATACCTAATTTTAAATAAAACATAACTATGCAGGCCTATTTGAGTCCTTCTCTTCTTTGTGACGGATTAAAAAAATAAAAAGTAACCCACTTTGAAATAAATAAAACATATAGTTGCAGACTTTTCTTTTTTTGGATTTATCCATAGTTAGTTTACCGGGGTCCGAAACTCAAGATTAGCCACCTATCGGCAGCAGGAAGAGGCGGTGGGCTGTAAATGTTGCTATATGGAGACATTGTAAGATGTGACGTATGTTTTAGTCAACGAAATATTATCAGTACCACCTCGATCTCCAAAATATGGACAACAAGGATCTAAGAAAAAATGCTAAAAATCTGTGTAAAACTAAGAGGACCTGCTTTAGCTGGGTGCTAAATATCTGCAAGTTATATAACACAAAGTGATCTCACCTATTGATCATGTAAAAATATTGATAGGTGCAGCTTTAAGTTGATAGTCTAACATGAGAGTCTGATATGTGGTGGTACTTTTTAACATTGTAAGCAGCATGTTCACCTTTCTCCACACTTTGTCCGCTTCCCAACAGCAACACTTCCCATCACATGTCACTTAACTAACCAATCAGAGGCTAGAAGGACCTAGACTGAGGTAAATTAGAGTAAAACTACAGAGATGGGTATAAAGGTCATTGTAACTGTTTTTAAAGATGCAGATGTGAATATTTAAACTTGTAAATATCAGAAAATAATAAACAAAATAAACATAAATATGTAAATACTTACCTGTGTGAACATAAATGTGTAAATAATTAACTGGATAAACACTTATATATATATATATATATATATATATATTTGTAAATAAACTCAAATATAGAGTATGGATTAACATCTAAGCCTTACAATAGTTGCAGCATCAGAAACACAGTGAGGAGGGACAGTGCTGGTTTCACAGGGTGAAAAATGTAAAAACTGAAGTAATAACATGCAGGTATGCATGAGGAATATATGGGTAAGAGCCAAGCGCCTTGCTAAAATGCAGCTTGTTAGCATTACTCCAGTAAGTGGTCATTCAGTGTCCCAGACCACTTTGTATTTTATTTTATTATTCAGTACCAATTTATTAAGCATTGCACCCTTGCATCATGCACTTCTATAATTGCAGTCATGTCCCTACACAAGAGTCCTTGTTAGCAGTCCCTCTTATTGTGTTCTGCTGTTTTAAATATGCGCTGAATCTCTTGGCTTAAAATTAATTGTGACATCAAGTTATTACATTGTCACAGGAAAGTTTTGAAAACTTTGACAAAGTGCAAAACGAATCATTAGTGACTCTCACAGGATCTTCTTGGTAAATTTTCTGTATTGCCTCAGACAGTTTCAGGCAGTTATTTTTGTCGCAACAGTAGCCAATTAAATTCAACTGTAGGTGTTTAGCATTGTGCTGCGATGCATCCCATCCTTCCCAAAAAGAGCAGCAGAAAATAACCAGCTCTGAAACATGAGGTGTCACAATAAATTAAATTAAAGACATCAATGTTTTATAAATTGAACAATAAACTGATTTGGCCCATAAATGAACCACCATAGACAACAGTTACACAAAAGTATGATATTTGCCTCCATGTATCCAACTGTGCTGGGACCTTTTATTGACTCGCTGTGTTAGATGAACTCAATGCAGCACCGTGAAGCTCTCAAAGACTTTCAAGAAGTTTCACAACATGTTTCCTGTAGCAGTTCTGCTTTTGGAGGTTTCTAATTCTAAAAAGTCTGGATATCAAATGAATCAGTCTTTTTTAGTCTATTTCTAATATTAGTTGGCATGCACAAATAGAGTTTTGCCTTCTCTTCCCAAGGAATCAGTGATTTTTGGATGTGCTGATGTTGGGTGACTCTCTGCATCTTGAAGCTGCAGATAGCAACACTGTGCATGGTGAAAATGAACTAAAAAAGCAACCACCAATAATCTATCTCCTTGTATATACCTTCTAAGTCACAAACATGTTCCCTGCTATCTTTAAGCTCCACCAGCTCATACCCGCCTTCATCCAATCACAACCGGACACACTGGCCTTTAGCCAATCACTACTAAGCCATCAAACTTGAAAAGTGCTTTCTCTCTCCGCTGCCATTTCAGCAAAGAAAGAATTTAAAACATTTTGTGACCCACCTCCTCCCCTTCAGTGCCTCGACCGTGGATGCCTGACCTTCTTCAATCAAACCACCACCATTCCCCATGGTTATCCACTTCCTGCCAGGGGGCTCAGCAGCAAAGTCTGTTCATTCTGTTCACAATAAATTCCATTTTATTTCAAATTTCTCATATTTTTTTGTTCCTCTTGTTTGTCCCTCCTGATTGAAAAGGACATTACAAGTCAACGTCATACGCTGTAACTACACTGCATCATTGTTGTATGGAGGAGGCTGAAGCACAAATCCTTTATTTACTGTTCAAAGATTTGTTTAGCAAAATTTTATGTTGCCAGAATCTGAACTGAGAAGTGGTTTTATGATATATAAACAGATATTTACCAACATTAAAATTACACCCCTTCCTTCTTTACTCCCTTAAAACCTGTCGTGCTGCACCTGAAAATGAATTCATAAATCATTATCTCATTAACTGTGAGACATTAGTATAATTACCATTTTAGCGTGAACACCAAGAACACCATCATTCTCTGCAGTCTCCTTACACTATGTTTTACATGGGCTTTCACTGGGCTATATCTATTGGGATAAACGCTGGATTACATCGCAACACAAAACAGGAAAGGAGCTAAAGCTTTTGGAGTAGCCTATGTATGTATGGCAAATGGCAGAAGCAATAAAAGGCCATTGGAAGAATTAAAAATTGTAATCCTGTGGAAAGAGACAGAGGAAACCAAAAAAAAAAAAAAGAGCAACATTTGACAGGCAGTAAAAGTATTTAGAGGAAATCTTTATTTTAAGAACACCTGCAGGAGTATCACTGCTGTCAGAGACTGCTAATCTTCTCAGCTAGAAGCTCTCCTTGCACAGAGAGGCACTCCGCACACTGGATATCGTAAGCTTGCTTTAGTGAGCATGCAGTAAAATCAGCAATGAATGGAACCCCAACACAGCTCATCTCAGTTCAATTCAAAATACTTTCTTCAGCAGGGATATGATATGATATGTTTGCAAACAAAAAATCTGTGTGAAACAATCTAAAGATACGAATATGATCACGTAAGAAAGGAGTTGAAATGCACAAGGGTTAATGGACGTTGCCAATCCATATCTGTACAACAATATCAAACAGAGGCGATCGAAAATGGATTCTTGAGGGCACCAACTTCAGGTAGTCTCAGTTGATACTGAGAAAGTTAAAAAAGAGTGTCCCTTTTTGAGCTTTCATTCATGATCTTTTTTTAGTTTAGTCTCTCTTGCCTCTCCTGTCTTTTGTTAACCAAGTAGCATTGTTGTTAATAACAAACACGGTGACACTCCAGAGTTGCAGTATATGTGTGGCAGGGTACTGTCGATGAAGAGGAAATGAAAAGTCTTTGGTTTAAATATCAACTGTCCAACATGTTGAGATAAGAACTTGTGGCATTTCTGATAACTCGAGAAGGATGGCGGAGGCACCTCTGCTCTCTGCCGGTGTTATATCATACTCCAAACCAACAACTTAAAAAGATTTGATAAAGGATTCAAAAGGATTAAGATTTGACAAGTGGATTCGGAACCGGATTCAGATTCAGACAAAATAAATGGACCCATTCCATAATGATGTGTGCTATTATGTACCATGTAATCTCCTAATCGTAGGCTGAGCTTGCTTTTTGCACAAATTGATGTTTTCCTGACAAAGACTATAAAAGTTGAAATGTTGCATCATTATATTTTTGAGATCTTGTCTTTGTTCATACTGGCTCATAATGGCTCTCACTGTACTTTGGGATTTCACCATGAATCTGGGAGAGGTTCGTGTTTGAAGACCTCACTGATGCCTGTTTTGATGGGAACTATTTCTTTGGTAGAATATAATCCTAAAAGTGTCTCAGGTCTGTGGATGATTTTGTTTGTGAAAAAGTCAAATCTCAAAAGGAGGGTGTCTTAAAACCTGGAAATGCAAAAGCAAAAGTAAACAGAGGAGAGGGAATGATCCTCCTATGACCTAGTGGGAGGGGGGTTGACAAAGAGGGAGGGAATGAATGGATGAATGAACACTTGCTTATGTGCTTGTGCATTCCTCTACAGTGTGTATGTGTGTGTATGTGACTGTGAAGCTAATGTTATGATAGATTGACACAGAGGCTCGAATTGGATTATTTAGCAGCAGGACTGATTAATTACTACCCTCAATTAACATGCACCCTCATTAGTGTGTGGGTTAGCTTTCTGACTTCCTGTGTCTGGTGTAGGCTACGTTTTTCTAGCTCACACCTCCCTCCCTGTCTCTCCCCGTCTCTCTCTCTCTCTCTCCCTCTCTCCACAGTGTTTTTGACTCTTTCTTCCCTCCAGTGGGTTTCCAGCCAACATCTGTTAATCAACTCTGAGTATATGTATGTGTGACTGATGTCTGTTTATGCATGTGCGAGGGCATCGCTGTGTGTGTTCACTTGTGTCCCTATTCTCCGTTCTAATTAAGGTGATGGTCTGTGAAATCGTTAATTGCTGCCTCTTTGTCCTATCTAAGGTTTTAAGGGGATGTGTCTGTGTGTGTGTGTGTGTGTGTGTGTGTGTGTGTGTGTGTGTGTGTGTGTGTGTGTGTGTGCACGCACATGCATGAGTCAGAGTTGGGGAAAAAATGCTTAATGAATTGTTTGTATTTTGTGCAACCATTGGCAACCTTGCATCTATTAAAATAGTGTCAGCTTGTGTGGGAAAGATGTCATTCTTTCTACCGAGGATGAAAACACAGGAATGCATCTGCTCATGTTCTCATTCACTATACAGTCAAAACAACCAAAGTGGGTATTTAAAAACATGGGACCGAAGCGTGGTGTAGTGGAAAGAGTGGATTCACCTACTAACTACATATAACTACATACTTAACTGAGCTACATTTCCAAGAAGTGTTTGTGGTGCATAGCGATTTTCAACGTCTCAGTGTTCGCCAGCAGAAAATAAGTAGCGTAGCAGCATGACCAGATGCTAAATCAATATATTTTAAACTGGAGTTATGCTTCTCCAAAGACACACGTAAAGCTCTTTGTGAATCTGCCAACCTCCCAGAATTCAACAAACATGCTGTGTGGACCTGTACGCCAAGTTGTAAATGTACTACATGCAAGTACTTTCTCTCTCGTGAATCAGAGGATGGGAGGAGTGCAGCTGCAGGATTTGACAACAGTCATTTTTGAAGTTTCTTTTCTTTAGAAAAACAGAAAAATAGCCACTTGGTTTTGCTGCTTAGTGTAAAAATAGCTTGCTCCCGGAAACGATAATGATTTTCAAAATAGCCAGGCTACTCAGAAGCTACTGGGTAAAGCAGTTAAAAGTATGCCACAAGTGAATTTAACTATTTTGGCAAATTAGACCTTCAGTCTCAGGGCTGTATGGGTGGGCAGAAACTGAACTTGATTGACTACTCTCTTTTGCACCCGTTAGTGCAGGAGCAGTGACGCCTTTATTATTATTAGTGCATGGAGTCTGGTGACCTCATGTGATTCCATAACTGCTCCACCCACCTCCAGTCTCAGCAGAGCTCTAATCAGCCAGAATGAGAGAAGAAATTTATGTGGAGATCCACATTCACAACTTCAAAGTCAGCTTGGCTTTCTTATTTAAACATATGCTCAAATATTATCCGCTATAAAAAAAAAAAAAAGAAATGTAAAGAGGGAGCTGTGCCAGCCTCATGTCCAGAGAGGGATCCGCTTTTTAAGAAGGCAACCCTAGCGAAATGTGTGGTCTCAAATATTTATAGTTTAACATTTAGGGCTAACTCAAATGCATATGCTTCTGTCCAGCCGGCCTGGGAGCATGACCTCTATATATCTTTGATATAGAAAGACCAATAATGGGGGCGCTGCAGTGGCTCCACATAGGCTCAGTTCGAACTGCAGCGGCCATGGTTTCCGAGTCCGACCTGTGGTCATCCCCTTTCTCTCTCCCTGACCATCCTGTCTCTCTCTCACTGTGCTACCACAATACAGGCAAAAAATGTGCAAAAAAAATAATAATTTCCAAAAATTACCAGAGTCAACATATGTAACATCACTACATCACAACACTGGATTCAAGCTTGAGTACAAAACATTTTACGATGAACAGCAGATTCTACTTCCTTTCATTCATTATATCCCGAGTTTAAAAAATATTTCCGGTTAAAAGCTGCAGTGAGGGACCACAAAAGCCGCAGAAGCAATCATGATGTGATATTTCTGTTGCAGATAGGTGGCTGCTGAGAACTGTATACACCGTGCTTATTGGCCTAGTTTTGCACTGACCCGAGGAGACACGTCAAACAAGCATCACACCTGAAACTGAACAAAGACCTTGAAAAACAGAGACGTCGCTTAACAGTTATGAACCATGGTGTCATAACTTACCTTTGAAAAAATATGAAAAATGAGATAATCAGTGACTATGAATTGGCTTTAGTCATTGCTTTTCTCTGCCTGCTTATAACCCAAAATACGAGATACGACTGTCAAACTACTTTTTTCACTCTCATTCTTCTGTTTTTGATTTTTATATTGTATATTTTATATATTTTGTTATTCAGTATCCGTCTCTACACACCTGCAATTCTGCAGTTGTTCTTTTTAATTTTTAACTCTCTTGTTATCTCTAGTCCGCTGTGATATGACAATTTCCCTCGTGGGATCAATAAAGTATATCTATCCATCTATCTATCTATCTATCTATCTATCTATCTATCATGGTTGTATGTGAATAACTTGAGTGATATTTTGCTAGCTTGGCAACATAATTTTGCTGCTTTACACTGTATGGTATTATCAGAAATAAACATTTCTCCACCAGGATGTGGTGTTTATTAACATTTCTTTCTCTCTCAGAATTCCAATCCTTCTTAAGTGCTGAAGGCTGTTGTTTTTTTAATTGATGTGCTAACTGGACTGCACTATCTTAGCCTGGATTGCTGTTTTATGTATTTTTTTATTTTACCAGGCAAGACATTAACATTAACAAATTCTTATTTGCAATGATGGCCGGGCAAGTTTCAGAAAACATTTGCGGGCAGGAAGGGGTGGGCAAACAAAAAGCAAACAAACAAAAACACAACACAAGAAGACAAAGAAAACAAAGAAGAATGACCAATTAAATCAAATAGAAGTAAAACATATTGTTAAAATAATCTATAACGAGGCCTTTAAATGAAGTGAGAGAGAATTATTTTAATGGAATGATAACAGGCCAAAGGATGTGTTGGATTTAGGGGCCTTTATTCTGATGCAAGAAGAAGACAGTGTATTGTGCTTGGCCACCAAAGTTGGCTGCAATAAATGAGTAAATAAATGAGGGGGCTGAGTATCCAAGTTTAACAGATGAGTGTAAACCAGTGTATGTTACGACAAGTATGCAGAGAGGGCCATTTGACCACAGAACACATACAATAATACGCAGTGATCTGTATTGAAGACTGGGTCATTTGTAGCAGATCGAATAGCAGAATGATAAATTGCATCTAGCTTTTGAAGTGTTCCATTGCTTGCCGACATTAGATTGTGTCCCATAATCAAACAAGGGAAGTATGGTCATTTGAAAACGAACATTTGGCAGGAGATGTAAAAGAAGAATGATTTCTATGTAGAAAACCAAGTTTCTCCTTGACCTTCAATTGCAACACAGTAACATGATGGGAGACGGACAATGCACTATCTAGCCAGATTCCTAAGTATGCAAGATCATAACCTGGTACATTTACTGGTAATGTCCAAGGGACAGTGTGTTCCCTTCTGACCAAACCACATAACTTTCATTGCAAAATATAGAGAAATTTAATAACCGAAACAGTGGCAGTATTATTATTATCAGCTTTACAGAGTCCAGCAAGAAACACATCCTAGGCGAGATGTTAGCTGCACACAGCAGCAGAAATGCTATCAGAATCAACTCGAAATGGATAGGGAGCTTAGCAAAGTGGCAGTAGAGATGCTAGCAGCTATCCACAGTCCAACATGAAGCACACAGTAGCAGAAATGTTAGCAGCTATTAACAGTCCAACATGAAGCATGTAGCAGAGATGTTAGCAGAGTCCAGCAAGAAACATACAGTAGCAGAGATGTTAGCAGCTTCTCACAGTCCAACATGAAGCACACAGCAGCAGAGATGTTAGCAGCTATTAACAGTCCAACAACAAGCACACAGTAGCCAAGATGATAGCAGAGTCCAACATGAAGCACACAGTAGCAGAGATGTTAGCAGGTACTCACAGTCCAACATGAAGCACATGGTAGCAAAGTCCAACATGAAGCACAAAGTAGCAGATATGTTAGCAGTTACTCACAGTCCAACATGAAGCACACAGTAGCAGAGATGTTAGCAGAGTCCAACATGAAGCACACAGTAGCAGAAATGTTAGCAGGTGCTCACAGTCCAACATGAAGCACACAGCAGCAGAGATCTTAGCAGCTATTAACAGTCCAACAACAAGCACACAGTAGCTGAGATGATAGCAGAGTCCAACATGAAGCACACAGTAGCAGAGATGTTAGCAATTACTCATAGTCCAACATGAAGCACACGGTAGCAGAGATTTTAGCAGTTACTCACAGTCCAACATGAAGCATACAGTAGCAGAGATGTTAGCAGTTACTCACAGTAGCAGAGATGTGAGCAGAGTCCAACATGAGGAACACAGTAGCAGAAATGTTAGCAGGTGCTCACAGTCCAACATCAAGCACATGGTAGCAGAGATGTTAGCACAGTCCAACATGAAGCGCACAGTAGCAGAGATGTGAGCAGAGTCCAACATGAGGAACACAGTAGCAGAAATGTTAGCAGGTGCTCACAGTCCAACATCAAGCACATGGTAGCAGAGATGTTAGCACAGTCCAACATGAAGCGCACAGTAGCAGAGATGTGAGCAGAGTCCAACATGAGGAACACAGTAGCAGAAATGTTAGCAGGTGCTCACAGTCCAACATCAAGCACATGGTAGCAGAGATGTTAGCAGTTACTCACAGTCCAACATGAAGCACATGGTAGCAGAGATGTTAGCAGAGTCCAACATGAAGCACACAGTAGCAGAGCTGTTAGCAGAGTCCAACATGAGGAACACAGTAGCAGAGATGTGAGCAGAGTCCAACATGAAGCACACAGTAGCAGAGATGTTAGCAGGTACTCACAGTCCAACATGAAGCACATGGTAGCAGAGATGTTAGCAGAGTCCAACATGAAGCACACAGTAGCAGAGATGTTAGCAGGTACTGACAGTCCAACATGAAGCACACAGTAGCAGAGATGTTAGCAGGTACTGACAGTCCAACATGAAGCACACAGTAGCAGAGATGTTAGCAGGTACTGACAGTCCAACATGAAGCACACAGTAGCAGAGATGTTAGCAGGTACTGACAGTCCAACATGAAGCACACAGTAGCAGAGATGTTAGCAGGTACTGACAGTCCAACATGAAGCACACAGTAGCAGAGATGTTAGCAGGTACTGACAGTCCAACATGAAGCACACAGTAGCAGAGATGTTAGCAGGTACTGACAGTCCAACATGAAGCACACAGTAGCAGAGATGTTAGTTGCATGTTCACCCTAAAGCCGCACATATCACTGTTTGTAAGGTTGTATTTTTTTTGCATGTTGGTAACTTTGGTTTAAGGATGTTAAAAATGTGAACCTTAGGTAAGCTGCTGATCTTTGGGGGAGCAGGATGTCAAGAGATCCATTACATATCTGGATTTTATGGTTATATTGTTGTTTATGAGTTTATCTACATCGCACAGCGATTTAGAGATACACCCCCTTTTAGGAGGAGGTAAGCAATAAAAGTGAAACACAGAGGTAAAGGTTTCGAGGTTAACAGATGTTAGTTACCACGCCCAAGACGGCATACGATATAAGCAGCGCAAGTTCTGTCATTCATTGAGAGACTTGGTATATTCTACATCAGATCTGTCCTTCCTGCACGAATAAACCAACCAAATTGAAGTGTTGACTTGTTGGTCCGATTTGTACACTTTTTCATCTCTCGGTCACAAGAAATCATCTTTTCACTGTTCTTACCCAAACAACGTGTCATTGGTCTCTTCTTGCTTTGGTTTTACAGCATTTACTGTTCTGGTCAAATATAACAGCTGTCATCAACCTTGCGTCCACCCTCAGCAGGAAGCTGTTCTCATCAAGCAAGCTCCAATAAACCCACTCTATGCTACATTCCCAGCACCAGGACAGACTGATTTGTGACATTTCAGGTAATATCTGGACAAAGATCAGGATACTAGACTCAGTTGGAATGTTGGAAAAGTATTTATTTGGAAAAATAGTTGAATGGGGTTGAAGGTGGGTGAAGGGTGAGGGTGGTGGCAGGTTGGGTGTTAGGGGAGAGGTGAAATGGCGTCAGGGTTAGGGTTATTGTTTTGGGTGTAGTCTGGCAGATGATGGCTCAAGAGACTGAGGCAAAGAGTTGAACAATCTGGCAAGGAGTGAAGGGTGAGCCGGAGTACATGAGCTGTAGGCGATGAGTAGATTGCTGTCAGTTGTGCAGGACCATGAGAGCCAGGAGAGCTAGCCACGGCCACAACACACACATACCCAGGCAAAACAGGGGAGGAGGAGACACAAGGGAGAACAGGGAAGATACGGGGAAACACAAGGGAAGGGAGAAAAAAAATACTCACAGCTTGAGTCGTGACAAGACTGTTAGACACTGAGTTAGTTAGAAAGTACTTGGTGGACAAAGTGAGGCAGTTAGCAGCTACAGAGGCAGATATTTCTCTCAGGAGTTGGTAAAGACCAGAAAAGAGCCAAAACATTGCCAGAAACATAACAGCAAATGAATGCTAATGTTGCTGCATATCTGATGTAAGTATAAATGCTCAAAAGGCAACATTCTCCCTCACAATTTTTTCTCAACTTTTCCTGCATACCTCCATATTACCCCTTTTTCTCCTCTGTCTCTCTCGCTTTCTAACACTTCAAGGTCAGTGTAAACTGTATCTGACAACCATTAGCAGATTCTCTCCCACCTAGACCAGGATGCAAGAAATCACACTTATTGCATGTAAATGATAGTCTGCTGCCAGCCTATTGATTACTGTGTATAAACCTTCTTTACATGCAGTGTAATGGTGTGCAATTCAAAGGACACTGGAGTATTGCAAGATACTAATAGACTAATAGACTAATGACAGACCTGCTACTAAAGGGCTGTGTGTGCATAAATGCCTTCATTTGCTGCAGGTTTATCTGAATGAAAATGTAATCTGGCTTTAATTGTGTGTAATACTTGCAAAGAGTGCAAAATATTTAGATGAGATGATGCAAACAGCTTATTTGTACATTTGTACATTAATGCAATTTACTGACACTGAAAGACATTGTGGGAGATTTAGCTGCATGTGTAATATCTCGTGAGGGAGAACAGGTATTAATCAAAGCAGGTCTTAATCACATATCTTTTCAGAGACAGCGGCTCTGACAGCAAGAGCGAGATGTCGGGCAAAACCCTGTAAAGAGTTTTTTAAATGCAGAACACCAAAAATTATCTGTACGGAGCAACTTACAAGAAAAATACAATTTTAAAGCTTTGGAGAAGCTAGGAAATGATTCACAGCGAGTCACCGCTATGGATAGATTCCTGAACAGGTCTCCGGGGCAAAGTCCCACAGCCACAGCGGTCCAGAAGGCACGTGACCCCCTGAGATTCACCTGCAAAATGTCCCTGCGAGACACAGAAAGAATACAAAGAGATGCAAACAGCCACAAAAACATGCAAAATGACCACAAAGAGATGCTAAACGACTACAAATAGACATAAGAAGACAACAAAGAGATGCTACACAACCACAGAGATGCAAAACCACCACAACCAGATGTAAAATGGTCACAAAGTGAATGAACTTTTGCAAACTGACTTGAGAGAGAAACAAAATGTCAACAAAGAGGCAAAACAACCACAAAGAGACAAACTGACTATAACTGACTATAAGGAGACTTAAAACAACTATAAAGAGACTCAAAATTAGCACAGAGACACAAATCTAACAGAAAGAGATGTAAAACGACTACAAAAAGACAAAATGACCATCGAGAGATGCAAAATGAACACAAAGAGACACAAAACAACTACAAAGAGAAAAAAAAAAACAACCAGAAAGAGAAACAAATATAAAGAGATGCAGAATGATGAGAAAGAAACACAAAACTTTTTTGGGTGTGGGGCACCATTGATTCATAGTCAGTCCTAGGAGTCAGACAACACTATGGCTAATGTAAGTCCTTATCTTTAATATACTTGACTGATCATCAATTGACCAACCTTTTCTTTCATTTTTCACATCCTGTATTCTGCCTCTGCTGCAGCCCACATTCACAGTCAGAAAGTAAAAGTACTCTGCTTGTAGATATGAGCTGAATGCTAAAGTTTCTGTGAAGCCGCATTCACAACAAAAGCAGAAGGACAAATTCTGTGTGCTGTGGGAGATAAAATGTCCTATCTGTCTAGTCTCTAAATGTTTATTGTAGCCTTCCAAGTTGGTTATTACTGTATCTCTTATGCAGTTTTGGAGAATTTTATCTTTCCATGCTGTCCTAAGAATATTGCAGCTCATAAATCTCTGTAAGACACACACACACCCACACACACACAGACACACACACTAGTTTTATCACATACACTCTCACATACACACATAGGGAAGCAATAGCACTGTGAAGACACACACATTCAAGCACACACACTAGTGTCGATAATAGATAGAGGAAGGTATCAATCAAAGCTATGGATTAATGTAAAAACACTTCCTATGAGGCTAGAAATCAATACTTACTTACAATCACTTACAGAATAGCACACATGCATATCTACACATTTTCTCTCTTTAACACACACACACACAAATCCACAAATCCAGACGACCACGCCCCACATACACCACAACAATCTGTAAACAGTCCAAGTTTTGATGACAGCATTGTTAAGTGTCTTTTTCTGGTCCATCATCAGATTATTGTTCATTATGCAGCAGCTAGAGAGCTGATAGCTCTGTCTATTGAACACAGAGAAAGGGAAGGAAAGAAGAATGGTAGAGGAAAGAATGGACATAGCGCTATAAAGGACATTCAACAAAATCGCAGTGAATTGCATCAGCTGTGAATCAGCCCGTATCCTGGACAGAAATTGCGCGAGCATGTGCGTGTGTGTGACAAGGAGACAGAGTGACAGGAAGTGAAAGAGAGAAGGCAGACCGAGCTGATGAGAGACAGGAGAGGAGACGAAAAGAGAGAGGGAGAGGTTGATGACATGAGCTGCGGTTTTTCTAAGTGCCATGTCCTTGTGTTTCCTGGATCTGTCTGCCTCCGAGCTAGTTGTTGCCAGTCACTCACTAGACTTTCTGTGTGGCTATGTTCTGTGGATGGATCACATATGTATTTTGCACTTTCTTGTAGTTTGCTATGAGAGGAGGGTGGGGGGGCGACACACACACACACACACACACACACACACACACACACACACAGCTATCCCTTACATCATGAGTTTGTTTTTTTTTCAGTTCTTAAATATGCTTCATACTGTGCTTTAAGCAGCAAGCCATAAACGATTATATTTTTTCTATATTTGTATTTCAATAAACCTTGTTGCTGCTGCAATCTCTTTCCCAGGGCCTTACTGGGGAATGCTTTATTTAGGGGTCCTGAGCATTTAGCATGTTCTATTTAAAGAAGAACCTTAATCTTTTTTTTTTAGTAGGTTGTTGACAATCTGTTAAGGAAGCTACGTTGACTAGCTACAAGCTATCCTTCATTGGAGGTAGTTAGCTACCTACACAACACTACACTTCTGGAAAATGGCAAACTATACTACATAACAATACAGAAAGCATATACTGTTAAGAAAAATAATATTGTTATTATCATCATATTACTATTCAGTAACTTAGCAAACAAATGCAAATTAAGTATTATTTTGAAACATATACCCCAGAGTAAAACAGTGAGTACAAGATTACGGGAACTCTCTGTGTCCAAAAATGACAAACAACAAAATGTCATTTTCCAATTTTGATATTTATTTCAATTACATTTCTTTTACTTATTTGACAAACAAGATATAACGTGGTAATAAGGGAGCTGTTGAGGTGCTGGCAGATGTATTTTCTTATATTTAGTCAGGTTAGCTGATCTTCTTCCAGTCATTATACTAAGTGAACATAATCGCTTTGTGGCTTTAGCTTTGTGTGTTGGCATCAATCTTCTCATCTAAATCTTGGCAAGAAAGTAATGCAAAAGTGTATTTCCCAACCAATTTAAATGATGCCCAAACCTATGAAAATACAATTCTAGGTATTCTAAAGAAGCTATTTGTAAGTTTTGCTATTGCTACATAAAAATGTTAGCATTAACAGCTGTTTGCTTACCAGTCTAGACACAAATGATTGACGAGTTCAGCATCAAACTATTTCCATTCCTTTACCCGCCTGTCTCCAGTGGTGGAAAGCAGCCCTCTTTTGCACCTATTTCTACCACTTCTTTTCTTCTACTGAAGTTAGCATGCTAACCAGCTAACCCCAGTGTGGCTGGACTGTCTCGTTACTTTCCGATACTGAGTCATTGTAGCCTCCAATCTACCCTGAAGAACTAGCACTGCCCAGAGAGCGTATTAAAATCTCTTGTGTTGTTAACGCAATGATGGCTGAAGCTGTTGGCAAGACTGGTAAGTAAAACAGTGGTTAATGCTAACATTGGCTATGTAGCAATGTAACAAAACTAGCTAGCTTCTTCAAATCACCAAAAACTTTTGCTCCATTAGTGCTGGACAAACAGCACCCTCACCCCTGTTCGTGCCATACAGGAATATCTTATTGCGTTGTTAAGCAACTCCAGGATTCCTACTGTATGTAAACTGTGTTGGCCAGTAGAAGCTAACACTTCCCGTGCTGACAGTCTTTTTTTGGTTTAATTAATGTGGTAATGGCTTCATTTTACATTGAGAATATACATGCAATTCCTCTCAAATGGTAAAATATACCATTCAGCCACACAAAAATCTACATAATCCAGTGCTTTTGAATAAACAGAGCTCACATTTACACCGTGCCAGCATCCCTCTGTCTCTCTACCACACAAACCCATTCAGAACCTTCCTCGCCTCCCTCGTCATATGTCAGCCCCTCCCTCTATCTTTTCATTCTCATGTTTTTCCCCCAACTCTTCCTCTCCTCTCCTCTTTTCACCTCCTTATTCGAACTCCTCTTCCCTTTTGTCTTCTCTGTCTCCGTCTCTCCTCCCTCCCTTTTTGGTCACACTCCTATCCCCTCTTCTCCTCCTCTTGTTGCTTTTCTCCCCCTGCTCACTTGTTCGCCAGCTCCCTCCCTTCCTCGCTCCCTCCCTTCATCTCTCTCTGCATTGCAGTATCTGTGTCAGCCATCGGCAGAATAGGCTGTCTGGTGTGTGTGTGTGTGTGTGTGTGTGTGTGTGTGTGTGTGTGTGTGGACATGTGTGCATTTGCGGGTGTGTGTGTGTTAGATACTGCAGTCCCTCCTTAGCAGCTGGACAGGAACTGAGATGGATAGCGTTTGTTCACCCCACTCTTTTTTTCTCCTCTCCTCCCTCTCTTTTTCGTCTCTCCTCTATCCTAATTTCTATCTACTCTTGCTTCACCCTTATTTTAACTCTCCTTTTTTGTTTTTGCCTTCTTTCTATAACATACTTTCATCTTCTTGCACTGTACTCTGTTTTCTTCTCTTAAATTCTCCAATTTTTTTTCTCATTACATCCTCTGATCCATTTTTCCTGCTCCTTTCCCCTGAAATGCTCTTCCTTCTTTTCTCTACCTCTCTAACGCTCTTGATTTCTGGTCCTGGCTGAAGTTTGCTATGGAGACATACATGACAGCTGATCACCATTTACAGAAAAGATTGTAATTACACCGGCACTCAGTACAAGACCACCCGCAGCGCCGACCAAGGGAGAATATGTATCCTTCCCTTTAGCAGACACATGGCTCTGGTCTCATGCTGAGAGTGGACTTCAGGACACTGGTGCCCTGCTCCTCTGCCTGCCTGGTCGACTGACCCGGTCCTGCTCTTACTCCTTTGATCAACTGTTCCCCTGCAGTGAATAACCAGTCACCAGAAACATCTAAGTCTCATGTCTAAGGGCAGTTCAGCCTGTTTTTCTCCAACCATACTCCACACCTCTTCTTTCCATCCACTACTGATGGATGAAGAGCCATGATGTGAAGTGGTCAGTGGTAGTTCTATAGTAAGTATGACACTGTCATTGCTGAATCTTCATATTAAGAATGTAGTTTGCTGTAGCTGACACTTCAGTATTGTATCAAGATTTCTTCAGTCAAACCAGACACCACCACCACCAAATAACCACATTCCTTCCTCCTGTGATGTAACAATACTTATCAGCTCCTTCAGACGTGTGCCAACTTACAGCCACACTTTATTGGTGCGAATTTCTAATCCTTAGTAAGACCTCCCCTTTGTCTTCAGAACTGCTGCAAACATTCCTTTCAAATTCTGGTCCATGCTGACATGTTAGCATTGCACAGTTGCGGATTTGTCACCTGCACATTCATACTTCATATCTTCTGTTCCAACACATCCCACGGGTTTTCTGGTCAGCTGAAATCTGGTGACTGGGCAGGCCACTGAACTTACTGTCATGTTGGTGGAACCAGTTTGAGAACCAGGTTTTCCTGTCTGAAATGGTTTGTTATCATGCTGTAAGTATTGGAGAGCCTGTGCTCACTGTATTAAAAAAAGCATTTTTGCTCACTGCCACTCACCAGCTATTTTCTTTTATTCGCACCAAGAGTAAAAACTCTAGAGACTGTTGTGCATGAAAGTCCCAGGAGATCAGCAGTTTCAGAAAAACTCAAACCAGTCCATCTGGCACCAACAATCATGTCACAGTCAAAGTCACTGGGATCACATTTTTTCCCCACTCCCCAATGTTTGGTCCAAGCAAAAACATCTTGACCATGTCTGCCTGCTTTTGTGCATTGAATTGCTGCCACGTTATTGGCTGATGCATTAACTAGCAGGCGTTCCTAATAACGTGACCACTGATTATATGTTTGCTCACTAATATTCTCTTTGCATTCAAGAGCATCAGCATTTGTGTTAAATGAGAACACCCCAAGTGAGACATTATGAGCACTTTACCAGTTTACTACAAGCTGTACGGTATCTCCTTTGTCTGTACAGTCTGAAAAAATAACCTTGATGATGTCATAGTGATGTCATCAGAGTTATTTTGGTTTGGGGTGGGAGGCTATAATTTTTCTTTTACAGAAAACGTACAACCTGGGAGCAGGGAGCTTAAAAGATGCAGGCAGACAAAATGATACCGTTAGTTGCATCATGGGAAATGTAGGCTCCTGTGTTTTTAGAGCTTGATCCATAGGGACAAAAAAATAAATCCAGATATCTCTGCCTCTCTTGTTTTGATTTTGACCAGTCTTTTTAAAAATCTTGTGTTAGTCCCCCAACTTCCCGAAAATATAATACCAGTGCACTCCTTTTATCTCTATAATTTCTAAACTCTAAACATTTTTATAGCTTATATGTTAGCAAACAATAGCTGGGTTTCCATCCACATGCAGTGCAAATTTAACAGAATTTCTAGAGAATCAGTTTAAAAACAAAACAAAAAACTTATGTCATGCAAATATAAGGAGTTCTACATAAACAGTCGGTGGTGCTAATTCTCCAGTCATGTAACCTGAAGCCATTACAGAAAAAAGGGACACAACAAGGTGATGTGATTAATAAAGTACAAGTAAACATAGTCAGTCACCAAACAATGTAGAAAATGTCATGACATTTATGTTTGTTTCATCTATGCATTTGAGGAAGGTTATAGTCTCCTCATCGCTCCACACACATCTGATGTGTTTATCTGCGGCTATTTTTCATCTTTTTTGTTGGAGCAGCAGCTTCAGTAAACTCTGCACTATGTCACATTTTGTTTTTATCTATACGCCAACTTTTCCACCTCAGCCAAGCGTAAAAACCTTGATGCCCAGATTTCAAGTATTTTTCTTTCTTTTTCAGCAATTTTACTTTGCTTTTGTTTTTGTTTTTTGTTTTTTTGTGCACAAAAGGTGAAAGGAAACGCTTAATGCCATTCTGACACATCCTGCTGACACAGAACAATTTGGACAATCCATCTCAGTCCAATCCATCTGAGACTGAGTCCAATCCATCTGAGACAATCCATCTTTCCAACACCAGACTAAACTGTTCTCCAGACTGATAGCGGATGATTCTGCAAATACAGTATGGTTAAGGTATGAGTAAGGTACAAAACACCTCACCCAACCTCGTGGTAGCACTCTTGTTATCCAGTCAATGTCCCCACCCTCCACCCTCCACACCCCCTTCTCTCCATTCACTCCTACAGACACACACAGCGCATATACACACTGCTGATTTTTAATGACCAGTTAGATAGCATAGCTAAACACTGAGGGTGTTAATGGCTGAGTGACACACACACTCACACCCACTGAGACATAAATGACTGTGACACATGCAGGAGCGTGATGAGGGTGGCGGCATGTATGGGTCAGGTGTAGCACACAGTGAGGAAATAGGTTTTGCTTCTCATTTTAAAAATAGAAACTGCTCTGCTTCTAATTCCATAACATGGCAAGGCAGACTGTTTCCATAAAATGAAATGACCTACCACCTGCTCACATTTTGGAAATGACAGGGATGGTTAAGAGCCTGGCCTCGCCGGAGCCGAGTGTAAAGTTGAAGTAAATTGGTTGGGTATTAGAGTGCAAGTCCATGTAATGACTTGCTGTACGGATTTTAAGATATGCTGTAAAGCTCAGAGGCAGCTGGTGAAGTGATACTCTCTCACCCTCTGCTCCCAGCCTGGATTCCTGCTGGAATGCTCTGGATAGATTTGCAGATTTCTGCGGTCAGCGTTAATACCGTGTTCTTTGGTCTGGATCTGACAAAAAGCATTTTACTTATTTCTTTAAAAGGAGTATGCCTTTTCCAGACATTTCATATCACACTTCTATAAAGGTGGGGTACTCACAAGAGATTACAAAGGAGAAGTAGTAATTTTTTATGTAGTATAGGTAGAGCTTGGAAAATTTCGGATCATACATCTTTTTGTTAGACCACCATTTTCTTGTAAATGTCCATGTTTGTTCTCCATACCTCCATTTCCTAATATAGACTTTCTGCTAAATGTGTAGTCTTGACATTACATGGTAGCCCTGCTATAACTTAGTAAAATCATAGTCCCTTGAATAATAACTTTTCTGAACGTTAATTTACACTTTGATACAGAGATATGAGATATAATCTAAAATTTAAACCTTCATCAAGCGGGCGCAATTCCTTCCTTATGAACTGTTGTCATGTAGGTTAGTTAGAAAAATGATGGGTGCTAATGTTAGAACTGAGACATGCTCACTCTGTATTGTGTTGAACAGTTACTGTTACTAGGATTGGATGAGAATTTATAGCCCATGATATTATGCTGGATTTAAAAAAAATCATAGTACAATCAACTTAATTGATAAAGCATTATTGAATTATTAATGTTACATGGACAAGCATGTGTTGTGTTATCTAGATAGTTTGCAATTATTACTTTTTTAAATAAAATAGTCTATTGTAAATCACCTAAATTCCATGATCTCCAAACTTATCTGAATGCTGCAGTAGATGAAACATCACTCTCCTCAACAAGGCTTTCATTAAAGACTAGTAAACCGACCTTTATGTATAAGACTGTCCTCCTCTAAAAAAAAAAAAAAAACCCATAGGCTGTTTGTGCAGCAGCTAAATAATACCCATAGTTACGTTTTGTTGCTACGCGACACCTAGCAGCCATAATAATTATCACAGGAGCAAAGGGAAAAGTGCGATGACGTAGTATATAGAGCAACACTGTCCGCGTTAGGAGGAGGCTGGGGTGGATGGATGGGGTTGACAAAACACAGGAATATGACACAGGAGAGGGCTCTTTGATTCCCATGTGAAAGCAGCAGTTTATATTGTTTCTTTTCTTTTATCCATGAGTGTTTGACAAAGTTAACCACGTTTTATTGTAACCCTAACGACAAAGATCATCTAATGTTGAGGAAGTAGTTATTCTAACCCAAATCACAATCTTTTCCTGAACCTAACCATGTTTGTGCCAAAACCTAACCAAGCCATGACCCTTATTATAGTAACCATGGTACATTGTACTTCCGGTACAGTCGCCGGTGTTTATAATTGTAACCATGGCAACCAAGGTCCGGTGCAACACTCCAACACTACTATGGGTCGTATGGTTGTTCAGGTTGGAGGAGTTCTATGTATGAAACTGGTGAAATTCACCTTTAATGGAGCATTCTTTGCAGTTCTGTATTCTGGATGTAGCTATCTGATATGATTAGAGTTGGAATTGAAATCTGTCACCCTTTTCACTCAGCTGTAATTGCCTCCAATACTGGCAAAGCAGGAGTGAAGGAAAACTTGATTTATCTATACATTTGTGGTAAAATAATCAAGGGGGTGTCTGTGCGATCTAAAAGAGCTTTCACTGTGGTTTGAAAAATAAATGTACAACTGGTAGAATTTGAATGTCCTAGAGTCCTTAAGTGGTCCTGTCTTATATCACTGTTGCAATACAGTGTGGCAGCGATGCGCGCACTACAAGACAACACATCAGGAGCCAAATTCAGGTCAGTCGGATGCTGCTTTGTCACCTCGTGTTGACTAATACTTGCTCACTCAGTGTTATTCCCTGGTTCTCCCCCAGCTTCAGTTGCTGCTTCATTTTTGCACGTCAAGTCAATGCTGAACATTTTGCTGGGAACTGCGCCCAGTGAGACTTCAAATAAATAAGTGAATAAAAGGAATTAACTAGTTTTTTCTTTCTATGATGCTCTCATTTTGACAGCCATTGCACCGTGCTGTCAAATTAATTTGAGAATGATCTGTATATTAGCGATTCTACTGTGCATGTAGGAACTTTTTAGTTCCAGAATAGCTGGATTATGTTGTTACAGACTGGACTGATGGATGTTGGATATAGACAGACAGAGATGCGATCGAGAAGAGACAGAGTTCTGGCTATCAGACGGCTTCATGACCATTTGTTCTCAGCTTAAAAGAGCTCTGCTCAGAGCTCCCATCCATCGATCATCCTCCATCAATCCCCATCTCTTCCTGCCCCCCACGCCCCCCACCCCTCTGTTTTTCAATGAGTCCATCAGCCTGGAGACCCACCTGTATTGGTTCTATCCATCAATCACTGCAATCCTCAATCTGCTTCCATCAAAGTTCATCCACTGTAGCTTCTCTCCCTCATGTCAATCAAGGCCTACAGGGTGACCAGCCAGACAGACAGGTTTAGAGTTCCATTATCATTCCATCTCTGTCAATGTACAGGCTCTCTGGCTTGTCTCTGCCACAGAAAAGTTTTCAGTGACCAATCAGCCAAGTTGTCCAAAAATTCTAAAATCACAGAAATTCAGTCCTTCATGGTGTTTCCTATCTTTCTGAACATCAGGGTGTCATTTCCAAGTGGACAGGGTGGTGGGGATGAACGATCTGGGCTCCCAGATCCTCTGACTGGAATCCCTCTTACTTTTGCTCTCTGGGTTTACCTGACGGATAAATTCTGCAGAGATAATCCAAAGCCAGCACCATCAGCAGCAGAAAATTACTGGAGAGGCGCACCGTGCAGGGTAACTGACTAACTGGTCAGCAGTTCCACCAGTCTTTCTGCAGCATAATTATAGAAGCATCTTTCTTTCTTTCTTTCTTGGTGGCATAATTGAAAAATTTTGAGAAATAATCAGTTAATCTCTGACAAAAATGCAACAATTTTCTCCAGATAAAGGGCATCAAGGGAAATCTCAATATTACATCGTAAATTAAACATCAAAGAATTAAATAAAAAATTATGAAAAATGTGTACTGTTTAAACATAAGTAGACAAGATATTATGACTTTATTCAATTTTAGCTGCGTGCTTAATTTATTAATATATAATTATCCACCAAGGTTTAGAATATCCCTTAGAGCTGTATTAATGTTAATTCATATGTTCTTTGTTCTTTTGAGTGTAACATTTTTTGTCAAAAAGTCAAAGGTCAAAGTGTAAAGATTTTAAGTGGGCTGTCACGGTTTCACCCGCTGTTTCAGAATCTTGTCACATGGGGGCATCGACGAGTAAGATTACTGTTACTCCGTCAAGTGCATCTTGGTCTTTAATATAATTTTAGAGCGAAAATATGCTGGAGATTTGCATCGTGGACAGTGCTCTTTTGTCCATTGTGTAAGTTAGTAGGTAAATATGCAAGGCAATATTAATGTGCCCAAGACCTCAACCTTGCTATTGAATTCTGTTGCTAGGGGAAGTTTTAAAGTCATTGTAACTCTATTTTAAGGCAGCAGTAAAGTGTGTAGCTGTGCAATCTCTGGGAAATCTCAGTGAAACTTTTTTGAACCTAAGTCTTGTTTGATGGAGGTGTGTAGCCAAATCCATGCTGTATTTTTGTTCCCGCATTGTGTATAAAATAGCTGCAGTACAAAATGTGCCTCCATCATGATCCATCCACTGTTTTTGTAACTGATGCTGCTTTGTGGCCTATATACAGTAAATTCGAGTCAAGTTGTTATGGCCAGATGTTAGATGACAGCAACTGCAAAGTCATCCATTTTTTTTCTTATATAATTATTAAGCATGAGTATGGAGCTAAACAAGGAATTGGAAAAGCTCAGCTAAATTACAGTTTGGCTGCAGAAGGATAAAGCTCTTGCTATTAATGTTACGTCTCAGTTTACCATCACTCTGCTATTGATGAACATCAAACAGCTATTTTGTCCAAAATGTGTATAGCATGCATTATCAACTGAAATATTGCTACATGGAAGGGAGAAGCCTGGAGAAGAGAGAGCAGCAGAGGGAGTTTGTGAAAAGAGAAATATTCGAGTCAAGTCAATTTTATTTATATAGCACCAAATCATAACAGAAGTTATCTCAGAGCACTTGTCATATAGAGCGGGTCTTGACTGTACTCTTTACAGTATTATTTACAGAGACCCAACATTCCCCCATGAGCAAGCATTTGAAGACAGTGGAAAAGAAAAACTCCCTTTTAACAGGTAGTAACCTTGGGGGGCAGTAAGTGGCTCCAGCTCCAGAGGCAGAAATACTTACAGAGAGCAACAGGAGGAGAGAGAGGAGAAAGCATAACTACCGGAGAGAGAAGATGCCGAGTTAGTAACATGCATTAATGGGATATGAATGTATACAGATGGGAAATCCCACGGCAGTCTAGGCAGTATATTGACACAACTAGGGGATGGTTCAAGGCAAGCCTAAACCAGCTCTAACTATCAGCTTTATCAGAAATGAAAGTTTTAAGGCTACTCTTAAACGTGGAGACGCTGTCTGCCTCCCAGAATCAAACTGGACGATGTTTCCACAGGAGAGAAGCCTGACAGCTGAAGGTTCTGCCTCCCATTCTACTTGTGGAGACTCTAGAAACCACAAACTGGCCTGAATTCTGGGAGCGCAGTGTTCTAGTGGGGTAATAGGGTGCTATCAGCTCTTTAAGATATGATGGAGCCTCACCATTAAGGGCTTTGTAGAGGAGGAGAAGGATTTGAAATGGATTTTACAGAGAGCCAGTGCAGAGAAGGTAATTTGGGAGACATATGATCTCTTTTCCTCGTCAGTACTCACGTAGGAGTGTTCTGGATCATCTGGAGAGTGTTTAGACACTTGTTGGGGCAGCCTGTTAACAAGGAATTGCAATAATCCAATGCTGCATCCTTTTTGAGTCTGAATGTCCGTCATTTTTGCAATGTTTTTTACAATTACTTAAATTTTATCCAAGTTTAATAGCAGAAAATTGCAGGTCACCCAGGTCTTTATGTCCTTATGACAAGCTTGAAGTTTAGGTAACTGGTTTCATCTGGCTTTATTGATAATAGGGAACAGAAGTGGTCCAAGCACAGAACCTTGTGGAACTCTGTGACATGGAGGATTCATCGATAACCTGAACAAACTGAAATTAATGTGATTAAACCAGCTTAGTATGGTTCCTTTAATGCAAATTAAATGTTCTAGTCTCTGTCATGGGATGTTATGGTCAGTGGTGTCAGATACAGCACTAAGATCTAACAGGACCGGTTCTTTGTCTGATGCAATTGGAAAGTCATTTGTAACTTTCACTAGCGCTGTTTGTGACACAAGTCACACAAGGATGTTAGAGAGAGAGGGAAGGGTAGATATAGGTCTACAGTTGAAAATCACCTGAATCAAGAGTAGGTTTTTTAAGAGGAGGTTTAATTACAGCTACTTTAGAGGAGTCCAGTAGATAGCCTGTAAAGAACAGCTAACCAAGGGTAAAACGTCCTTCAGCAGCCGGGATCAGGGCTAAGAGACAGATTGATGGTTTGATGGAAAAATCATTGAAATTAGTTGGTGAAGGTTCTAACAGACTAAATAAATATCAGGTTTTACAGCTGTTTCTATGGTTCCTGTGTTTGAGGATAAATCTCTGCCATTTAAGGGCAGGGGGTGATGAATTATGTTTCTAATATTAAGAATTTTATCATTGAAGAAGATCATGAAGTCGTTACTACTGAGAGCTACAGGAGTACATGGATCAATAGAGCTATGATGCTCTGTCAGCCTGGCCACCATACTTCTGAAGAGAAACCTAAGGTTTAAATTTTCCTCTATTTGTGATGAGTTATAGGCTGCTCTGGCATTACAGAGGACCTTCCTGTATATTTTAAGATTGAGCGAGTTTCTTACAGATTGGTGAAACCCCAATTCTTTCCAGTTTTTGCAATGTTCGCTTTAAGTTGGAGTTTGGACCACGGTAGTGGTACCTCGCTAGTTTTATTATCTTCTTTTTTAGAGGGGCAATAGAGTCTAGAGTCATTTGCAGCGAGCCTGCAGCACTATGGATATTTGGGAGGGTTAGCATAGAAATTCTCTGTTATATATATAGAAATGGCATTGAATTAAGTTCGGCATTTGGCAAAGACCAATGTGCAGATAGAGGACATTCATGACACTAATTCCACTTCTTTAACAGTGGTGTTCAGAACTCAGACACTCAGAATTTTGTAAACTATACAATTTTTTTTTGTTCCTTCAGTAACTTAAGTATTTCTGCTGTTATGAACTTTATGATGTACTCTGAGGAACCTTCACAACTCTCAGACTCACTGTCTCCACTTATGATCTCTAGTGCATCCAGAAGACTGTATTGGTTCTTGTTATTAATACTACAGAAAAATAAAATGACAATGAAATAGGACCAACATAGGATAGTAAAATCTTGTTTGTTTTATTTATCAAGAAAAGTAAAGCTAAAGCCAAAGTGCAATTTCAGTACTGATATGCAAAAAAGATTTCATAATACATTTTGTTAATAATTTAATTAATTTGACATCATTCTTTTATGTTTACTTTTGACTATTTTTAAGGTTAAATGTCCCGTGTGACATATGTCACAGAGATATTTTCCAAACATGTTTTATATCAATTATCAATATTTTCTATATTTGATTTGCTTTAATAATGTGTTGATATTGGCCTGCATTCATTCTTCCTTCCACTTTATTCAGAACTCCAGTGCCTGATGCAGACATACGCCCCCTTAACGTCAGCAAGCCTCCACCATGTCTGACTGTGGGAATGGTGTTCTTCTCCTCACAGGCGGCACAGGGTTTTTTTCTCACCACATGGACCCTTTGACAATTATGACCAAATAGTTCAACTTTGGTCTCATCATTTAGTTCCAAAACTCATTTGGTTTGCTCACATGCTCTTTAGCATCATCTGAGCATGGTGCCTTGTGTATAGAAGTAAGCAATGGCTTCCTGCCTGCTTTTCTCTCAAACATTCCTTGGGTGCTTGAGCAGATCTAGTGTAAGTTTAAATATAGCAAAGTTACCTGGGCTGAGATAGAGCAGCATAAAAGCTACCAGTGACACAGAAAGTCAGTCAAAGGTACAGTTGTGTTCATGGTGTTCTGTTTCTTACCAAAACTCTGATTCCGATGGTTCCTAAGTGACAACTCTTGTATCACTTTTCCGCTGTTTTCCCCAAAGTCATCCTCTGCAAACACAGAAGAAGAGAAATGTGACAAAACATTGTGAGACAGAATTACAATCTTACAGACAGACTCTCAACAACTATCATAAAAGCTCATAACACTCAGTTCCTTTTGTTTATTTGTTGTTAAGGTGAAGGTATTTTGCCAGAATAGATTGCACAATGTGTCAAGAGAGATGCTGCTGAAAGCAGTCGCAATCAATTTCAGTTATACTGGGTGAATTGATGGATTTTTGTCTTGCTCAGTGGGACCAATAGGAGCGCAGCAGCAAAGGCCTGTATTGCTGAAGTTAGACCAAAGCAGACACAGACACTAATTGGATTTACTGTAGTGTGTGTGTGTGTTTGTGTGTGAGAGAGAGAAAGACGAGAGACAGCGATGCAAATACTAGAGTGACACCATTTGGAAAACACGGACCACTTCCCTTCGTTTCTCATTTGTAATTCTATCATAAACTGTGTTGCACTCATTACACTACTTGTGATATAATATGTCCTGTTAACTTCTGTGTGAATGTCATCAGAATTGGTGGAAATAAACAAGGTATCATTTACTTAAATACTCTACATTTTTGAGGTTCTTGTACTTTAATTGTGTTTCTATTTTATGTTACTTAGTGATTTGCCATTACATTTATCTGAAAACTAAGAGCCTTATTTGCAGACAGGATGCCTTATACATATGCTAAGCACACATGACCAGCTTGCCATCAGTTAAAGTTCAAAGCAGTTAATCATCTCTCCCTCCTGCTCCTCTTTTCCTTCCCTGCTATCATTTTCTTCTCTGTTCCTTTCAGAAGGTTATTGAGAGCAGATCACAGAGGAGACACACTCCGTAGACCCAATTTCAGTGTAATATCTTAGGTAAATATGAATCAGATGGTTAATTATCTGTTTTGCCTTCATTTGATATTATAGCACCCTGAGGCAGACATTAATTGTCCCCCAAAGCAGGCTTGATTAATTCTAATTAGTGAACCCTCTCATGTATAGTGGTCACTACAGTGGAAAGATATTCAAATGCCAGTTTCTCGTATATGCCTGGGTTTGGATGGTGTCGTTGGATATCAGTCACTACAGTGGATAGTCCTTGAAAACACCATTGGCTGCCATCAAGTCACAAGCAAAGTGCAGCTAAATCCCCAACATCCAAGATGGCTGACGAAACATCAGGTATATATGGTTTGCACTGAAGATCGTCTGCTAGGGATGAGACTTTCACTTGACTGTCCTGACCACATTTTATAATACAATATTTATCTTAAGCAGGAAGTTTTAGACATTAGAAATTTGGACACTCATTAACCTCAGCTTTAACAAAATGCCAGACTAACAGCAGCACTGTAGATTTGTGCTCACCTAAATATCACTGAAGCAGATGCAAAACAGCTGCTTGCTCTGCTTTTTCCACTGCTGCTGTTGCATAAATATAAAAACTTAAATATAAACTGAAATTAACTGCCGTCTTTCTATATGAAGTGGCTCAGCAGATGACTCTCAGAGCCTTCAGTGTTTTAATGGAGCACAGTGGGGCGATTTTGACAGCTGTCATCGCAGGAGCTAACAGCTAGCTAATAGGCTACCTATATCGAAATGCCTGGCTCAATGACATTACGTTAATTTGAGGGCACATTTATCGATATAGGCTTTCTCTTGTTAAATGCCTATGATGTTCACTTTTTGTTGACACTGCCATAGAGGTGTTCATTACCTCTAGCAAGGAGGTCATGTTTTAAGCAGGATTATGCAAAAAATGCTCAACTGATTGGCACCAAACTTGGTGGAGGAATGGGCCATGAACCAATAAAGAACCCATTAAATTTTGGTGCTGATCAGTTTAAAAGGGACAAATCCAGGATTATTTTCATTAATGTTGTGAGATAGGGCATTTTTTTCAACACTTCAATTTCTTAGGAAATAATTAATGGACCTTGAAGTAAAAAATCTGATGCATTTATGGTGTTCATATCTACGACTTTGTACAGTTCGGTGCACATCCAGATAATCCATCCAAAAACATGTGGTATTAGGGCTGTGCGACACTGCGAAATTTGGTATCGATCCAATACCAAGTAAATACAGGGCCAGTATTGCCGATACCGATACCAATACCGATACTTTTTTTTTTAAACTCGTATGTAAATTTGTGGTGTTGCCACAGTACCTAATTTCTTTCCTGCAAACATTGCAGGTTGCAGTGGTTTGGTTTGTAGCTGTAAAAAAGCTCCAAACGGCGCTCCTTTTCCGCTCTGCCATCATGCAGCCACAGGCAGTGAGTGAGTGAGTGTAGCAGTGGAGGCCGGGGAGCGGAGGAAAGGGGAGGGGCTAATTGAGCATGAGTGAAGAGAGAGAAGAGAGATGTTGTATGGCCAGTCGGTCACTCTGTAAATGCCTGGAGTTCTACAGAAGATAAACTGAAACTTAAGAATCGATCTCATCACACAAGTATTGATTAATACCCAATACCAACGTTAGTATCGATACTATCGATATTTAAATCGATCCGCCCACCCCTATGTGGTATTGTTTGGCCGTGGTGGAGGAACAGTTTATGCTCCACTGAGTGCCATTCTAGACTTTATTTCTTTTGACCACTTCAGGTTTGCTTGTCTCAGACTTTGTTGAACGCTGACATTGTTACAACTCTCCAACCAATTTCAGCTGTGACTTAACGGCATATGTGGCAAGTTCTATGTTTAGCTCATTTATTCTGTTTTGACATGTTTGAAATGTAATATTTAAATGTAGTTAGTGTAATTGCAAATCTGGTTCAACACTGCGTTATTAGACTGCCTATCTGGTAGAATCTTGTGACACAGCAAATGTGAACTCATTTAAATAGCTGGTTGATTCCAATTGTTATAGTGATTTTAATGGACCTGCTCTCATTTCGACAGGTGGCTAAAATTATGGCGTCTTCCCAGCACACTGAAATTAATTTCCCCAAAGACATTAGGAGTTTTTGCACACTCAGGCACTCATAACCTCATTAGGTGATAAATGTATCACAACCAATGACTTGACCACACTCAGGTGCTTTTGATGTGGGATAATTGAGGTTGGATGACTCATGACAAGTGGGATTTGAGTGAAATTAAACTTAATTTATATCGAGTTGATCACTCTTTTCTAATCAGTGTTGTTGTGGTGAAATTGTTTTCAGCATTTGATAGGTCATATAGTAGCAGTCTATGACGGAAAGCCTCAAACTCCACTTACATAGATATATTTTTATATTTTCCACTTGATCATCATCCTAAAAGGATGCTCTGAGGTGAATCTAAACTCTAAACTCATCAATTTCATATTTATGATCCTCACCCTGATGTATATGTATGGTCGTCATGTTTTGGTCTGACGGTTGAATTGACCGAGCGTGGCACACAATCACCTTTAGGCCATTCCCAGTGGTCATGAATATTTACTAGAAGACAGATCCACAACACTGGAGCTGTTTATTCAGAACTGGCCTATTTAATGTGTGCACTGCAAGGTTCTGTCTTTGCTTGCACACAGGTTTCTTCAAAACCTTGGCATCTTCAATCATCCCACATGTATAGTGAAACATTTAAACATGGACTTTTCACCTTGTCATGTCTTTCTCCTGAGGTATTGCCTTTAAAGCTGTAGTTTTTAACACTGGATCAAATGTATGTGTGATATTGTGAATGGTATTGCGTGTAGTGACAAACCTACAGAGAATTATGACCCAACTCTACAGTTCTCTTCAGCTTTTCACTGTAGCTACAAAGCCTTTTAACCTCTTTTGCTCATTGCTTAGCTTTTCTGGTATACGGACTCCTCTACTATGAACCTTGTTTTCAGCTGCAGTGGGCAGGAGATTTCAGCAAAAAAAGCTGTGATAGACCCTCTGTACGCATGCCAAAGACCAAATGAGAGTCAAATAGAGAAAGCAACTAGCTAGTGAGGAAAGTCAAATAAAAAAGTGTGGATGTGTTTAGCAAAATAAAGGCCAAGGATATTCTTGTCAGGAGTTGGTGTATACCAAAGCAGTGCAAAAAGTTAGGCGTGGCTAAATACCAATTTTACTCCATGTCTGGTGGATGTTGAAATACTAACCCATTTCAAATAATAAATATATAAGCTGTTTGCATTGTTTCAAACAACCACATTTAATAATCAAAACATATTGACTAATGCAGCTTTAAATACCATGCACCTCTTATTAGATTTCGCTTAATAAGATTCCATGTGAAAATCAATTTGGTAATCTGATTAGTGACATCGACAAAGATCCCATGTGTTAAAGTGCAGCACCATCTAATTGGGAAAGTGTCATATGAATTAATGAATATTTTTCTATTCAAGTGTCATACACCTAATGGTTCCCAACCCACATGGGCTTACAGACCACTACTTGTATTAGAGAAAACAAAAAGAAAGCAAACCAATACATGGTACTGTAAAGTGTGTCAACTTCACAAATTAAACACAGAGCCTTCTCATACACTGATGGCAAGCAATTGACAAAAACTGAGCTATGTCAAACATCCAACTCTGTCTACTAGAAATAACATTATTAACAAATGATTTGCAACAGCAAATAAATTTTGAAGGGAATGTAATTAAGACCAGATTACATATTCTACAACAGTAATGAGTAACAATGTGAGGTTGTTAATTTCCATATTTCACAAATCACAAATTTACATTTGCATTTACACATTTGGCATACGCTTCTATCCAAAAGCAGCATAAGTATATTGACCATATCAGTTCAGGTTGTGTAATGTCATCATGCCAAACATGTTAGCAAACAATAGTACATTTACACTGCACATTCACAGACACGGAGCAACACAAGCACACATTTGAAGTAATCTTTCTGACCATCCAATGAATGTTAGGATAATAATCATGTTTGAAAACCAACACGGAACAAAACAAATAAAAAAGGCTATGGTGGCAGCTGAGTCAAAATTCCCTGTGGATTTCTTACTAAGAATGACCCCTCTGACATCTCACATAGTTATTTGATCCATTGTTAATATACAAATATTGACACGTGCAGCTTTAAGATTCTATTTTAAGAGTTTTTTAAAGGTGAAAAAACTGTATAACGCAGTCTACAGTAGTCTTTGGATGATGAGTCTATATAAGTTGAATCTTACCTCAGGCTGCTTGACATCACTCTAAGACCTAAATTGGATGGACAGAGGCAAAAAAAAAAAAAAAATCTGGTGTTAGATGGGAAAACAAGTCAGACAGGAGCAAGACATGCAGGTGATCATTGACATCCGTGTTCGGTCCCCTTACTGTCACATCCAGGAAGAGATGGGAAAGATAAGATGATTTGTTCTTTCCATCAGTCACACTCTTTTTCTCTTTTGGCCACAGGCCCCATGCAGCTATATTCAGAGAAGCTAGGAGAGAAATGAGATGGAGATCATTAACATCCACCAGCAGACCCCACGCAGTCAAATTCAAGACAAAGGAGGAAGAGAGCGAGAGAGTTGAGGACAGTAGGTAGATGCATGAATATTTCTGGATACTTATACATGGTCATCTAGAATGATCAGCACAGTCTAACATGCTCCAAGCCAAGAAGAATAATGTATGACTTGGTTGGTATGACTCTACATGGCACTCACCTTCCCCTCTGTCTCATGTTTATTTAAACATGGTTCTGGGGCGTATCGAGCCATACAGCATCTTAAGGTCCAGCTCAGTCACTCTGTTCTCCACCTCACTTTGTCTCTCTCTGTCACTTTCTTCTACATAATTCAGGGCACTTAGCTACTTGAGCCAGATTGAGTGTGTGATTGAAAGGCTCAAATCTGCAGCCACTGACACTTTTTTTTTCTACTCCTAACTCCTATGGCCTTTATAATTGAACATTTTACCAGACAGAGTTCTTATACAAGTGTTGGAGCTAGTGTTGATGTGCTTAACTGTCTGTTTTCTCAAAAGTATAAATAGTTATAAATAGCTTGGTTAGTGGTATAATATGGTGTTTGTTTTCTTTCTGACATTTAGATGAGAAGATCAATACCACTCTTTTTGCTGTGAGTTAAGTAGAAAGCTGGAGCTGGGAGATTAGCCCTACTTAGCCTAGCTTGAAGCATATAAGCTATAAATGAGTTTTATCTTATTTTTTCTCTCCAGCCCAGAACTTCACTGTTTTGGAACCCACTGCACACTCCCTGTCCAGAGCTAAATGGGACAGACGTAGTTCGCTATTGGACTTAGCTTACCAGGTAGATAGAAACAAAACGATAAATGAATGCTAATGCTTTGCTAGATGATGCTAAGCTAGGCTAATTGCCCTGTTTCTGCTCCATACTTAAAACAAGGACAAATGAGTACTATCAGTCTTCTCAACAGTGTTGCCAACTTCTTTCAATGGAAAGTAGGCTAGTTAAAGCCTCCCCGAAAAGTTGCTAGTTGCTAGTTAGCATATTTGTGACATCAGTCCTCCGTCTGCTTAGTGGTTTTAATTTTGAATTTTAGTGAACAGTGATAGGTCTACTGAATGCCTCCAAATGCTTTTTTCTGTTTCTGAATGTTGCTATTGAGGGAATAGGGAGAATAATTTGTGTGAGACCATTCAGATAAATATAAGAGCAAAAAGAGCATTCATTAATTTTTCTGGCCTCCCTCACAACACCAAACTAAATTCATTGTATGTGGAAAAAAAAACATATTTAAACATATTCTAATAATCCTATTTGTGATTCTGATCTGATTCCATCCACAACATCAGTACCCTCAGTTCTCTCCCCCCTGTGGGGCGATGCAGAGGAAGAGCTAGAACCTGCTGCAGGACATGACTTAAATGAAAAGGCAGCGGAAGTGTCAAAGAGCCGCAGCACCTTATCTGGTGGTTTGTGCCCATAGCATGCATCCCCAGCCAGCCTCAAACCATATCTAATATATTGAATAGAGCTGAGGGTCTGAAGGGACATACGATTCCTGAATTTGTTTTTAATGACTCACATTTGACTGAACAGTCTCTCTACCTCAGCATTTAGGTGTGGGAGAGAGAAGAAAGAAACTGCAGCAGAGGCCAAGTCTTCATATGGATTTATATTGGTGCATCCTTGTGTTTCTTCACCTCAGCCCAGAACGCCATGGTGTTTATTGTTTCCTCCCACGTATAAAGAATAAAGTGTTTGAAAAGAGTACAATGTACAGGCTTGTCTAAATAAATTATCCTCCAAAACGAATGAACTAAACCCCTCTGTGATAGTGAGTGACAAGACAGTGATAATGATCAAAACGATCAAATTAAATCATTTAAATTAAAACAAAGGAGGAGCAAACAAAAGGGATTAGTGATTGGTCCTTGGTAACACACGCTCATTCACTGCACTGAATGTGCTGCCCATTCTGCCTCTCGCTCTATGCCACTCACCGATCAGAGTAGACACTGAGGTGCCTCTCACTCACAGGGCAGTACGGACTCTCTTCTATGAAAAACAGCAAAGGTTTGTCCAAACAGTCACTAGATTTGTCAGTAGGTGTACTTCTCTAACCCTCCAATTGTGTTTCTGTTCCTGTTTTCACCTGTTTAGATGTGTGAAACTCACCTTCAGTTTTTTCTGATCAAAACAAGGTGTCATTATGTCCTCAACAATAACCTACTAAAATATATTTTGATCTTTTTTCTTTTTTTAAAATCCCTATTAAAAAAGAAAAAGTTGCATCTGTAGTGTTATGGGTTAAATTTAACCCAATAGTAATTATGGGTTGTTTATGAAGAGAAATACATGGTTACATAGTAAATGTTACCAAACCATCATGAATAACAAAAATTACAAACAAAACTATAGTAATAATAATATTCTGTAGACTATAATAATAGTGTGTAATAATTTGAACACAAAGTCTGTTGTAAATATTAACAAGTTTCCCATGATGCAACAAGCAAAGATATCAAATGCGTTTCCACCAAAAGAAAATGAAATCCTGAGGATCTACATCCAGAGTGTGTGTAACAAAATGTTTTGCCAACAATGCAACAGTACCCCGTCTGACTTTTATGAGAAGCAAGTACATCCCCTGTTTAGGTTTTGCTGTGAAATACAACTATTCAGTATGTATGTGGAAATGAAGCCAACTGTCAAACAGTATTGTTAAAAACAGCAGTCAACAATCTGTGTGTCAGCAGTTTTTTTTCTTACAAAGAACTCCTTGCTTGCTTGGCACATGCCCGTCTGACTTTGACTGGTTGAGGGATAAATTTGCCTACATTTGGCATTTGACAGGTAGTCATTAGGATTCCAGCACGGCCGTTTGAAAGACGTAAAATCTTAAGAGTATAAGAATGTGATACAAGACATGTAATCGCAGCCAGCAGCCTGTCAGATGAGCACAGCCTACCTGACTGACAAGATGGTGAGACTATGGCTTCAGGCCAGCAAACACTTGACAGACAAGACCGCGGCTTGTCAGTCAACAAACTCAACAACAGGCTGCTAAATACGGAGAGCAGAGCCTGTGTCATGAAACAGGTATTTCTCAGTTTCACTAATACTATTAACACTACTTTTCCCACTACTGCGGCTAATATCACATAACTATAACAATTACCAAAAAATACAAACAAAAAGACACAGAGACAAAAGATTTAAAAAAAAAAAGACAAAAGAAAATAAAATATGTAAAGAGCAATAATTACACACTGATATTATACCAGCATCTTTAATGATCTCAAGTCTTTCCACCATCCATCCCATATGACGTGAATGCAGCATAAGATCAAATGAACCTTTAAAGAGCCTTGTAAAAATGAAGGACAACAACAATAATAAGTTGATACAGTTGGTTATTAGTAAAATAAACACAAGTGGTATGACCCAGGGAATTAATGAAAACTCATGGCTTTCAAAGCAATCTAACAAACAATGCTGATTTCTTCTTTTGTTTTTCATTAACACTATGTACACTGTCAAACTGTTAAACACTCTAATGTGCACAAACCATTGCTTGCTCACAGAGTCAGAGTCGTGAGTGATGGCTGAAACAAAAGAGGTCTTTTGGGGTTTTGGGTTTCACTTATGACAAGTTCTCTGCTTTGTTGAAACACAGCGTGAATCCTTACAGAACCAGACTGGAAAAAACCACTTGCCGCATTCTAGTCTGTGATTTAGAAACTTTGCTGTTTCTGTTCTGCAGACATGGTGAGATTTTACCTACAATATCCACTTCATTGGTTGTTGCAGTTTCTGACTGCTGTTACATCACTGCATGTCACCTGTACTAAGTATAAACACTTCACAGATTTACAGTATTCTTCTGTTGCAGCTTATGCAATACCACGTGAAATGCATTTGTTCCTCACTCTCTTTTTCAGATTAGTAATATGCATGAGTTGCTGACATGCACCTGGCTGTCACCTTTGGGAAAAGCTTGCGACTGCAACAGTGAACTTACTTGCAACATGCTGGTGCTACACAGTGAGTGACTGTCTGATTTTGATGTTGATGTTGCTGTTTTGTGGAGTAGCATGGGAATCTCCATATCCTCACTTTTCTCCTGCATCATCCGCACCAATACAGAACATTACAATACATTTACATTAACACAGATTTTGATTGTCTTCCCTCTTATATATGAGGTGGCAAGGTGAAAGTGATATTTTGGTGGAAGTGGTCAAATGCAGACCAATAACCTTAAGGTGTGTCTAGTCTTAATTCCTTTAGAATTTATGTTCTGAAATGAGATTGAGTCTGGATTTTTTTCTTTTCTTAAGGGAACGGTTATATTAAGACTGTATACCTGCATATAGAGCACTAATATCTACATTAGGTTTGAAAAAGTCCCCTGCTACAAAGTAACCCTGGATGAGCTCAGCGGGTCTATAACTGCAGTATTCATTAACTTGTATTAGAACTGCACCACAGAGGATCAAAGATGGTGAAGAAAAGAGGAAGGAGGGAGGGACAGGATGAAAAAAATAACTGGATGGAGAAGTAGTGTGGATTAGGAACAGAGGGCAGGAAGCGTGAAGGGCAACATCAGGCTGTTTCAGGTAAATGTGAATATTGATTTAATTAACACTAAACTCTGTTGACTCTCACTCTCTCTCTCTCTCTCACACACACACACACACACATTCTTCATCCCCCCATGCCCTCTCTCAGGTATAAATTTTTAACCAGTGTCTTGTTTTGGGAAGGTGGTTATTTTGCTCAGAGGAGAAATTACAATGGATTCCCAAATCCATTTTCTCCCATCAATTATTCAGGTGTGACCAAGCCTCATTATGAATGGAAATGTTCTCAACTCACGTGTGTACATGCTGTGTGTGTGTTTACATTTGCTTTGTACAGTCTAATGCCGTGTGATCATCAAAGGACACATGTGGATGTTTGTGTACATGTAGATGTTATGTATCCCTTTCAGCAACCGTGCACCTGTGTTTACCTACTTAGAGGTGTGTTAATACTCACATGTATTCAGTGAGGAACAGCTGTTTGTGTAGAGTTTTGTGTGTGTGTGTGTGTGTGTGTGTGTGTGCGCGCGCGGTTGTGCTTAGTTACTTGTTGAAAAAACTCTCAAAGAAACATGTTCCATTTAATGGAGTGGCAGTGATTGATAACAGTGGCAGGATGAATAATCTGCCATTTCAGACTGATTATACATTTTGCCTTTGTTATTATTACACTGGCAGTGTAATATATTAGCATAACATCAGAGTTTATGATCTAAAGCACCTGTATCCTGGAGTGCAAGAATTTTGTTTTACTTGTTAGCCTCAACTCTAAAACAGGACAAGTTCAAGACACTTTCTGAGTTGTTAGTTTCTTAGTCAGGTACAGAGTTTGAGGGATAAATCATAAGCAAAAAAATCTTATAAATATACTTTATATCCCAAATTCTTACAATAAAGTACACACTGCAGCTTTGTAAAGATAGTTTTAACGTCAAATTTGATAAGTGAAAGTGATCTGTGGAGTTTTGGACCAGCATAGTGCATTGTTTAACCAGAGGACACAAGGACACACATGTATAATGTTATTTTTGTTGATGAACATTTTAACTTAATATATTTATCGATGGACTTTTTTTTCCTGACAAAGACAAAACACTGATGATATGATACTAAACTGACATCATTAAATAATAACTGTGACTAAATGTCCATACAATATCGTTGACCAAAAAAGAAGCAACTAAAATGAATTTAAATATCATTTTATATCATCTCACTCTCTATTTTGATGAAAGAAGAGGAAACAAAATTAAACACTGTTTTTTTCACACGACATAATCCAAATATGCTTCTTTGAATGGCTATGCTGCATATCTCCTTCCTGCACACCCAAATCATCTTCCCAGTGACTTTGCACATTAGCGTTGCAACCATGAATGCACCAGTTCCTGGATCTAGCTACTCTATGCATTTTAATGCTACGGCTAAAGGAGCTCAAACAACATATGATGATAAGAACATAACATTGTTGGGCCTCAGCCCACTTAAGATGGTGGATGAAGCCCCATGTTTTTTTGGTAGCCAAACTAGGGCTATTCAAACCCACCCATGGGTAACCATTGATATGGTAATTTTGTTTGTAATTATTAAGTTAATTCTTAATCAGAATTCCAAGTTAATAGTTATTTTGAGACTGAATCAGAGAATTGGCTTGCCTTTCCCTGTTGGGGTGGTGCCCCAAGGTTAACTTCAGTGGATTGCCAAAGCTTTTAGGATCTTGTCCTCTGTGACAAGAATGCCAAACTCATGGTGGCATTAGAGGAAAGGCTGGGATCACCAAAGTCAGTCAGCTTTAGCCCCTGCAGACCATGAATATCTGTACAACAAAAACTGGCAATCCATCAAAAAGTTGTTGAGATATTTGATTTTGAGCCAAAAAAATGACATTGCCATCCTTAGAGCTTTGTTGCTAATGTGGCAAAAAAAATTAGAGGAACACGAATTAGTTAATAAATTCACAGAAGTCTTTTTTTTTTCTTCGTTTATCATGGCACGGTCTATCTCTGCCAAATGCTTACTGTAATATTAAAACAAACTTACAGCCAAGATAAAAATCTAATGGACAATTCCTACAATTTTCTGACAGAATTTCCACTTTTCCATAAGCTAACTTGCCAGATTTGAAGTTCATGCGAGAGGCTTGAGCCTGCACGATATGAAAGAAAAAAATCTTCTTTGGTCGACATCCACAGTCAAAACCCGTCAGTAACTATTTAACTATTTCCAAAAGCAGGTGTAAGGTAGTTGGAATTCATTGCATGATGCTCATTTTATCCAAAATGCAGATTTTCTCCTGCATTGAACTTTCAGAAACTACTTATTCTCCCTGTGTCCTCCACAGCCTCTTACTCCTCGTATGATTTTCTCCTGACACATGTTGACGTCACAAATTCCTCTGTGACTAATGGAGAAAAGCTGGTGGCAGATGGTGCAGTTGGCCTTGCACACATTTTCGCTCATGCATCCCAACAATTGGTAACCGTATTCTCATTCCCTTCTGTATTTCTGTAATCTCTTCTTTTTTGCTGACAGACTCTGCTCATAGATTGCTTTTTATTGCATCTCGCGCTGCTGACAGGTGTATTGTAGCACCTCTGACAGAACTTCTCATTGGACGCGAGTCATGACCAATGAGAAGTCCATTCTCTGCATGGGTAGTGGGACATATCATGACAGACAGGCTGAGGGAGAGCAGTAGGGTTTCCCCCTATCTCATACAAACCACTCCCTCTTAATCTAAGCCGTAATATTTGTGTCCCATTGATTTGCACTGAATTGATTCTCAAAAATATGGAACAAAGTACATCCCAATACAGCACAGGTCTTTCCGTTTCCAATTATATATTTTACAGGACGGTTGGCAAACCTATAGTAGCGACTGAGAATCGGTGTTGCCTCTGCAGAATAATAATAAAGTTGGTAGAACAGGTCACACATACACCTCCCAGACCTGATGGTGTGCGTGTCTGTCTCCGTGCTGCAATTAATTCTGCGATGGTAATCAGGCTGCAGAACTCTGATTAGTATGGTTGTCATGGCAACACTCCTGGGATCTGACAAGAGTTTCTGGGATGGATTGACAGCATGGCCCTCCGTCTGAATGGAAATACTAATATCCTCTATGGCGTAGTTTCAAAGCACAGTTGCTGTATATATATTAAAACTAATCTTTTAACTTTATGACTGTCTGGCCACTTACCTAAGTTAGTGTGATACAACTTGTAACTGTATTACTGAAACTGAATGGATAGATTAAGTAAAATTTGTTGTAAATTTCCAAAACATTGGAAACATGGATATAGAGTCAAATATTCATTCATTGTGGTGAAGGTTTGGTTTGAGGAAAGATCATGCTTAGGTTTAAAATAAGTACTTTGTTAACAGGGACCTTTGTCTTCATGGTGACAATAATAAACAATTAGTTAAGATTAGGGAAGGTCATAATGGCAAAATAAACACTGACTGATGGTTGGAAACAGGAAACAAACAGTTGTCTCGTATGGTAAAGTACAATGTTTCATTGGCCCAACCATCTACTCCAACCTCCCCCTTATGCGCAAACTTTGTCACTCTATAACTGATTGCTTCAGTTGCTCCCATCATAATTAGTACGGCCAAAAGGGGTTGCAAATTGAATGTGAATATAATGTTAATTTGGGGCACTAGTTGGAACGACTGATTCTGTCATATTGTTTTTTGAGAAGTCAGTCTTGATTAATCTGTTCTAACCGTTGTGGAACTGTGTTGCTCTAAGAGACTATGGTCAAGATCACAGAAAGAAGACTTAGATTCTTGAAGCTCATATTCAGAGGAAACAGTTAAAACCAGCTCTTCACCCTGTCATGGATAATTAAGGTATTATAGGGATTTACCAATTAGGTTGACATAAGTTATATAGATGTGAGAAAGACCTCTGCCTGTGCTCCCTGATATTCAGCAAGTGTTGATGTGAGACAATTGGATATTAATGAAAGGCATTAATTCCCTGTGCATTTGGTGTGACAACAGTTCTTGCAACTATCTAAAAAACATTGATCTCAAAGTGCTACACATGACTATATTCAGCACAAACTCAGCACCAATAATCTGAGAGCAGTAAGAATGTCAATCTATTTTTATGCCTCTGCACCACCGACACCTGTGGGCGGGATCGTTTTTTTCAGGTTGTCCGTGTATACAAACGTAGAATTGTCACTTGGACTCAAGGATAAACTGATTAGACATTTGGTGGTCAAAGGTCAAAGTCCCTGTGACCTCACAAAGCACAGTTTTGGCTTCTTGAATGTGATATTTCAGGTGTGCCTGGGGGGAATTTCTTCAAATTTTGCGCAAACATTCACTTGGACTCAAGGATGAACTGATTAGATTTTGATGGTCAAAGGTCAAGGTCACGTGACCACAGATTCTTGTGAAGGTAATGTATCAGGAGCACCCGGAGGGAATTTCATTACATCTAGCACATACATTCACTTGGACTCAAGGATGAACTGATTAGAATTTGGTGGCTAAAGGTCAAAGGTCAAGGTCACCGTGACCACACAAAACACATTTTGGGCCACAACTCAAGAATACACATGCCAGTTAACCACAACTGGATTGGTTGGCGGAGGCATACAAGCACGAAGGGGTATTTCTAGTTTTTATTTATATCAACTGTAAACATACACTTTTCAAAAGACAATTTTCAGAGGTGCTGAAATAAAAAAAAACATTATAAACATTTCTTGCCATTTCAAGACTTTTGAGCTCTGAACCTTTTAAATATAGGAATTGGTTACACATAAGTAGTAACCACATGATATGTGTTCATGATTTTATCACCTAAGTGTTTGAACTTTGCAGTGACTATTTTCACCAAGCCAGTGGCCTAAACAACAAACACTGATTAAGTACAAGTCAACACACTGTTAATGGAACCCTCATTGTCAAAGGTAGTGGCCCATTAGTCTGGAATGTCACTGTGGCACTCTGCTATTTCTGCTTGAATAGAAAGTGCAATCACATTAAATTCCTGCAATAATTAAAAAAATGGGGAACATCTGGCACAAGATTTCCTTCAGGACAAGTAAAGTCCTGTCTTATCTTCATCATTTAATTTTCAGTCCTGATTAGGATGCCAAGGCAAAAGTAAACAGCACATGCTTTGCACTTCCAAGAGTTTTTGTTTGTTTGCTTTCTCCTATGCATGCTGCAATACGCACAGGTCTTGCATCTCGTGGTAGCCTTCATCCTGCAGTCACTGACAAGCTCAGCCTCAGCAATTGGCACATGAACAGCGACATTATGCATTATGATGTGCTGTGCCTGTGCAGAGTGGATGGAGATAAAATAATTCACTTACTCATCACAAACACCCTCAGCGGGATGGAATCGACGCTCAAAATGGCAACACTCTCCCTCACTGTCTTCACTGCTTTCATCCAAGGAGAAGTTGCAGTCGCTGTTCCAAGGGTGCAGCAGCAGAGAAGTGTCTGTGAGCCATCTTCCTCGGTCAGTGTCAACAACCCAAGCATGTGCTATTGGAGGCAAATTGGGTATTTTCACACTTTTGACTGCGCCATCAAAAGCTGCTTTCTGACTCTGTCTGTCTCTATAAACATATATATGTATATGTTATATACAGATATATATTTTTTTTATGTTTTGTAGGACAAAAACTTGTAGAGGTTTCTAAGTGGTCTGGCGTCGCCATCATCAGTGGGTTTAAGGTGGGCACTGGATTATGATTAGGGTGAATATTATTACCTTTTAGTGATTTTTAGGAAAATCATGGATCATTTGACTATACCTAACTGCAATTACGCTTGAACAGTTTGCAGTTATGAGAATCACCATCATAAGCCTCATTTTGACCAAAAAGTAGTAGTAGTAGTAGTAGTTCCAGGTACTTAACTGGAACGATTAGTTTCAGGTACTTTTATTCAAGAACTAAAAGTTTCCTGTAGCCCATGTTGTCTGCGTTTCCACCGTCCCGGGAAGGTTATGCAAATCAGGCCAATGACCTATGGAAAAGACATGGAGGTTAATGCACTGCACCTCCAGTCCAGTAGGTGACGGTAAGAAGACAAAGGCTATACAACGACGACGCTGGATAAAACCGACAGACAGACAGGCATCATCATTTGTGCAACACTGAGGAGATTCAAGTTGTGCTGCTGTTGATTGTGCTTTATTGCATTGCAATTGGATTTATTGAATCAGCGCTGGAAAGGAGGCAAGCATTAGTTGCAAAGCGGATTACAGACGTGCGTCAACAGTCTCGAATCAAAACAAAACAGTCGGTTTGCTACTGCGGGCTTTTAAACACAGCAGGTGAAATAAAATGCAGCAAGTACTTGAACAATCAGAAATGTTCAGCGCTGCAGACCACACCTCAAGTTCCTGAACCTTTGGAAAATACAACCCCCTGCACTTTTTTGGGGGTCGATCAATAACCCTGGAACTAAATTTAGACCCTGGTTCCTGCGGTGGAAATGCACCTATTATGTGTGAAAGCATAGCTCTCTTCTGGAAAAAGGTGGATTGGGGCGACAGTTGTCATAATTGGAGGAGTTCAGGTATACTGGATTCTTAGTCAAGTCACGGCAAATTATTGTTAGGTTGATCACCATATTGGGGCATCAGGTGCAAGTTGTGTATCTGATGACTGTGGTGAGGAGAGAGCTCTAAAACAAAACCCTCAATTTACCATTTATCAGTTTTAAACCCTCATAAGCTTCTTCCTAAGCTTTGGGTAGCAACCAAAGCAATCGTACTGCAGAAGCAATCAGAAATGATGAGGTGTCCCCCTAGGATTGCTGGTTGCAATCTATGCGATAGAATAAGAGGCTTAGTCACTAGGGAAGAGCTAGATGTTGAGCCACTGCTCTTTTGTACTGAAAGAGGCCAGATGAAGTGGAAGAGAAATCTAGTAAAACTAGGCACCCACTACACATGATTTTATCAGACAACATGTCATATTACTCGATGCAATATCAATTGGAAAATGGACTTGTTCGACCAGTTACACAAGAAGACTGCCTTAGAAAATATCAAGCATGTCTGATAAGAATCAGGATGTCTAAGACAAGGTCAGGAGAACATGAAGGCAATTAAACTGGGACCTTCTCACAAGAGGAAGATCGTGATAAAACACCCGTGTGCTGATCCTGAAAATATCCCTTTGTCTCAGCACTGCAGTCTGGGAGACCCAGGACACACTGGAAGAATCTGTTGTGAAGGCACCAGTTTTGAGATAGCTTGACTTCAAGCTTTCTGACTCCATACCAATACAGTGGACATGAATGAAATTTAAACAGTGAATTCCACCGTATTGGTTTTATCAGGGTTCAAATTATGGGAAGGATTGGTGGAATCTGACCCCCCTGATTAATAGTTCAACCCCCCCAGAAGAGGCAAAAACAACAGTTCAAGGGGCTGTGATTGTAAATGTCAAAATCTATTTCCCATATTGATGCCTCTGAATCTTGTAATACCATTTCAGACACAATTAGACTGTGTCAAGTCTACGGGGGGATGCTAATGTTAGCTAGTTTCTAACTGTAGCCTAAGTTACATCTTAACTCACTAATGTTAGCTAGCTGATAGTGCTCCTTTTCATTTCCATTGTTGGCTTGTCATTTCATTACCAATATAAAATGTCATATCTTATCTAATTTTAACTGGAGTTCAGTCATGAGCAGTGAGACAATGGAGGATTAGTTGTTGTTTTGTTTTGTAGTCTTTTGCATTGCTTCGGTGGTTTAGTCAGTCTTTTTCCTTTACCCTTTAAGATGCAGCCTCTTTGTTTTCACTCAGAAATTCACAAGTTTTGTCTGGTTGGGTAATTGAATAATATTAAATTCTCATTTCATAATTCACACTCTGGGTTTCATGGGAACGACTTTCTACCAAAAAAGTAGTCCATATGAAATCTATTGACAGTGTGTTTGAGTTAAAAAATGGATGGATCGTGGACTGTACAATAGATAAGTTTATATTAAAATGACCTATTTTTGATTCCTGATGACACACAAGCACTGACATACAATACACTTTTGTTAACTGGAAACTGACTAATGCAGCACAGCCATGCAGTATTTCTCCATTTGGGCTACTGTTGTGTTCCCACATCCTCCAAACTGAGCTGTGTGTTGTCACAGCTGATGAAATTGGTCAGCCAATCTTTGACTCTTTGATTAGTTGATTAGTATGGTTCAAGATGAATCAATGTCATTGTGGGAAGTCTGCTGATGCTGCAGACGTGACATCAATAGTATAAGAGATTTACACACGCAGAGGCAGTAAGTCTCTCTAGCCTCCCAGTATAGCTGTTGTATTGATACAGTGCATATAGGGCCTGGTGTTCCTGATTAGTGTCTCAGTGCTAATTAACTGAGCTGAGTGGGAGTGAATATTGTAGTGCTGCTCAGACATGGGGAAAACACACTATGAGCCAGTCAATGTGGAGAAATTTGACTTGACAAAGGTTGTTTTAGATTTTGTCAACACATATTTTCTTTTCGCCAGATATTTAAGCCTTATTTACATGTTATTTTTCATTGATTTGTAAAATATACTCACACAGATGAGACCACTATCTATGGGTCACCACTAATAATTCATGGGAAACTGAAGCTAGATTTTTTTGCAGTGCATTCTGGGTGAAGAAAAAGACCAAAATCAGCTATGTAGGCAGCCAAAGCAGATAAAAATGTTTGTACCACATTGTTACTGTACATTTTACTACTCTAGGCCAGACATCCACCAGTGACTCATTATAATATTTTATATCACTTCAAATAATCTTCTGATATTTTGCTATCAAGTATCAGTTAGTAGCTTTACACGAATAAAGAGTTTTATCCCGGTTTTAATTGGGATTTGGTACAAAGGAAGAACAATACAATATGACAATAAGCATCAGCCCTGAATACAGTGTCCCCATTTAGTATGGCTGTTGAGTCTGTGCAGGGTGTATACTGTTATTTTATTTAGCAATAAAATGCACTGAGGGTGTAGGTTTGGTTTCAAACGTGGGTGTGGAACAATTAAAAACATACTGTTCACGTTAAAATGATTGTTATGGGGAATTCCTGGGAGTTGTTATCTTCTCTTTGTTTTATTTTATAATAATTCAGAATCAATTTGAAGCCAAGCACTTTACTTTATGGAGGTTCTGCCAATTGAAAAAACAAAACAAAAAAATTACCCTCTCAAATGTATCCTTTTTTTCTTTATTGTCAGTATACTGTTTTATATGTGTGTTGCATGCATCCTACCTATCCTTCACTACTGCTTCCACTGGCCTGGTGTTCCAGTGAGAATATGTGATAAGACTTTGTATTTTTCTTCAAAACCTCTCAAATTGCAAATACAGTACCTCCTCTTTCTCTTTCCCTTCTTTTTGTCTCAACATCATCCCTTATCTTTTTCCATTTGATTATATTTTGGTTTTGTTCCTCCAAGCTGCAAAGTGAAGTGCTTCCGTCTAGTACATCAGATATTTTGTCCAGAAGAAACAGTAAGAACTGCATATACTGACTTTTGGACCGCACTGTATTTTAAATCATGCAATCACAAGTTGGTCTTGTTTTTCTCTATAGTATCTCTATTAGTGTGTCCACTTTTGAAGCTGCATGAACTACTCTAATAGGGAATAACACACTTTCATGTGACTGACTGATTGACTGACAAACACACAGATGTGCATGTGTGCCATTGTAGGAGTTACTTCTACATGCAGAAAATATGATCTTGTATTTTACGTCATCATTTATTGACCGCTGGAACGCTGGAGGATTAAACTGCTGTATCTGTACTATCACACTGATACCTGAATAACGTATTCAGGCTAAGGTCTGCCTTTGGTGCTGATCTCTCCTAGGACTCAGGAACTAAGGAATATTATGTATGAATATGACATGAGCACATCTTGAATGTCAAGGAGCTGGCATGAAAATTCACCAGTAATTAGCAGAAATGTATCGATCCCTTCATGTAGAACTGGAGCATTGAAGCAGTTTTTTCTCCCCATTACTCAAAAGTGACATCTCAAAAAAGAGCTTACAGTTTTACTGCAGGATGGTATTAAACCTAAAATAATATGAACTGACAGGAATCCGATGTATAGCTGGGAGAATGAACCCAACAGGACATGAAGAAATATTAAATCTAAAGAGGTAAAAGCTCTTTTGCATGATTAAATCTATTTTTTTTCCACAAGAGAAGAGTAAGTCTCACTGTAAAGAGTGATAGTTCCCTCCGTCAAACGTTGCAGGCGATATGATGAATAAAAAGCAAGAAGCAATAAAATTGAAGCTATATGAAAAATGAGATAACAGTATTACTGTTGCTTTGAGCTCATTTTAGTTTTTAGCCAGTGGCATGCCCATCAGAACAGGCAAGGAAAGAAATGCTTACCCAGTTAAAAATAGACATCAGTTATAACAATACTGAAGTGGAAGCGATATCTCTTCTTACATCTGATCTCAGAACGGCGTTTTGTCCCATAAAAGAACCTGTTGCTTGTAATGTAATTTACTGCCCACTTGTGGTGGCAGCAGGGTATTGTCTCTGGCAGCTAGCTTGACTACCAGCTGTTGTAACTATCATTTCTTTCATTTTCGTGGGTGTGACTGTGTCCCGCTGGAAAAGGCTGAGGCTAGTCAAGCGGAGAGGGGAACAGCTTTTCTTGGACGTTTGCGCATTGGGTGTCGACTAGCTATTGTGACAGTGTGCTTGTGCTTGTCAAGCTGCCCTTGACACAGCTTTCACTGTTCTGAGATCAGTTATGGTATTGCACTTGCACCTAAGATTGTGCATTCAAAATTATTTTAACAGTCATAGATGTAAAAGTCACTGCATGGTGCATGTCACTTTTAACTATGTATGTGACACCAAACAGCAGATAGATAAAGTTAACGACTAGCTAGTGAACACAGTGGAGCATTTAGCGGTGAAATAGCCAGAGAGATGCCTTGCATTCAGCTGATGGCCAGATAAATGTCTCTAAATGAATGCTAATATTACTCCGTCTCTGTTTGCCATACCATCTTAAAAGATGATAAAATGGCAGCATTGTTTACAACTTGTTTATACTGCCCCCACGTGGCCAACAATTCAGTCAATGTAAGTTTTAAGTAAGACTGAAACTTTTGAAAAAAGAAAAAACACAATCTTACTTTTACAAATGAAAACTTGATCTCTACAGCCTTACTTGGTCTGGTATGACCAGTGGCCTACGATGGCTAATCTAGCCACAGTGACCACTGTTCAGCAAAACCTACTTTATGTAGTCTCTATTTCCAGAAGAAGTGGAACCTGTGGCAGAAGGTAAGCCAAAACCAAGGGACAAAGGTGTGATATTACAATTGTTTTTGCCCATGTTTACAATTTTAGTCTTAAAATCAAGCTACAGAGTTGCATCCTTCTACACGTTGGACTTAGTCTCTCAAAGTTAATCAGTTGATACATTATTCCCATATGTTCTGTGGGACTGACTTGACAGTTCAAAGCCACAGCTCAGAAGCATTCATGCATTAGAGCTCAGTTGAAGCTCTTGAGACACCATGGGTGAAGTTTTCTTTAGCGTGCAGCTTCTTCAAATATGCTTTTACACACATACAGTAAAGCTGAATAGGGTAGCACATCCTTTCAGTCAGAAGTATTGCTGTCATATGCCCCAGAGAAAAAGAAGATCCCATTTCTTCAAACTGCAGATTCAGACAAACTGAAAAACTTACACTTTTCATGCAGCATTGGATCATTTATGAGCCCAAAAAGTGCTCATGGGGGAAGCAGCCATATTGGGATGCTTGAAAAACAGGACTGATCACTATGGTTCCTTTGGAGCAGCTGCACAAACCTGCACAGTGAAGCTTTTTAAACACATTCGCTTTTGCAAGTGATTCATGAGGGCGTATTGTGATTTACTGTTTTTGTCCACATGTTTATCTGTAATTAATCATTTGCTACACTTAACGACAAGTGTTTCCTTGTTGAAACTTTTAGTATTCAGGGAGTCAGAGACATTAGGGTCCTAGCCTCCCATTTCCCCAGTAATTCACCACCTGAAAACTAACTAACCTGCATTTCAACAAGGAAATATATCTACCAGCTTTCCCCATATGGAAACAATGTAGCACATCTCTCCATCTCCTTTTTTGTTTTCCTTTGTCATTCTCTGTCTCTCTCTCTCTCTCTCTCTCTCCTGCTGCCATGTCTGGTCCTTGTTAAGATTCCTAGCAGGCGCTGGGAGGCATCAGGAAACGAACAAGTCACTAAACGAACAGACAGATTGTTAATTTCCCTCCTATCGGCACAGACTGGACAGGGTTGAAGTCCATTTCTGTTTGGATACAGAGCAAAATACTGTCACTTATGTTAGCTTCTTGACTACATCAATCTGTCTCCCTATCTGTGTCTGTCCAGTCTTTCCATTCTTGACTTCTACTCCCACAATATTTCTCTGTCTCTGCCTCCCTATTGGGCAAAACCAAGATAAAAATAAAGCATGACACACTGTATATTAATAATACATTGAATATGAATTAGATAGGAGGGATGAGTCAAGCTGTGCTGGAGGATTTTTTTTATGAAGTCAAGGAAGTAGCTGATTTAGAGTTTATTGAAGCAGAGTGATTCCCTAAGACCAGTAGGATCACAGAATATACTCATTTTGACTAGCCTGAGCTAGTTTCTATGATCTCCTGTTAGTGGTGTTAAAAAAGAAAAATGCCAAGTGATATTCCCTGGGCTAAGATGTTTAAATGAGAAAATTATTATCTATTTTTTTCACAAATATAATATAATATTCGAGTAAGATATTGAGTTATTTCTTTTATTAGTCACACAGTGGGGAAATCTGCAGTGCAGCAGCAAAGTGGACAGTACAAAGAAAGAAAAACTGCTAAATATCAATACAAAATACTTAAAAACAAGATAAATAGTAGATAATGATAATAATAAATATTTAAATATTTAGATAATTAAATACATACATAAACATAAAATATAACAAAAATAGCAGCAGAAAAGGGATATTGCACAGTTGATATTCAGTATTCGAGTAGGGTAGCATCTGATTTTGTGTGTGTTTTTTTTCTTCTTTTAAGTTGTATCTCAGTCCTGGCTGATATGGTGACATCCATGGCAGCTGCTTTGTCAAAAATACAAAAGAAGAGCAACTGGTGTATCACAACCAAACAAACTCATGTTTTAAGGCAATCATTTGTTTGGTTTGCTTTAGCAGGGACTCAATACAACCCTGACGTGGAGTAAACAGACTGACCTGTAAATAGTGTGGCTGTTATCAATGAGAAACCATTACGCCGGATTACATGCTGTATCATTTCCTGTTAGTTCCTGGTGGGTGTGAAGGACATTTAAATCCAGAATGGGAACGGCAGACTCCACCACTAACAGTAAATACTACTATAGGTGACTGAGATATGGCAGAAAAATGACGACCATGAATAGTGTGTAAATGGGAACTCAACAATATGAACATCAATGAGGCTAAAATCAAATGCTGCATTTTTCCAGTCAAATCCCAAGAACCGCTGCACTGTGCATCAAACTTAATTATGACTGACTGAGTGATCATAAGCCTGTCAGTCTATTACACAGCTAATTCAGCTTTAAACCTTAAAACACATTAAGACTGAGCCGTGCCTTTGCCTTACACTGGGTGATTTCTTTTTTTCTTGCCTTCCTCTGCATAAGAATTTCCCCCACTTCAGTAAAATCCAAAGCTGATTTGTTTTCCATATGACAAGACCTGGAGGTTATCTTGGCTCACAGTTCATTATTAATGGCCATAAAGTTGGAAAACGAGTTCTCTCCATTATACTTTGAGTTGCCAATTAGTATTTTCTGGATTAGAAACAAAGCATAAAAAACTTTATTTACGGGATAGCTTATTTATTTGATCCTCCATGCTTCCTGTTTGTACATACTGTTAGTGACACAACACCAACTGCTTTGGCTGGAAGTCCATGATCACCGGTCCACTCAGTCCAGTTTAACAACTGGTCATAGAGGGAAGTTGGCACGGCTGTACACAGACCCAATCTAACTGCGACAGTGGTGGCTGGCCCAGAAGGATGAGTCTGGACTACAGTATTTTTTTTTTTTTTGTATTTTCACAAATACATGAAACTCTTATGGGTACTCCAAACACATGAAAGTAAACAGACTTTTGTCTACAATAAAAGTATTACTCTAAATCAATGTATGTATTTGGCCATCTGTCATCACTCCATCATCTACATGTCTTGTGGCTGTGAGTTGCGCATGTAACCACACTCATAAGGTTGGTGAAAGGTTTGTTGAAAACAAATTAGACTTGACCAACTGCCAGCCCTGGAATAGAGGTTGACAACTTTGCAATGAGCAATCGGCTGAGTCATATTATAAAGAGTGAGCTCCAGCCTCAGACACAAAAGGGCTGAGGGCTGTGGTTCAAAAAAAAAAAAAAAAGGATTAAGTGATCATTTTTAGCATTTACCATTTTTCACAGGACATGGATTGGTTGGGATGCTGACAACATGATGAAACAAGACTTTTTTCGCATTAACTCTAATTCTAAGATTCACAAGATCTTAACTGAGAGGTACGTAAGGTGTTTAACCTTTGAACTGCTTTGTACTTCATGCATCTGTGCTGCAACACTGTAGTTATAAAAAGACAAAGCAGCTACATCAGCAGCAGATGGTATTTCATGTGTTTGGCTGCTAAAGTTAGCGGTGTGACATACTGGAGAAAATGATCTAAGAACATGTTGTTCGCTGGATTGAAGCTGCACAGAGACTCTCTTCGCCCCGAGATAATTTCATTTTGGTAGCAGCTGCAAAAACAGTTGCTGACAGAGTTGCATACAGGCCGATGAACCACAGTCTGGCTTGGGCTGGAGGTCTAGGCTTCATTGTTACACTCTCTATCCAACCTTTTCTCTGTCAGTCTCACAAATTCAGCTCACTTTATCTTTGTTACAGAATGTTTCACATTTTGTGGGCAGAGCCATGCTACCTGCGCATGATTATGTACCATTAGCTATGCTAAAGAATTTGCATGAGCACCAGACAGACTTATCTAGCTGCGACAAAGAGTTGACTTTAGTCATTTTTTTTTATCAAAGGTGACCAATGGGCCAAACTGAAAATGTCAACATAGTACTTCAGTCATATGCAGTGTGATCGCCTCACTGTGTGACAATGGTTTATTGCTTTTTTCTCTCTCGGCTAAAACTCTTAACAGCTGACTGAGGCTTACTGTGATATGATGGTCTGATCTGTGTCTCTATTTGAGAACTCTTCAGTCCTCGCTTCTTCTTTGAATAGATTCACAAACAGAAAGGCATTCTGCAGATCGCACACCTAAGCCAAGGCCAAACAATCTCACCAAATTGAACTCATAAATATGTGTTTTGTTTGGGGTTTTTTTTTATTTTTTTATATCAAAACCCATCCATTATTTCCAGAGCAATTGATGAAAATTTTGAGAAATGTCCTAACTCGCAATTTAAAGGAAAGTGATTAAAAATTCCTCGATCCACCCCTTTAATCAGATCAGCACCAGTATTTAATGAGAAGTCATTTTCTAATGCACAAATTCAGTTTCCACACAAGTCTGCACATGCACATAATTCTGCAATATGATAACTGATGACAGCTTGGCTGGTAGTCAAGCTAGCTTCCATAGACAATAGCCTGTTGCCGCCACAAGAGGGCAGTAAAAGATGAATGCACACAGGCAATATCAGATCCTTTATGGGACAGAACGCGGTTCTGAGACCAGATTTAAGGAGAGATATAACTTCCACTTCGGTATCGTTCTAACTGATTTTTAGCTCTAACTGGGCAAATACTGCTTGTCTTGCTTGCTGATGGCACGGCGCTCCGCTGTCGGGTACCGTATCCTTGTTATATTTGATACATGAAATAAAGAGTACATGTAACATACAGATGTGTGACATATGAAAGGGAAAAACCTAAATAAATGAGTGGAAGAACGATTTTTGCAGAACACAACGCTTTTTTTTTCATTTTTCAACATATACGCTACGACATGAACAAAGCGCTACATTTATTTACTCGGAGAGCATTGAAAGAAGAGAAGGGACAGAGGGCAGACACGGATGTTGCCTTACTGCCCTTGGACAGGTTGGCATTTTTTAAACATTTGGAGTAGGCTGTGTAACTATATATTTTCTTAATGATGAATTATTATTTTGGAACGATGGAAATGTCTATGTATTTAACGGTGTTGGTGTAATTACGCTTACTGCCAGAAGGAGGAGACAAAGGTTCTGCACTGCAGGTTTAAAACAAACAAAACCACCGAATAGACACACAGTGACTACAAAGAGATGCAAATGACCACAAACAACAAGACACAACATGACTTTACTTCTCTCTCTTTCAGTCTTTGTCTTTCTTAGAACCATTTTAGAATTCAAAAGTTTCTACACCTGCCCCGGCTAATACTGGAAATAATGATCTAACAAGGCTACATTTCAGTTTGTTAATGTGGACTTTGACCGCCTGACTGATTACTGGAGGGAGCGCAATGTCTAAAGGGTCCAGATCCATCCATCTGTCTGGATTTAAGTATATAGAAAATACTTTGTTTTCTACAGTGTAAAACCGCACACAAACTTGTACTGGTACCGGTGATGGTACTTTGTTTGGGCTGAGATGTGACAGTGATTGATGCCCAGGTGTCATGCAGCAAATTGCCCATTTTCCCAACACACACAGACACACACACACACACACACACACACACACACACAGATATGCACAAATGCTTGCATGCACTGGTAGACACACAGTAAATGCCCACCCGCATGCTTACTCACCCACACAAATACCTTATTTATCACGGCAGCACACTCACTCACGCACGCACGCACGCACGCACGCACGCACGCACACACACACACAGCCAAGAACTTAATCACTCTCTCTCTCTCACACACACACACCACACCACAGGTCCTACTCATTATACTGCATGTCATCAATTTGTCTCGCACACACACACACACACACACACACACACACACACTAGTTCATACACAGACACAGACATGTTTAACTCTCAAACAAACATCCATTCTACTTCTGTAGATGTCATGAGTGGATTTTTTAGCCACTAAGTCTGCACACCGCCCGCCCCAAAGTCTCTCTATGTGTCACCACTGTATTTTTTCCCCTTAAGTTAAGTCGAACAGCTGAGGCTTTGGCCTGATAGGCCAATTATCAAGTGTTAAATCCTGGATTGTCGACCCCCCCCCCCATCTCCCCCAGTTGGATTAGTGGGCCTGTCAATCACCTTTGGCACTAATCCAGATAAAACTCACATGGGACTGAAAGAGACAGAGGTCGATGTAGTCCGTCTTCTTCTATCTTCTATCATCTTCCTCTCATTCTCAACTTTTCCCTTTCTCTTTGGACCTTTTCCTCAGAACCTCCCTGGTTGCCACTTCTATAATATTCTGATGTGTCTGCTCTTTTTCTTTTCCCCTTCTCAGGAGTTTTCTGATGAATTTTACAGTGGCATTCATAAATTATTGGCCACTAGGAGGCAGGAAAATATCAAAATAGGCTGACGGACACTGAGGCTACGCAATGATCTCCTTTTCCAACCACTTTTCCTTGACCTCGATGGAAAACGTCATGAGGTCAAGGAAAGATGAGAAGGACTTAGGGAAAGACGACTGCTGTGGTGAGAGAATCTGACTACAGTTGCACTATGATTTTTGTTTTTTTAAACCAACTTTCTTTATAAAACATGGACGATATATACTCCTCTCCTAACACAAATGCAAAACAAACAGAATAGGAATATTGAAATACGATAACATGAAGTACAGAAAGTAGACCATCAGGCAAGGATTTCCATAAGTTTTGGATCATGTCACAAACATATAGATGCCCTGTTGTTTCTACATTTACATCGGCCTGCCGTGGTGAAACTACTATGGTGCATCGCTTTAAATGTTGCTGCTGCAAGGAATTGTGGGACAGCATTTTCTACTTTTCTTTCGTAAAGGAAGATCCACTGTTTCCTTTGCTAAAGGAGATAAAACAGATAAAACAGGAAGCATTGAAGCACCTTTCCTTATCGATTAGAGGATTTGCTAGCTCTTATCATGGCTGCCACTTTGGTACTTCCGGGTCATTTTACTCAGTTACGAACCTTCCTAGGCAAAAAAAAGACAATTCTACCGCAGCCTGAGTTTTGACATTTTATGACTTCATAAACTTGCTGTAGCCAATGTCCCACTTGGCTAAATATAAGTCCAGCAGACTTCAACAATGTAACCATAACTTTTTTTCTCCATTGATATTTATCACATTTCTTTAAAAGAAAAGTGAATGACTGTTTTTTTTTTTTATATTTAGACACGTCAAGCTAAATTTGCCACTTGTTAATCAGCTCTTCATAAGGGACATTAAATCGTTGGATGTAAATCCAGCCATGCACTGACACAGTCTGTTGTTCTGTTATCGTCATTGACTAGATGTCTGTTGTGATGTTTACCTTTGTAAATCAATGCACCTTTGATTCAAATCTCAGAGGAACTCACATGAGACAAAGAGAGTGAGAGAGGCGCTGGCCTTTTTCATCTCCTTATCTCATCTGCTGTTTTGTGTTTGATTTGCCTGCTTGCTTTTCTCTTCTTCTCCTTTTCCCCCCATCACCTTTCAATAAACCAAGAAAACCTATGAAAATGCCATGGCTAGTGGCATTAGCAGCTTTAGATGAGGAGTCCACTTCAACACTAATCCAGTCTCATGGGAGGGAAAGATAGAAGAGAGAGGGGTAGACAGACTTAATTTACACCTGGTATTAAAACGTGATCTGCATATCAATGTGCTTTGTGTGGATAATGAACAATCCAATCTCACCCTTACATTTACACCTGACTTCAATATGCATTGCTTCCTGCACCTTCCATTGTCGCTGCATCTCATTTTTAATGGATTAACAGATGCCAGTCAAATACTGTCATGGGAAACCTTCTCCCAGATAGCTGCAGTATCATCATAATCACTGTTAACCATAACATGGTTGCCACCATGTTTATTGTGTTTAAAACACTTGATAAAGGTTGGATAAAGTTTGTGGTCTCGGTTTCACTTTTTATGTGGGAAAATCATGTTAAACAAGATATTAATCATAGCGGAGTATTTTTACATAGTTTAAAACAAGTCTGGAGAGGAACTTTAAATATTGGAAAAATCAATAATGTAATGTGCTTCTACTACAACCTCCATAAAGTAGCTGTGCATCAGGAGACTACTTGTTGTCAGATGCAACACTTATCTGATTTGTGCTCGTTATTCCAACAGCATGGGAAAAAAAAACAGAAGCTTCATGTATGATGTTGGCAAATGCAGCAGGTGTAATTCTATTTTCACCTGTGGTGATGTTTGTACTCATGCTAATTTCTACCGGTGACAATGTATCTCCCTGTGGTGATGACATCTGTACCCACGGTGATGACATTTCTGTAATGAGAACATACTGTACTGAGCTGACTGACTCAACTTCTGTCTGACATCCAGTCTCCTCCTCGAGTTTCCCCAGATCGCATCCCATTCCTACAGCAGAGCACGCTGCGTGTGTTTGCAGCTCACATTTAAGATGTTCTTTTCCCTTACAGGGATAGACGATAGACATCAGATATAGATCACAATATAAATACCAGTTGTAAAAAGTCAGGAAAAAATAAATATGCTCTGGAAGGGAAGTGGGCTGCATTCAGCTTTCTTCCATCTCATTTTATTTTTCCTTTTTCTGTCTTTGTCTTTCACTGTTTCTGCTATTTCTCTCTTCCTCTTCCTTGTAAGGTTAAGAACCCTTTTCGAGATCCCTGCACTTTGGGCTGGATCAGCATATTGCCCAACTGATGGAGGACCTTGTCAGTTGTGGTCAATGGAGTGGAATACTGGAGCTGTCTTTTCCTCTTCATTAGTCCTCTCTTGTCTTACCTTGTCCTGTCTTCACTCCTTTTCTCTTAAATATCCAACATATTCAGAGCTCAGAGACAAGATACAGTACATGGAATGATGTTGAAAATTGTACATTACTTAATCATATTCTCCGCTTCTTTTCTCTCCTCTCCTCTCCCTCTGGGAACACAATATACTTTCTTTAACTAATACTGAGGACACATTACTCTCACAGCTCTTTCGTTCCCTCTTTTCTCCTGTTCTTTTTCAGCTCAGCTCTTTTCCATGTCTTTTTTGTTGGTTAGACACAACTGGAACTTTCTCTTCCTTTACACTTGTTTTCAAGTGGTAAAGATATGTATTCCGCTCAGTGTTTGTCATTGGGATTTCCTGTTTTTCTGTCTGTTGCTTGGGAATGGCAGATAGGGAAAGGGTTTGAAAGGATATTAATGGGTGTATGGCTAACAAAAAGTATAGCTTTTAGTGGCTTGAAATTAATAATTAATTAAAAAATGTTGCTATAGGGAGCAGTAATTAGAGATCCAATATACACATACACACATTTTTTTGTGTGTTCAGTATGCAGTTCCACCACTGGCTTTGTTGTCCCCAATCAATCCCTGCAAATATTTTATGGTCCAGCTTTTGTGATTAATGAACTAATGTCTGAGAATTTGAGAACTACAAGAAAAAAACAACTAAGGAACTGGGGAATGGTCAGATCTGCTGTTCAGAAATAGGCAGTGTTGGCAAGGTTATTTTGAAATGTACTGTAGATTACTAATTACCCTGTTCAAAATGTCATAAGTACCGGTAATGTTACTCTTTTAATTACTGCATCAAAGTAATGTAACTTATCACATATGATTCCTTTTTGATTCCCTTTCAGTATCATTAATAGTCTGTTGATGCCCTGTAGACATTTCACAACCTAATGAAAAGTTAATATTTGAGTTATCATAAACACAATGGTAAGTGTTATTAGACTTCCCACCTGCAACCCCTTTGTAATCACCAACATTGAGTGGTAACTGTGATTTGATTAAAGTTTTTTCTCAGTAAATTTAACAGATGACAATAACATTTATTTTGACTTCCTATAAAAACTTAGAAACTCAAAATTGTCAGAGATTTATTTCATTACACTGCATTGTTGGGTGTAATATACTACTTTTTTTTATAATGCAGGCTTTGTTGAGTTTGCACAGTGGGATAGGACTATACAGTGCATTTTACCTTTCAAGTTTGGTAGCGTTTTTCTATTATTATTATTATTTCTATTTGTATTATTGGGATTTTTTTGCTTACAGTGTTCAGAGCCCAGCTGATGATTTAATAACCTAAACTGTTATCCACTGAAATATGTTTACATTTGGGGAAAGCAGAAAGAAGCTGTGAATTAGTACAACCTGATATGGCAAACTAGCAAACAGTCTTTTTTTTTTTTTTTTTTAACAGTCAGTATACAGTCAGCTGAAAGATGCTAAAACATTTCTTAAAGCTGAGGGGAAGTGTACAGTCAGGTACGGCTCTATTCTCTAGGCCCATTTAGACTGTACCTGACCTAATAACAATAACTATTTTACACCTTATTACACTGCAGCCAAATGTGGCAGGGAAGGAGCAAACACAAAGTGCTTAAACAGCACCAGCACTAAGAAAAGAGAATGACAACCCAAATTAAAGCTGATAATTTAATATTAATTTTATGAAATTAAACAAATCATGGTCTCCAATTAGTAAATACAGGTTCTCTATCCTAACTGACTGCACAAGCTACGGCAACCCGCAACTTCAGCTCCCTCCTGCTACAATAATTGGACACAATTAATTTGGGAGGATTAATTGTTTCATGAGGGCACAATTTAGTGATTTAATTTAGTGATTAGATTATTAACTTGAGGAAAGCAATTAAGTCATTTGTAGGTATAACTTATTAATTTGAGGCTGCTCACAAATTAAGACAGTAAAAATAAATTTTGTTCCTACATGCTGTTAACAGTTTAATTAGAGATAAATAATTAACTAAATATGCAGTGAATGATAAGAGATAGATTGGTAGACAAACACAAGGCATTTTGAACTTTTCATGACATGGTAAATTGGCAAGTATTATTTTTAATCTTGATCATTTTTAAATAAAGAAATGCTACAGGCTATAACTATGATATCTGACTTATTTTCACACATTTAATCACAGTTTTCCCAAAATACAGAAGCCCTGTTATTACAGTGTGAGTTCAATGTGTGCTTTTGAAAGCACACCAATCATCTGTTGTATTGATTTTTGTTGTACCAAGTTTTCTAACTCAGTTTAAGGTTTTAGTGTTGTACAGGGAGTGAGTCATCACTGAGGCAAGAGACATCAGTTTCATACACTACACACTATTGCCTCTTTGGGGGGAAACAACTGTTTTCAAAAGGAAGTCGATAGGAAAGTAGATACTCTACTAGGACAAAGCACGACACTGGTAGTTAGAATTACAAATCAATACCGCAATACTAACATATGCTTAAGGGCTGATGAATCTGCCTGAAAGATACAATAGTGGGTGCAGTGTCAGCAGGAGTTTAATGCCACCATACATGCCAGTCAAGGCAGGTTCTACTGTCGCATGTCCAACAGTCACTTATCAAACCTCCTTCAGTCTGCTGAGAGAAAACATTTGAGGTTCGGGCGGTTGGATCATGCACCTCAAAGGACCAGATGACAACATGATGAAGGGGTTTATCCTGTGTGTGTTTGCCCTACATCAACCCGGGTCACAGGAGAGTACAAATTCTGAACTATGAGCATGTGAAAGATGAAAACATAGTGCATAAGCATAATTTCTGGTGTCTAGAAATACAGTATAACACAGAACTCAGCACTATTCTCAGTACATTTTAATATAACATGGAAATAAAACCCTTTAGTTTAGAGTAACCTTACCTGAGTAGTTTGGGTCAGATTAATTGGTTTGTTTGAGGGCAGCTACTAAATAAATAGTATATAATCACCACTACATAAGTAGCATTAAAAATTACATAATGACAAACTAAAATACACAAACAGCCAATTATTAACAGTGAAACCTTTTTCCCACAGTAGAAAGACGGAGAATGACACTATTTTAGCAATAGTAGTGAAATGATGCTGTAATAGAAATTAATTGATTGAACATGCAGTGATATTGACATTTAGATACTAAATTTGTCCCTCTTATCTTCAACAAAGTCCTCCAAATTACATGACAAAAGCACCATTTGTCCATGCTCTCTAGAACGACACGCTTTTTCTGATCTGAAGCTGCTATAAGCTGGACGACATCATTTTTCTCTGTCTTCTAAAACCATAAATCACTGAGTAGTGGTTAAAGGGGCAAAATTTTCTCTGCCGCCGACCATGGTTTCTTGACAACGGCCTCGGCCATCATTGTTTAACAAGAGGTTAATTTGCCCTCTGAGCAGTGCTGCGTCCTCAGGGCAGATTGGGGATAGCTGGGTAGCGCTCTAACTTCAACACGAGGCGAGACACAAGAGTTAACATTGGTGTTGCTTTCCACCACTGGAGACAGCTCTTGGCGGAGTAAAGGAATGGCGTTTGATGACGAACTCACAACATTTCTTCTAGACTTGTATGTAAACAGCTGTTAATGCTAACATTGGCTATGTAGCAATAGCAAAACGTACAAATAGTTCCTTTAAAGTTTGGTTAGGATTAGGGACAAAACTGACATGGGTGGGTTTAGGGAAAGATCATGGTTTGAGTTAAAACAGGTAGGTAGTTAGGGTTATGGGGGCTTTGTTGTTATGGATACAATAAAAACAAGTTACTCGGATTATGGACCAATCGTGGTAATGCTTTATAAACAGAAAAACAGGTAATGAACCGTGGTCTCCTGTGTTAAACTGTAATGTTTTGTTGACAATACACCATTCTCCTCCTGGAGTCAGGTCGCCTGACCTTCTTTTTTGCTCCAGTCATAATTACTACAGGGCTTTGTCATTTGAGCATAAACAATATGTTTGGGGAATTTACAGAAAACAGTGATAACCTCGTTCTTCTTGTGAAGGCAGTCTCTTCTTTCTTTCTTTTTTTTCTGTACCTTTTTTGTCATCTCGTTTCTGAGACCTTGCAGATGCTGATATCTTTTGTTTTACAAGGAAAAGATTACTTTGTTTATATGCTTTGAGTATGAGTTTTCTCCTCATTATACATAAAAACAAAGCAAAACAGAATGTCAAGCTATCAATCAGTCAGACACTTCATCAATGACAACTGAAAAACAAAAGCAACCGATAAGCATTTAATGTAGACTCTCATCCAGAAAACAATAAGTTAAGAAGAAAAAAAAAATACCCAACTCAGGCTTTCTCTAACCGTCTTTTCTCGTCAATAGTGGTAGATGCACTGAATAAAGTCACTCTTCTATCCATTATTTCATCCCCAGTCTTTACTCAATCTCTCCAGATGCTGAAAAAACAGATCAATAACTAAAACTGAACAAAGGGTAAAAACAAACCAACGCCCTTATGAAACAGAATGAGCAAAAGATAAGAAACAAGGGGATTTCACTTGTTATATCACCTTTAGCCACAGTGGTGAGCTGTAAAAGAAACGCAGGGCAAAGAAGAAAGACAAGAAACATTAGCACTGTGCAAAACAAAGTGCAGTATGAACAATAACCTCATCCCTCATTACCTTAAGTGTACTGATGCAATTCTCATAAAACACCAAGGTACATAAAGAGAGGGAGTGGAGAGAGAAGGAAACAATTAAAAAAATGCAGGAGCAAGCTAATGACTTGATGAAAATGCTGCATAGATCAATCGATAGAGAAATGCCAGACAGATAAACAACACCAAATAAGTTTGTTGTAAGAAAAGGATTTAGGAAATAAAGGAAGAGGGCGGAGGGATAACGAGGGGTGAAATTAATGCTGATGGTTAGATACAGAAGGAGAGCTGATGACTTCATGTGTTTTTGGAAACAAGACAGAAAGCTGGCACTAATATGAATGCATTGTTTTCTAAATGAACACCAAGCTCAGCCAGAGTGCTGTTCCACCATTACCTCAAGTCTACCTTTGGTCATTGCCACTAATATGGTGAAGGTTGGTATTGAAAACATCTCTGAAATGAATGCAATCCAGTAAAACAGTAACAGCTCTGACACAATGTCAACAAGACTTAAAGTCCACAATCATCTGTGAGGCTAGGGTATTAAGGGTATTAAGGTATTAAGGAAAACTGAATACTGCATTCAAACATTTTTTTTACCTTTGAAGAGAGCCAGAGTATTTCCCCTGCTTTTAGTCTTCATGCAAAGCTAAGCTAACCACATCTTGGCTCTAGCGTCATAGTTGAGTGGTATTCTTTTCATCATGCTCTCAGCGAGACAGCAAATAAATGTATTTCCCCAAATTCTGAACTACTATAGTATCTTACTTATTACTTATCTTACTATCTATAGTAACATCCTGTATATCATGAGTTTTGTATTGACTTTGTTGCAGTCACTGGCAGAGGAAACATTAGAAGACTTTTCAGACTTCTTGGTTGTCTTTGGGATGAGGGTCAAGTCAGCATCTTCTCTGCATATGTCACACAGACTGTACAGTATGTCAAGATGTACGTAGCTTCTGTGATGTCTGCGCGAGACAGAACCAGGTGAAGTGAAGATCACTGAAGATTACCTGAGTTGAGGACAACTATCACTGAAATTTACATTACTGTAAGTGCAATTAAAGTAAAAGGCCAATAAGAACTTATCTAACCACAGATATTTTCACCTGTTTCCTCAGCTGACTCCCGGTGTCTTTACGCAACAACATTGCATTGGTTAAGCTAATAGCTAACTGTTAGCAAACACTACAATGAAAGCTGTCTGTATGCGAGTCTAACTGATTATCTTAGTTTACCACAAATTTTAAAACATGGCAGATTATTGTGAACTGAGCAACTGGCTGAGACTAACCAGAACAATCAATTCAAATCTGTTCTGAATTCATTCTTTAAAAAAAAAAAAAAAAAGAACCAGTAATAGTGTGAGCTGGATCAATAGTCAAAGTGTATGGATAAGATAAAGATCAAATCAGCTGGTTAATGTCTAACTTTGGTAGGATGAGCATGTCACAGTTCAAAACCTTTCACTTTAAGTATTGTTTGATCAGTGTTATTTTGTGAATATAATTTTTTATGCCGCACAGTAAGATCAGTCACAAACGTGAAGGATTACTTTGTGTGTAAGTGTTATCAATTCATTAGTAAATGGAACTTTTTAATATCTTTTGTCCTTGTAGCTGATAAATATTCTCAAAGTCGTCTGCTGCTGCCTGAGAATTCACACTGAATAAGTGTTTCAGAAAATGTGCAACCCAGAATCTGGGTTTATTGATCATGCCAGAGTGTCACTTTGATTTTCTGGAGGAAAATTAATTTTTTTAGATAAAATCGACTATTCGATAAAATAGTCGATAGATTAATCGTTAGAAAAATAGTCGTTAGTGGCAGCCCTACTTTTTATATCAGAAAAAGGAAGTGGTATCACCAAACCTAAGTGGTGAAGAGGAGATATTAGATGGTATGAAGGAAACACGGACAAGAAGAGGTGAAGAAGAGGGAGCTGAGAAAACGGAGGAGGCTGTGGGCCATCACAAGTATGAAAAATAGATCAGACAGTCTCAAGTCAAAGGTCTCTGCTCAACAAGACATGAGGATGCGAGTTTCCAACACTGCATATCACCCAACAGTGGCACTGACACATACACACACACATTCACACTTCCTCTCTGCAGCTGATTTGTTATCTCTGCCTATCCAGGGTCACTGCTCATGTTTGATTGGCTGACACACTGTAATTTAGAGGAAGTGGAATGTTGCTATGCCGACACCAGTCAAGGCCAGAGACAGAGAGGAGGAAAAAGAGAGTGACGAGTAACGAATATTGATTCTTTTAGCGTAACATTTGGCCAGTCACTGCTCTCTGATGAAGTGAAAGGTTAATGAGGCACTGAGGACTGTATTACCTAAATGTCTGTGGTAGTGCTAATGCATCTGCATGCAGAAACACAAGCATCGGTCTGTGTAGAGGGGCTTTTCTGCATGTGGAGGGCAGGGTGCAGCTGTGCATCAGATTTTAACACACCAGGAGATACATTTCTAACCTGAGACCACTTTCCTTTTCAAATGGTCACAGACTTTTGGACTCTACTGTATTTCTAAACCCCAACTATAATGCTGACTTCCTTGCTCTTATTATTACCATCTGACAAGCAAAACAAAAGATATCTTTATGCTAAATAGCTACCAGCAGGCATTTATCTTAGCATTTAGCCCAAAATCTAAATTTCTTGAACTATTCCTTTAACTGATATTTTCAGCTTTTTTTTTTTTTTTTTAATTATAAAACAGTCGGTCCCCATATGGATCAAAGCAAAATTAAATTCAACCTCACAGAATGCCTTCATATCTGCCTACCTACAGTAAATTCCTAATGTTAAGCACCAGTTCTTTATTAGACACACAAACACCTCTGCTTTCTTTGTAAATTCCATTTAATGTAACCATTTTACTGTTGACTCTTTTATTTTTGTTTTCATCATTTCATACTGAATACAGGTACTTTTTTTCATAATCCACATAATAACCAGCATTACTATAATCCCTCATTTTTAATCCTCCAGTCCCTAACACTGCGCTCTCTCTCTCTCTCTGTCATATTCCCGATGCTGCCTGAAAAGCATGAGCGTAGGACGGAGGACTGAATGCACAAAACAAATATGCAGGACAAACATTTCATTCACACCGCTCCAAACAAACTGCAAGGTAAGAAGAAAATGTCGCACACGCTTACATATGCTGGCAGGCGTGTAGACACTCATCCCTGTGATTCAGAGAGGAGGCAGGTTGTGCGAAAGGCATGACGCACACAAGGTATAAAGATATAAGCATGGATAAACGTGAATATATAAATCACAACCAATGTCTGCATTGCTTTTTCCTATCTTTTTATATAGAACAACTGGAAAGTTTCTCTTTTATACATAATAAGCAGATACAGTCGAGATAGATACAGAGTCCCCATAATCAAGAGCACTGAGAAGCCAACAAATAGGGTTTGATTGTAGAAAGTCAGACAATATCCCATTTCATGACAGTGCAGAGAGCAACTGGTCTCTTCTGAAATCACAGGGAGTGGACTAGAGTCTGACCTCAGCTGCAGGTTTTATAAACCCAGCTGGCCGTCAACATGTATATCGGTTTCCCTCTCATCTACCAGCAGTTCCTTTCCATCCATTTTGTCCATCCAACGTAATGGCAGAGATTTCCAGTCTGGCATACTTAGGGCAACAATGAGGCTCAGAACTGACAAAAGGACTATAAGACTTTTTTTTTGTTTTTTTTGTTGTTTTCCAAAGCATAGCTCATTGAGGTAAAAAAAAGTTGTTTCCTTGATGGCATGTGGCAGGTGTGCTGGTTTGCCCAAAACCACAGTAAGAGGCTATCGCCTGCAGCTCTTCATCTAAGAGCTCACTCTGTTTCACTACTGTACTATTCCTCCTCGAAAAAGATTTCAAACGAATCCACCGACCAAATAGCTCTGACTACTGTATGTCATATTTTGTTGTGTGGACCAATCTGTATTGAGGAATACAAAAGTCCACGAATGAAGCTCTGCTTTTCCAGAGTGCTTCACAATAAAAACCTCCATCTGGTTTGCTGGTGGCAAACTTGAAGGAGCAGCAGCAGAACACGTTCACTTTGTATCAGAAAAAACTCAAACACACTTCGAATATGTCTAAAGTGGGTATCACTAATCAGTATAAGGTATCAGTAATCAGTAAAATAAAGATGATATTTTAAAGTACAAACATATATGTGGGAGTGAAACTAAATTATAAAGCATAAAGTTTAGTTTAGTTTAGTTGAAACTAAAAAAGTACTGAGAATTTAATGTTTTATCTTTTGACAGATAGGCTGGATTCTTTCTATTAGGCCCAGCTCTGCTACCAAGCAGTATGACTCTAGGTGGTTGTCCCCTGCTGTGAGGAGGTAGTAGTAGAAACATGTTCACAGCTCGCCACAAATAAAGCAGGCTAGCCTGGACGCATGGAAAAACAGTAGAATTCATTGACATAAATCTTAGTGCTACTTTGCAGCTGTCTTTAGCTTTTCTACATTTTAAAATAACAAGATAAGAAAGACATGAAAACAGAGATGGAAAGAGATAGAAATGATTATTTTAACAAACCTGGATGTGGAAAGACTGAAGACAAAAGAAAATGTAAAATTGGATTGAAAGCAACTCTGTTTTTCAAATTCAAGTCTAATATGTGAATATCATTTAGGTTCAGATATAAGAGTTGGAAATCACTTCACAGACAAACAGTGGGTTCAGTGTTGGGTCTGTAGGTGTTGGAAAGTCTGCTGTGTTTGCTGAGTATTAGTGACGGTTTCTCTGCCAAGATGGGCTTTTGCTTTCTTCTGCTTTCGTCTCTTGTGTGTTTGTGTGTGTGTGTGTGTGTGTGTGTGTGTGTGTGTGTGTGTGTGCGCGAGAGAGTGCTTGCATCTATCAGGACTCTGTCTTTCTCTGTTCATTTGCCAGCAGCAGTAATTACTTCACTGTCACTGCACTCATGCAAACACAAGCACACAAATAAGCACACACTGCTATTAAACAGATGACCTGGTTTAAAGCATCAAACGGGTATACCTATGTTTTTTCATACAGCTAATAAAGCCTCTGATTCTAAACCCTCCACTGTATTTACCACAAAGCTGCTTCTGTCTGCTGCTGCAGGATTAACTCACCTCACAGGCGTCATGGGCTCCTATTATTTTCAAAACTCCCTAAAACAGCTCAGACACACTGTAGCACTGGCCTAACAAAACAAATCATGTTGAGCAGAGTGTGTATTGCAGCTTTCCTAACTTAGCCCTGCTCATGTTTTTTTTTTCCCCTCTGAGTCAAACTGGTTTTGGTTTTTCTCATTAGCGTGTGCTGCTACATAGCCCTGGTGACAGTGACAGTGGAGGAAGAGTGGAGACTAGTATCTAGCTAGAGCCACAATGTGATTCTTTACATTAAATTCTGGTGAAATAGAAATGCCTCAGCTGCAGTGACTCAGACATTCAGAAGTCATATAAGAAGAACTATTAGAGTTATCTGATTTACAGTGATGGATTGTGCAGTACTGCATGCCACTTCTTCTAAATGGGTTTTTTTGAAGTACTAGAATATAAATGCATTAAAAAAAGTGTTACCCTTTACTGGAAGGTTTGCATTTTCTGTGGAGTAAAGAAAGCACATGGTAGTAGCTTGTATTGACTTCAGAACCTATAATGAGCATACAATATCCATTTAACCAGTAAATGGGTCTATTAAACAAGATTACCTCAACAATAATGGTGTGTCTGAAAGGGTAAAGAAGGCGAGCTAGCCTGAGTGACTTTGCTGAGTACTGTTAATCTGTCATCATGTTATGCATTATTAAACCTGCGTTAACTGATTTTTGTCGGCCACTTGGAGTCAGTGTAACAAGCTGTAAACAGCACAGACATATTGTCACCATGGTTATAATGAATATGTTAGTGAACAGGTGCTAATTTACACATCCAGCAGACATTGAGGAATATTACTGTTCATTTGAAGTCCTGTAGATGTTCAACTGACGAATGTACCTTCTTTGCTATCCACCAACTGCAGAGGAAAACACCCTCTCTTTAGCTGCTAAATGCTACAGCTAGCTGCTAGCTTTGTCTGCGTTTTGGTGCTGGGCAGGTGGCGTATACTGTTTTTTGTTTTTGTTTTTTTTTACTGAAAAAAGCTGCCAAATGGGGTTACAGCATGTCTTCCAACCAAAAGATCTTTCCTTACCCTGTGATACGATTAAGATTCTGACCAATAGGCGATGCTCATTAACTGACCGAGAAGATTATTAGAACAGAGTGAAAGTGTCTGTAACCCGTTAAAAAATATAAAAACACAGGGGTTAAAGGGGGCCGGAATGACGTTCCACCACCTTCGATTAATAAGTGAATAAATCTGAGTGAGTGAGACAGATGAGCAGACAGGGGCAGGAGAGAAGCCCCTCCTGGCAGAACATCACACAAGGCGATGGTCCTTTCAACTTCATTGTTGCAGCAGGAGCGCCGCCCCGCTTATCCAGGGACACATAAAAAGCTCTACGTTATAAATTCATGAGGTTATTATAAAGATCAGCTCTAAGTGTGATTAAAAAAAGAGCAGGGGAGCAGAATCACTTCTGAACCGACACGGAGAATGATATACAGTAGTAAATGATACACGTTTTCACTTTATGGTCATTAGGTGGAGTTTTAAATTTCTATGTAGTATCATTAATGCATTTAAGTCTATCATCTAAATTATCTATAACACACTCAGTGTTGTAGATGAAGTTTTACCATTGCAGACACACACACACACACACTCTGAATACTGACCAACAGATCATACTCAACAACAAAACACAGTAAACAAACCACCCTGCTTTGATCCTGTGAATTTCCACTTCCTCCTCTCTTCATCCTTCCCTCCATCACTCCCTCTTGCCCCTGTACCTGGAAATATTGGTCTGATCAAAAAAAAAAAAAAACAGCCAACTCAACACACTTTGATCTTTGCAACTACTCTGGTCCACTGCCTTTCCTACTCTATCTCATAGCCACAAATCTTCCTGGTATTCTTTTTCCCCCTTGTTCTCTTGCAATCATTTTCTATATATTTCCTCACATTTGTTCTCCCAGCAAACACTCTCTCCTCTTCCTCTATTCTCCATTCTCATGAAGTGTACTTTCCAGAACCATGCTCTCATTTCTGAGTTGTTCCTTACTACAATTCCTCAAGAGGGTGCTTCCTTCTATCTACACCTAATCTTTGATTGGAGAACTTTGTTTTGAGAGTTCTTTAGCTTTATCCTCAGTTGGAGCCAGTAGATGGTGCACTGTTGATTGCTCTGAGCTCATACATGGATGCAGAGTGTCAGTGGGGTCAGAAAGAGCAACCCTAAGAGTGCAAGATGACATTTTCAAAAATTCTGAGTTGTGTGCTATTTGAAGTAGAAGATAAATCAGCCAACCCACATGGACTGGATTATATTGTGAATGTAGGATCTGTACCGCACTGATAATTGGCATCTCCCCACAAGAAAACATCAAGCTCAGTGCAGCAGACAGAGAGGTGTGATGGTGATAACAACTATGGAAAGACAGAGCTCACAGGTGGTTACAGGGGTGGAGATGCAACTTTTGATATGCTGATCAGCAGCAGAAACAAGTGTGGCAGGAAAAGAGTGAGACGAGTATTGATGGTTTAAAGGGGCTGTCTGTTTACAGGTCTGTGGGAGTACTACTGCAAAGCTGCAGGTGAAGACAGTTGTACAAATCATTTTGTGGCTCCAGAGAGAGCTGATAAATTGACTCAAGTGATGTCACTAGCCGCACAACACGGAGGCAAACCCAGAGGCCAGAAACATTTTTGGCTCATGCGCCAGGTAAGCATATTACAAGTGAGTCTGGTATCCAATAATACATCCATGACTGTTTCCCAGAGTCCTTTGTGTTCAAAGGTATACCCCAAAAGGAACAGTGCCATGTCATGGCATTTAGGAGAACTGCAATATTAGAGTAAAAAAATTTTAAATTGCCAAATAATCAGGATGATAGTGTGTACATTGAATGCCTGGTCGCTTATAGACAGAAGTGTGCCCTGTAGCCCCTGTAACCACACCCAACGGTGATGTCATAGTGACATGGTAAATACTGACAACACCCTCTAATAATTACAGCTGGAAGACAGCAAAACCAATGATATACAGTATATATCAATGGTGGTGCAGCATCCTCAGCACCTTCCTTCCTGCCCGTGTTTCACGTGTTTGCGACAGCCATGGCTTGAGCCTGTTTTTGTTCTCAACATCAAAATGGATTCACCCTCTCATCACATTGAATCGGATATCAAGATTGTGGTGGAATTTTAGACTAGCAGTGTTGTATTCCAAAAAAAATTGCACAATTGAATGTTACCTACAGCCCCTGAAGAACAATTTTGTCTCATTCTTTTCTTTTAACTCCCCTCATCTCGCTCTCTCCTCCTCGCTCGCTGAGTGTTCACCAAGGTTGAAAAACATGTATCCCTCCTTTCATCTTTCACATCTCCCATCCACCTCTCCCCGCTCAACACTCCCCTCTACTTAAAAAAACATGTATTCATCTTTTTCACCCCTCTCTTCTTCTCCCTGTCAGTCTATTAGGGTATCCACCCTCTCCTCCCTATGTCGTCTCTCTATTTAAATGTTTTTCCACTCACCATTCATTCATCCATCCACAGAGAGGGATTGAAGAGCATGGTCACAGTGCAGAGTGAAGTAAATTGGCAAACGCTGCCTGCACTACTGGGTTGGAGGGAATTGGTGAGGAGAAGGACTGGGAGGGGAGGAAAGAAAATTACAGCAGAATGGAGACCCTTTGGAATGGAAAAGGAGCGACCGCCTCCGTTTACCCTCTCCACAATTTTTATTTCTTCATCGCCGCCTCACCATCGATTTCTCTCCCTTTTTCACGGTATATTCGGCCCACAGCTCAGTATGTTTACCGATGTTTCCTTCCGCCAACTCTTCCACACTCATTCTTCATCTATCATATTCACTCTTCCACTAATTCTCTGTGAAGTCTGAATATAAATGTTGCAAAAACATGCCACTGTTGTGGGATAATTTTCTTACAACTTAATGTTTTTTGCTGCTTTGTTTGGAAGCACCAAAGCTTGATTCTAACAAATACTGACATATGAAATTGCATTGGAAACAAGCAGAATTATCGCACACCAATATCAGGTTATTTTTTCCCTGGATTTAAGAAGAATACATCTCTTCTTTCATCTTCCATCTCTCTATCCTCCCCCCTTTTCTTACTTCTCTTACTCAAATGTGTCAAAAGTATCAACATTCCGCCAACAGCTAACTGATCCACACAATAAACACTTGAGCAGCCTGTGACATTTCATTGTTGTCTCTCTTTTACATTATATCTTCCTCATCTGCAGGGAGAGAACTCAAACCATCTAAAACTGACAACATCAACAAATTATTTAACATCATCCTCATGTAATATAAAAGTGTCACAGGGGATGTGAGGCAAAGATACTGCATGAGGTGAAAAGGACTTGAAATAAGTTAGAAGCCCCAAGCATCCCAGCAGACACACAGGAGGAAACCAACGTTGTTAATGTTGATATTTGGTTGAATTTAGGTTGTGATGTCGGGTGACCAAACTTCAATATCAGGACGTCTAATGCCAAGTCATTTTGATCTGATTTTCATTTCCAACTAAAATTTAACACGTGTCCATTGTTAGAGTCGTTAGAGTCCGTCTTTCTGGCATTACATTGATGTCCGTTACCGGCTGGGATATGACAACTTGCAATAGTACTACAACAGTGTTAAAGGTTGTCAGTGTTAATGTCTCTGCACCCACGAAGCCATCCGTCATATTCTGGTACATGCAATACCTCAATAACGACTTTACAGAACTTCTTTACATTTAGCACATACATTCACTTGGACTCAAGGATGAACTGATTCGATTTTGGTGGTCAAAGGTCAATCGTCAAAGGCCAAGCTCATGATGACCTAACAAAACGCGGTTTTGGCCTTGTGAACGCAATATCGTAGTTGCATAGTCAGCTCTGCTTGCCTTTCTGTAAACGTCACCACAACACAGATTTAACTATATGGTATTTTTGGAGAATGTAGTCTGTGGTGGAGTTGACCTGTAGTGTTTTATGTTGACAGGTGTTCCTTTTATTTTGTCCACCCCATTCAAATTAGTGAGGGTAGGCTAAAAAAACAGATTTACCTTTTCTACAATGCTACAGGGCTACTTTTATGACGATTAGGTTGCTTTTTCTCAGTCAAATCTGGCGATGCTGTCTCGCACCATTATCGGGTCAAAATTTCAATTTGTCCAAAACTTTGCTGCACTAATGACATTCCCAGCAGCCTCAGCTGTACTTTTTGTTTTTCTCAAATCAACGGTGAACATGGTAAACCTGGTACCCGCTAATCATCAGCATGCTAATATTGTCATTGTGAGTATATTAGCATGCTGACATGCACATTTAGCTCAAAGCACTACAGTGTTTAAATAGAATCTCACAGAGCATCTAGCATGGCTTGTTGTTGTCATATGTTCCTTCAAATCCTGGAGGAAACAAAGGTCTGCTGTCAAACTGCAATATATCTGTAGTGGAAATATCTGTAATATACAGTACCAGTCAAAAGTTTGGACTTGTTATTCTCTGTTGCTTACATTTGGCCATTTCATATGTTTACACACTATTTTGTGCTTGGAAAAAAAATCCCCCTGACACCACAGAAAGTGTATCATTCAAACTCTATGGTATTTTTGTGTCTGATGCTCAACGTCAGGAAGCATAGCCCATATGAATGGGAAACTTCTTTTCATTGTAACATTATAAAAATACTTGACACTATTAAGAGAGTTTCAAGGGTGAATCCACTTTTGTATTGACTTATGTGCACATAGTAGTTCAAATGCCTTCATGACAACTGAATACATCTTTAAGAATTCTCAACACTATCTTCATTTAATCTCCTGAGTAGGAATGATTTCTTGATGAAATATCCACAGTGTGTAGATGGTGAAATATTCATTTTGAGGTGTATTTTCTGGACAGGGCGCTAGTACACATACTGCATCCTAAAAGTGACAGTGTAAATGTATACACCAATGAGAAAGGCATGGTAATATACAACCCCATTTTGAAAGAAGATTTTGTCTTTTTTAGTTTCATATTATTAGTTAGGTAGGAGGCAGAAGATTGGTACCACTCTTATGTCTGCGAGGTAAATATGAAGCTAAATGCTAATCATTAAACTTAGAGACTTTAAATTTAAAGACTGCAAACGAGGGAAGCAGCTACCTCCGCTGTAAGGTAAAAACAACTAGAAGTCTTGGGTGAGCCAAGAAGTAAGCCACTTCAGTTCATAACTTCCACCAAACCACAGCTTGTTTTACCGTTTTGTTTTTGCACCAACTGAACAAACTACATATCACATTTTAAAGACTGAGCTTCAGAAAGAGGCTTGTTTTTGGTCTTTAAGTTAAAAAGCTAACCATCTCCTGGCTGTAGCTTCAAGGTATTGGTAATGCTGCATCTTTGACACTTGCTGTGTTGACAGCACTATACTTACTGCAGACATTTTGGTAATTATACCTTTTCGCCAGCACAGACTTTCTTCCACTCAACTATTCATTCCTCTGATTAATAGATATGGATTCAAACCTCCTTACTCTCTCACCCCACTTTTGCCTCAGCCCTGTTACCATCCCTCCTTTTTCCATTCCTCCCTCCTTCACTTTTTCCATCCCTGCCTCACCTTTTTCATCCTAGGAAATGAAAAAAGGGAGCGGCAGCATATGAAAAGTCAGACAGCATGGAGTATTCAAATCAGTCTGAGCCCCCAGGAGAGTGCTGCAGGAGAGTGCACACTTAAGGTGCTTTGGGAGGGAAGGGTGGAGAAATAGATGAAAGAATGGTGCAGAAGTTGTTCGAACACCTCCCTAGTCCTTTCATCCCCTCTGTCGAGCCCCCCCCACCCCACCACCCACCCACGCACCACCCAAAGTCTCTCAAGTGTATTTTTGGTGCTCGGTTCTGTCTCCAATTTTTTAACACTTCGTGATGCATGAGCAAGCCAGACATCCTCCGCACAGCATGGTGCTGCAGAAAGGTGTTTGTTCTCTCATTTCACCCATTCATACTGTGTTTAAAGCTTGAGCTGTGTGACTAATTGCTTGGCAAGTCAAAGTCAAGGGGTAGCAGCAATGCAGAGCAACAGTGTGTATTTTGTTTTGCAGGGACACAGCAGAACAGCTTCAAGAGAACACAATCTGCCGCTGAGCCAGACTCTTCTTTATACTGTCATCCTGTTGTTGGCTACACTGTGTCAACACACTCGCACAGCTTTTTACTAAGACCGCTTAGGAGCTGGAGAAGAAGCGAAGAGGAGGAGTTGGTTTCCTGTTGCAGGCAGTGAAGTAAATGAGATCTAAAAATAAATATTTATATGTGAGCTTGTTTTCTGTATGAAACTTGTGGTACTGAGTGTTAAATACTCTAATATTTTCCATACCAAGTTTCAAAAACTTTTTGTAGAGTCATTTTTCATTAACCAGTATTTTGCTGGAACAAATGGGAAGTACTGAGCTTTACTGCGATTTATACATCATATTTATACACTAGTCTATACTGCTCCACGAGACAGCTGGAAAAGAAACACCTTTTATTAATTAATGTGGCAGAAAATGACATCTGCTCACGTGTGCACCGCTTTCTTACTTTGTTAACACCCTAACCCGTGTGGTGCAGTTTAAATTAAATCTGATTAATTTTCCTATGAGGTCGGGTGCCTTTGAGCTGGTGAGAGTGATTTGTTGAGGACCACTCAGCTGCACTGAGAGCACTTGAAAAGATGCATCAAGCGGATTCTGCTGCACAAGAACACAAACCAGCCACATCATTTCATGTGAAAATGTGAACTGGTCTGAATCTAAAACTCAAAGAATAATTAATACTTCTATTGCTTTCATCTTGTTGCAGTTGGATGGTTGTCCTCTTTTTATGACACATCAAATCCACAAGTGTCTGTACTACATAAAAAGGTACCCTGTGGATTTTTTTGGATACCAACAAAGTATACATTCATTGTCTTTCCCTGAACTGTTAAATTTGAGGTAGGCAGTAATTTTTATTTTAGCACCAATGGACAAAAATTCAATTATCATCTTTCAGCATATTGTAATTAAAGTGATAAGAGAGCAAACAAGACGTCCGCAACTCCTCTTGGCTTTGTTTTCAGACTTTAGAAAAATCTAACTTGTGAGGGGAGACTTTGGCCAATCACAGCTCTTTTCAGAGAGTGTTCCTATTCGCTGTTCTACAAATGCAGACGCTTGTGCATGTCCTTTCACTTGGACAGGTAACAGGCTGCTAACTTCCTGTGATATCTAAATGTGTTGTAGTGGTAGGTTGTGGATGTGTAGATTTACCATGAAAGCAAGAGATGAGTGGCTATGGTGAATGTTGCTAATAGTTTAGCGTTCTGCTTACGGTAGCCAAAGGCTCATGGCCGCGGCTGTGTTGTTTGTGTTGCATATGGGTATGAAGCACATGCACACGCCATGAGGGGAGAGGGGTGTTTTTTTTCCTTTCTTTCTTTTTCTAGATTTCTGCCAACCCCAGCTTTTAGCTTCAGCGTTTTTCTTCCCTGTCTTTGCATTTCTTGACACCTTCGATCAATGGAATAGTGTGAAGTCATCAGCTGGACTGTCTATTGTGACACCAGCACACATATGCATTTGAGTGTCCTTGTGCGGATGCACTCTTTAAAACATTGCTCCATAGTGCTATAGGGAAAAATGGTGAAGTCACATGCTACATGTACTGTACCTCATGATCAGTCTGCTCAGCCTGATTCCACTGGACAAACATTTAAATTACCTGCATTACTACTCTATTTTTTATGCACGAATTGAAAGTGGTCATAAAAACAGGCAGATGAAAATGCACTTAACAACAATAAACCCAGAGGAGTCATGACAAATGTCTAAACACTCACAAAGAACAAACTCATTCCCTTTGCCTCTTCTCTGAAATAACGCTGTGTGTGTGTGTCCTTCTTTCTACAGTAGTTGTAAAATGCATCTTAACATTACAGTCAACACAATGACCTACCTGAGTCGGCAAGTCATTTAAACGTTGCTTTCAGGTTTTACACATAATGACAATAAAACCCTCCATGAAAGAAGAGGATGTTCAGATTCATACATGGTTTGAATATTCAAGGACAGATGATCCCGAGTAACAAATGATTCTGTCTCATATTCACATCATTACATTTTCCCTGCAAATCTCCCATTCGGTTTCTTCCATTTGCTTCTTTCCACGCAGAGCATTGGCATTTCTTTCACCTAGTTAAGCAGAGATGCTTAAATAAAATATGTGAACGCTTTTCTCCTATTATGCAGAAATCACACAAAGCCACACACCGTCACAAGTCCCTGACAATAAATGATGCCAGATCCACGTTCACAGCCATTTTCTGTGAGCTGCCTCGTCTCAAGGACCTTACTCTGCGGATGATTTAGTTGTTGTTTCTCCTCTCTGGAATAAATGCCTGCAAAGGACGTCTTTTTTTTAATGATGTTTAAAGTGGCACGTTTTTTGCCTTAACTTATCATTATGAAGTAAATGTTGATTGGACAATTTGATGTCTATAGAACAATGCAACAAGTCCTCCAACCTGAACGACCAAATATGTTGTGTTTTTTTCAACCCTCTAGGAGTGTCTCCTGAAATAGCGCCCCTATGGCGACAGGCACACCAGACCTTGGTTGTCATGGTTACAGTAGTAAACTGTACCAACAACGTGGTACCTACCATAGTTATACAATAACAGTTATGGCTTGGTTAGGTTTAGGCACTACAACTAGTTATCTGTCACTATCACTATCATGATTTGGGTTAAAATAAGTAATTCCTGAACATTACACAATCTTTGTTGTCATGGTTTTAGTAAAGACAATGGGGTTTATTTTGTCAAAAGGCCATAGATAAGTGAAACAACATAAACTGCTACTTGATAAAGCATATAAAATGATGACAATCTCACTTCCTCCTCAGTGAACCTGCTTCTTTCTTCTCTCCTATTTCCAAAATGATGTTGATTGTGTGTAAATTCTGAAGGAAACGGAAAGTGATCCGGACTTTGTGAACCCGAATCCCCCAGCAGTAATAACACTTTGGGGGGGAAAGTTGTCTGTTTCCACTTTCAAGAAAGGAAGAAAATCACGATAAGGTTTTTGGTAAGTTCTCCAGCATGAATGAATTGCTGTCCTAACTTTTTTTTTTGATGACTGGTTGATTAACTATTTTCCTGTTTTGCTGCAGAGTTTGAACCTTATGCCCTCAGCCGGCAGCTTTCAAATGCCTGCTCAGAGGAAAACAAGATGTAGAGCCCCATTTGTTCCCCGTGCGTTACATTTGCTTAATACAAAATGATGGTGCTAACGTGACACTTTGCACTTATTTAACAGGATGCCATTTAAAAATAAATCTCATTATTTTCCTTTGAGGTGATGCTGAGGTGATGTTCGCTTCACTCACTCCTTCCACATGCACACACACTCACTGTAGATTCCAACTAAGTCACACACACACACACACACACCCACTTCCTGCCTCTCGTACATGCTGACGCTCTCTTTCTTCCGTTCACAAACTCAACACCACAGTTGGCCAGCACATGCTGACACAGTCATTAAGCATTCCTTCTGGCTTCATGAGCAAAGGATAATTTCTCTTGTACACACACATGCGTGTGCGCACACACACACACACACACACACACACATTCTTGTACAGCTATCTTTGTGGGGTCCAGTCACTGACAACCAAGTCTAACCCTCACTCAGCCATTTAAACTTGTTGGGTCCAGTATTTTCATCACCAAACAGTTGTATAATGGATTCCAGGTTTATGGACCCCAAAAATATAGTGAAAGAAGCCCACACGCACGCACGCACACACACACACACACACACATTTGCATTCTTCTACTCTCTTTTAATCCCTCAATCTGTGTGTGTGTGTGTGTGTGTGTGTATGCGTGTCCACAATATCAGATACACCTGCTCAGATGCTCATATATCCACATGGATGGCGTAAGGGGAAGGGGGGGGGGGGGGTTTGGTGACAGTGAGTGGACTATCTGATACTGTGTATCAGATACGGTGTATCAGAGTATCAGATAACCCAGACCTCGCTCTCTCAAACACAGAGAGAGAGAGAGAGAGAGAGACAAGACACTTCAACACAACACAATCATTTCAACCACTGACAAAATGCTAAGAACTAAGTTAAAAAATATTAATCGCCACATATTATTAACACTTAATTTCCATTAATTCTTAATAATTTCCTCAGAAGTTTCTTGGAAAGAATCACAAATAATAATGTAATCCCTCCTTGCCACTGAATGTAAGATATTAGACTGGGCTTCTAATTCAAAGTGTTTGAACAGGATCCTGAGTAGAGCTGAGTAGGTTGAACTTGCTAAACCTCCCTGTACCAGTAAATGTGATCATTACAGTCTAGAATGTAAAGAATAAGCATATTGTAACCATAAAGTAATTGCCAAGAAATAATAGCGTTGTGCCTCCACTGTGGGTCTACAGCCGTTTCTCAATCTGCATTCTTCTCTGTGCTTGTTCTTGCAGACTTTTGAAAAGTCATCAGTCTCAGCCCAAATACTGTTCCAACTCAAAGTCTGTATCTACCCAAGTACAGATCAAATATCCTGGCCCCACTCATTTTATCAAGGATGCATCAGATTTGACTTGTGAGGACTTGGGACATATAACTATCCTAGAATGCATTTTGCACTAAATAGCAACAATGGCAGAGTTCCTAAACCAGGCTCAAAGCTGAAACAATTTTCACCCCTCGTACTATATGAAGTCGTGATGGTTTTTCAGGCAAGAAATTGACCGTTAAGACTTCAAATATGTGGTCAGTTTATACAAATTACCTCTTTTTGGAAATTTGCTCGGCTATTTTCGGACATGTGAGGACCGTCGAACCGAGTGAGATCGATGGTCATTTCAGCAGCTCGCTGCCCAGCTCCTGGCCCAGTCAGTGTTCACTGTCTAATTGTAGTATTATGTTAAAAACAAATCTCTTTTTGGTTGCTTCACCATATTAAATGAACACAAAATCAATACCAGTGCAATTAGACAGAAATAAAAATAAATAAAATTTCAGGAAAGTACCCTTTAAACTTAAACTGATGTTCTGAAAAATAATCAATAATTAAAAATCTTTAGACTAAACACACTTTCAACCTTTAAAATTAACACTTCCCTTGTTTTTCCCCACAGCAAAACCCCTGTGTGTATGTTTACCAGTGTTTAGATGTAGGTGTGTGTGTGTGTGTGTGTGTGTGTGTGTGTGTGTGTGTGTGTGGGTGTGTGTGGGTGTGTGTGGGTGTGTTACAGTGAGAGTGTATGTGTGTAAACCAATTATATTTAACACAATAGAAAGTATAAATCAAATCACCTGTGGTTAGACAGTTAACCATTAAGAACAGTTAAAATTATTAGAGCTTGGATTTGTGACCATTGGGGCCCATAAGTTGGTGCACATATGAAGAAACAAATCAGTCGGTTACTCACGCGACCACAATACATGCAGCTAAGAAGGGTCCACGAGCTGGTAGGTGACGCAGCAGCAGGTGAGATGCACAGGTGGTTGTCTGTGTCCCGACGTAGGTCCAGTGGCTGAGTCGATCCTCATAAACAGAAGCAGCTGCTGCCAATTAACATGGTGCTCCAGCAAAGTCCTCCTCTCCTCCAGTCCTCGGTGTAAATGCTGCTGACTCACGACGCTGCTAACTTAAACGTCCACATTTTAGAGTCCAAACGTTTCACGTTTTACAAAGCTAGTGACAACAATAAACGCACCTCTGAAGCCCATAGGAGCATATACGCTCCCAAATACCACGTCGTCATAACTCCGCCACATTTTCAGATAGAGACATGCCGTTTTTTTTTCATTTCAAACTAGAGAATTGGCGCTAATAAGCCAATGTCCGTCCGTGTGAGTCACGTTCTTCGGTCGATAAACTAATGTGAAAAGTTAGAAAATAATTGGACCTTCTTACTGCTTGCCTGGGGCATTGCTGTTTGTGTGTTTATGAATGGATTCACATCCGCAATCTTTGCTAGTGACGTGACGAGCCAATCAGAGTGTTTGATTGAGGCTTGCTCAGTTGCATGTATATACCCAAACTAAATGGCAGCAGTACTGAACCATTCTGAGCTCACAGTGAGGAGAAGTTGCTTTGACTTCATTGTAGTGACTGAAAACAGTCAGAAGGACTTGATCATTATTATGGTTTGCAGTGTTTTTATCTATAAAATAAGGAAAAATTCCCTCTTTGTTTTTATTTTTTGTTGTTGTTTTGTTTTATTGGCTACTATTCTCTGTTATGCTGTACAGAAGTCTTTATTGAGTGACCTATAACTAATAATTGGGTGAAGTTGTGCTGATTCTGAATCTGTGCAGCACTTGGTGAAACTTTTAGAAATTACACTTTATAAAGCAAAACACACAGGTATGAAAAAACAGAAAAGTCTTGATGTGGGCCTTAGAAGTGACTGCACTAAGACCTTTAACTACAGGATAATACTTGTGCCGAAGTATTTGAGTCTACAAATATTAGTACAATGAACTTAGTCTCTACTGCTCTGCTGGCTACACAACCCTCTATTTTTCTCCAAGTTCATCTCTGATTGGCTAAGAGTGCAGCTGTTACAGATTGGCTTAGATTACATCACTCAAAATAAACTGAAAACACATCAGCTGAATAAACAGGATATTACAAGTCATGGTAATGTAGTTGTCAGACAAAATTTGCAATAATTGGATAATGGGTATAATATTGACAGTTTCCATTTGGTACATTTCCAATTAATTAGTTTAAATAAACTGCTAGCATAATCTACCTTAGCTGGATATGTGAAGATATGAAATTTGTCCGGAGGTCAACAAACAATTCAACATACTGTACATGCAGAATAAAGTTTTTAAAAATGTATGAACACTGAAGGCATATTGGGTTAAAGTGGCCTGCTATTCATAGATATCATCATGTGTAAAATGTGTAAAATAAAGCAACACCCACAATTTCAATTCAGCTTTAAAGTCACCTTTAATGGGACGGTCAGGTAGGTTAGAATGACAGCCGGCCGTCTCCTATAAATGTGCATCTGCTGAGCATGATCCACCCCTGTGATCTGTTACTTAACAGTTCAACCGATTCCCAAGCTCGTCATTGTTACACAGGCCAAAGTTACCACAGCAAACCACACTGTAAAAGCATACTTACCCATCAGCCTCAGCTCACCCAGTCTTTCATAAGGCCTCCCAGAGCTCTTAGCCTCAACCTGGGGGTTGGAGATGCGGGATGTTGCTCAGATTCTGGTCCCGACGGTAACAATTCGCTTTTACATGATTATTGTGCCTAAATGGAATGATTAGGTCACACATGCAGCTCTGGCTTTTGTTGCTTACTCTACTTTATATTCAGTGAAATTCACACTTTTTATTTCTTACCTTCATTGTGTTGCATTTCCTTGAGATTCTTGCATTTTTCACAGATTGAATTTTTCAGTTGATTTCTCGTCTTTGTGTTCTCCAGACAATGAGAGAGATAGATACCATTGATATATCACCCAGCAATATACAGCGGCATTATACAAACGTATTCACTTAGACAGTTCTGTAGTTCAACAATAAAACATTACTTCTTTCTTTCCCCTCTCTGTACTCAGCTCATGAACCTGATGATGTAATGGTCTGGTCCCAGTAAAAAGTGGCACAGTAAATTCATCTGCACATTTTGCACCTTCCTATTGTTGGGAATGTTACTTTTGAAATGTTACTAATTACCCTGTTAAAATGTTATTGTTTTATGTTCAGTGTAACTGTTACTGTTACTTCATCAAAGTAATATGACTTATTATATTTGACTGCGTTTTGATAACTTCTCATTGCCATTAATTTAGTCTGTTGGTGCCCTGTGGACATTTCACAACCTAATGACCTCTCCAGGTTAATATTTAATGAAAACACAATGCTTCGTTAAGTTAGTGAGTGTTATAAGTTCTCACACCTATCACCTGTCCGACCCACGTCGTCCACAAATATGAAAAAAAAAAAAGGCGTTCCTAGTTACTCCCCATCACTGCTAGGGACTACTCAGAGGTGGCGAGGTAGCTGGAGAGCTAACAGCAAACATGTGCTAGTGTAGCTCTTCCAAACCTTTTCCTACTAATGGCCTACTTGAAAATCTCAAAAATGTTATATATATGTACATATATACTTTTTATATAATTAAATTTTTTTAATAAAATGATACTGTTTTGGAAATGATTTGTCGGATCACTTGCAGTACCTTTGTAGGGTTAGGCTCCAAGCGCTCGGACCACTGTGCTCGTCAGTCACAATCACTCTCTGAGCTTCTCTCTACTTTTCCTCTACTAGGCTGCTTACTCTGGCATTTTGTTATGAAGCTTGTACATCATTTCATTCAGTAAAGAATTACTGAAAGAGATAAAACCCTCTGAGCTGGCTCGCTAACTCTGTTATTAGCGCTTACTGTCAGTTATTTATAGCACTGACTCCACTGTTTGTTTGTTTTTTGCGGAAGTTAATAGCTGGACAATGGAGGATTAACTTAAACTGGATGATGTGACACAGGATTGTTGGGGTCTTTGTTCCCTGAAAGATCAGCCCTGTAAAGACATCTAGCTGTGATGCAGTGTAGACTGTCAAAGTCCACCAAAATTCAACTTGACTTTGGGCGAATTTACTCTGCCACTGAACGAACGAATGATTTTGCTGTTTTAAATGTTGGTTTTACACCGCTGTCAGTCTGCATCATGCTCGGTTTTTCACCATTAGATGTCAGTCACACACTTCAGGGTTTGTTTAGGGTTCAAACTATTCTGGCTCAAAGTTATTACTGGAGTTCATTCATAAGACTCTTAGTACTAGTATTTTTTTTTTTTTTTTTTTTCACTCCAATCCATCATCTCTTCTCTAAGGCTTTTCCTCATTCATTCAGTCTGTCTTTCAAACATTCACTCCCTCTGTGTGAAGCAGGCCAACCACACAGCTCACGCTTCCACCGGATGACTTCAACTTCTGCTGAGGCTCGATCAGATGGCCTCTGTTAAAACGCTCCACCAGGACTTTCACTCGCCACCAAAACTTTATTCATTAGTTTTTTTCCCCTCATTCAGAATGTGGATGAGTCTTTATGAGTTGAAATGCGGTGTAAATGTCACAGATTATTACTTTAAGCTTCTTCTGCTGTTACACAAACTATCATTCACTGTATAAAAGCTGCTGCTAAATCCACAAAATATAAAAAGATAAATGAGGGAAAATGAAAGACGGAGAGAAAGAGAGAGAGAGAGAGGGAGAGGGGCAGGTTCTGAAAGGGAGAGAAAATGAGGAAGACGCATATAGAGAGGGATATTCTCCTGCAAAGCCTCTTACCATTAAGCATTTACAGCTTAAGAAAAAGGCATTGGAAGGTCAGTCAAGGAGGTGTGAAGCAGGACGATACTGACACACTTTTAAAGAGAGGAAGATTGTGGGTGTGTGAGCTCAGTTCTGAGGCTGTATATGGGCTGGCTGTACAGCAGAGGCAATGGACTTTCTACGCATATTAAATGAGGAGAATTATGGGAAGGTAATTTGTTTCCCCTCTCATCTTCTCCTATGACTCTCCAGCTACTCAGGTTCCTATTTAAACATTCACCTGATGTCTGCTGGCGTCATCAGCTATTGAAATGTAAAACCCGGCGGAGAACCTGAGTGTGATAGGAGAACGATAGCGGGGGGTGATTTTGTCTTTAATCCCGCAGAGAGTTTAGGTTTGTATCTCACTCTCTTTAATTAAATAAGTTTGTCAGGAGAAAACATGTGACTTCATTACTAAGAATTTAACCCGATGGTCTTCCAGAAAACACAGAGTAAACACTTAGATATTCTCACAAAGGTCTGTAATGATTCTCCGTCAGTTCAGTCGATTCAATTTACTTCATTAAAACAGCAAAGCCTGATAATTGAAGAGAGAACATCCATTTGTAATTTCCTGTCAGAACTGCTTCATGTCAAACAAATTCCAGTAATTTCATTGCAAAGTGAATACATTTTCTGCATTGACGTTAACTAATAGTGACTTCACCCGTACTGGCTGTGGCCCCCAGGTCGCCTTCTCACCGTAGCTGCTGATGTATAAAAGCAGACCTGACGGTGTATTACAGCTGGGTGAGGCGGAGAGTGAGAGCTTAGTTTGAAACTTGGTTCTGGTGCTTTTTTTGTGTGAAATGCTGATATATGATGACACAGGTGGCTGTCACGCCAGGGATAAAGTTCATTTGAATAAGTAAGAGCGCATATATCATTTGTTCTAACCACAGCAGCCTGGGTTAGAGTCCGGCCCGAGGCCCTCTGCTGCCTGTCATCCCCTCTCTCTCTCGCTCTCTCTCTCTCTCGCTCTCTCTCTCTCTCTCTCTCTGACTTCCATGTCTCTCTTTCACTGTGGTAATTACAAGAAAGGCAAAAAATACCCAAAACATAACTTAACAAAACTAAAAATCTGAGACTTTTCCCAGAATGGGAAGGACTGCGGTGTATGTTCGTTTTCCTGAGGAACTACTAAAGTATAGGAGTAGGACACAGACCTTCAGTCTTTTTCTGAGGTGATCAGGTAAAGCCCAAACTCACATACTTTACCGCGGTTACCTGATGAACTTGCAAATATATAAATATATAGGCTGCTTTACACTGATCGCTTGGTTAACAGTTCACATTCATCTAATGGAGTTAATAGTAGTTTGGCTTTCAAAGAGGAGACGTCCCTTCTCATGCGGTTTCTTTCCGGGCCTCTGGCTGTTCTGCCTAACCTGTTTGGTTTGGTTCAAATGAACTCTCGTTTGTTTGCCAATTTGGTCTGGTTCGTTTAGGCTGCTGGAAAATGATGCCAATTAAACAACTAGAGCGAGACTGTGGGCCTGTGGGCGCTGTCACACCTGTGTTTTGGTTCAGTTGGTCCAGACCATGGGGAAAAAAATTATATCTGGCTCATGTTCACACTGGCTTTTTACAAACAAACCAAGAGGAGTAAACACAAAGTCACAGAGTCTGATACCTTACTGATTGGACAGTTTTGGTGATGTCATCCTGTATCACCAGCCCATCATCAGGAGCAACGTGGGGAAATCAAATCCTGGTCACTGATAGCAGTTCATGCAGCACTTCAATGCTTTTAATGTTCAGAGATCTTCACACTCAGCAGAGGGATTTGATTGGAGTTCAGCTATGAAAATCGTGTTAAAACCACATATTTTCCATCAAAAAACATTGTGGTTGGTCTCTTTAATTTCCACAAATGAACTGCACAAGATTCAGCTGGGAAGTGGACCCAGACCCTCTCTCTCATGCGGTCTCAGTGCGGTTGTTTTGGCAACTGACAGCTTTCACACAAGCCCAAACGAACCATGCTAAACGGGCAAACGCACCATGGTTAGGTGTGAACGCACCCTAAAAGAGTTAAATTTACAACAGGCCTCTTTTTCATCCAGCTTTTACTTGTATGTCATCATTTATGACAATAATGATAATGATAACAGTAATTTATTAATTTGTATGCTTTTTGGCACCACCAGAAAAACATAAACAAACACATAAGGTCTATAAAGTGCTTGTAACTTGCCATCACTCACCAGAGTTAATTACCAGTTACCAGGAACAGTGTATCCTTTCTTTCTTTCTTTCTTTCATTCTTTCGGTCTCTAAATAAATTAGACCACAGACTTCTACATCTTGCTATTCTGCTCTTATCATCCTGGTCTACTTGTTGTTAAATACCATTCTGGCCCAAGTATAAGACAATGTTTTTTGAGGATTAGTCATTCACATATTCACAACTACATGTTCCATTTAAATGGAGTGAGTGCCAGCACTTGTGTTACAGTGTGCGCCAGAGTGAGCGTTGTATAAGAGAGTGAGAGAGCATATAGAGAGCTGAAGTCCTGCCCCCTCTCTTCGCTTGCTTTTATTCCACTTGCATGATTGTATTACTCAACAGCTTTACTCAAAGCGTGTTCTTTACTTTGTGTTTAAAAAAAAAGAAAAAAAAAAAAGAAGCCTCTCATGTGTTCCTAGGTTTTCAGTCTGTTTTTACCGCTGTACTGGGCATTAATATTTGAAAACCTCAAGATAAAACAATGATTATTTTTGTTATCCCGTGATTCTTAGTCATTTGCACACTGGCAAAGCCTCATGGGAGCATTTTTCTGTATTGTTACACTCTGATAAATGTGTTTGCAGTCAGGAAAAAGTGGGAGGATTGGAAATGAGATCGTCTGCTCTAAATAAACAGCCGAAGAAGATTTGATCTATCAAATTACAAAAAGAAGAGTCAAAATGTGAAACTTCAATTATTCTAACTTAAAAGCTGCCACACGTCTGTTCTGTTCTCATTTGCAGTGGGAAATTGTTTTTTATTTTTCCTGAAATGAAAATGAAAATTCAAGCCGGATGAAAAGTGATTTTAACCTCCCATAAACGTGTTACTGCAATCACAGTAGGAACTGATGCTGATGACATTATTGCAACATTTCCAAATGCTAACTCTGTGATACCCTCATCCCTCACGATAAACACGCAAAGATCCAAAAAATGTATATTTCCAATGCACATGAAAGACACGTGTCACATTTCCACTTTTCATTTTATCCCTTTTTTATTTTACACAACATAACAACACAGTACATGTTGTCTTTTTCTGTACAGAAGCTTTCCGGGGAACTCGTGACCAACACAGGCTGTGGAACACCAGTGTCAGTGAAAAGCTTGCAAGGTTTTTTATGTTCTTTTTTTTTTTTTTTTCTTTATTCTTCCCTTTAAAAAATATCAATTTCATAAGAGGTCCGTTAAAGTCTTCTGTTTGTTACTTGTTGTCTCAGTTTGTGTCCGTCTGTATGTCAAGAAAACATCTGTACTCCTCAGTAGGTAAGAAAGGCTATGTGTGAAATCTTCTATTCCTTTGTTTGCCCCCCCCCCTCTGTCCTAATCCCTCGTTCGTGGAGCCGTGGTGGAGTTTTAAATCCAGTTCTATCATCTGTCAGAGGGTCTGTTAGTGCAAAAGAAGGCACCGACTGCTGTTCTCTTGCCACCGTATGGACGCACACTCTCTGTGGGCGTGTGAACGTTAAGAATGGTGTGCTTTTCAGTTCTTGTATTGTTGTTGTTTTTTTTCATTCTTTTTTTCCTGTAATTATTCCCTTTTTGTGGTATTTTCAGATAAGGTGAGTGTGAATCGGGAAATGACGTGGCGAGCCCATTGTCTTGTTTTCTTTTTGTGCTATAAAGTGGAACCAACGAGACAACCCGAGGACGCTACGAGACAAGGCAAGTTATCCACTCGCTGAATGACCGACTGCAAAACAGATAGGAAATTGTCAAAGTGAAAAAACTGTAAACTGAATACAAAGAGTTGTGGAGAAAAGTTATGAAAAATAATAATAAAAAAAAAAACCTGGTTGAAAAAAGAAACAGTATGAACGCAGAACACACACTCGCAGTCAATCATCCAGCTACAACATGAATGAACACACACACACACACCAAAAACGCAGATTCTAAACGGCAAAAAACATATGTCACAAATGCTCTCACACACACACACACACACACACACACACACACACACACACACACACACACACACACACACACACACACACACACACACACACACCTGTACCTTCACTCACACATCTAGAAACAAATTCAAACTAACACACAGAGTCTCAGACACACACTCATACAAAAGATAAACAATAATGGATAAACCAAAGTTTATTTTATAGTCGCCGCCTCGCTCCACTTCAAACCGTGCTTTCTAAGATCCAGTCTGAATCACAGCGTCCTTTGTCCGAGTCTCCGTCCCCATCTTTAGGGAGCAGCATCCCGCTCATTGATTGGCTCCTTTTGTTTCGCATTATGCGCCCTAATCTGGGCGCTCCTCCTCCCTGATGTGACGAGTGCGTCTTTGGGCCTCCCTCACTGAGCGAGTACCTCCTCCTCGCCCTGCTCCTCCCTCCCTCCTCCACAGGGAGAGTCTGGTACTTGGCGGAGGAGGAAACAGTGGCGGAGGAGGAGGAGGAGGCGGCGTGGGGAGCCCGGCGCAGGATGGGCGTCTCTCTGAATCGGATGGAGGGGACGGGGCTCGGCGTGGGGTGTTGGCTGGAGAAAGGGGAGGGAGCGAAGGGAGGCGGGGTTTGGTTGAGAGAGGTGGAGTTGTTGCGGTTGGTGTTGAGGTTCTCCAGAGGGATGGAGGAAGGGAGGAGGACGGAGGAGGCAGTGGAGGAGGAGGAGGAAGGAGGGCGTTGGGAGGTGGGGAGATTCTCAGGGATAGCCGAGGTGTTGGAGCACGCCGAGCCTGGCTTACTTTGGGCGGGCATCCGCTTTGGCTTGGGTAGTGAACCAGTGGTGGTGGTGGGCGTGGAGATGCCGGCCTGAGCTCTCTCTTCACCCGCTTTCTCCCGTTCCTCGGCTCCAGCTGTCGGGCTTCTAGCCGTCCAAGGCTGGCTGAGAACTGACGTAGTGGTGGAGCAGTCAGGCAGGGAAGAGTCGGACGAATGAGTCATCGTATCCTTGCCCCCTCCTCCTCCTCCTCCTCCTCCTCCTGCTGCTGCTGCTCCGCTCCTCTTCTTTGTGCCTCCCGAGAGGTCGTCTAATCCGATTGAGCCATGTTTAGAGGCGCTGGGAGTCACAGTGCATCCCTGCGACTGCTGCCCATTGGTCTGTGAGTGAACGTTGGTCATCGACATTGAAACGCCTTTACCGCCCTCCCCAGGGTTACACACCTGTGGAAAAAAAAAACACAAGCAAAGAGGTTTTCATCCTTTTTTTCCCACACTCAAATATTTGCATATGAACTCAAGGCAAAATGACAGAGAAAATATGAACTCAGTGACCAAGAATTACAAGAGCTACAAACAGAAAATCTATTCAAATAAATAAATTATATAGAAGTGAACCTAATGTCAATCTTGTCAGTTTGAATCCTTGTAAATCCTGCAGAGTGAAATGTTTACAGCCAAGGACCTTATGTCTTGAGCCACAATTATGACATATGATCGGTTAGACTTAGCTTTGATTCTGTGATGTAATTGTTTAATCTGTGATGTAATTGTTTAATACCTTTGCACGCAATATACCTTCTTGACAATACATATATATATATTTACAGTATATGTATATATAAATATAAATATATATATATATATATATATATATATATATATATAAAGTTTCTACAATTAGTTATCCTTTGCCATTTTTTGTCACCATGAAAAGAAAAAAAAATCATGATGTTTTTCCTTTTCATGGCATGAATGGACTTTCATACAGGGGTCAATAATCACGTAGCGCTATGCAGACTCAGAGATGCATTCTTAAATCTTAAATGCTCAAAAATGGCTTGTGATTGTTTGTCACCGCCGTGAACGAACACGTTAACAGCAGAAGTGTAGTGGTGCGTAAAGGCAGGTTTAGATCTGGGCAGTACATGGCCGCCATGCGAATAATCCCAATTGTCTCACATAATGAAAAGCTCTCTCCTCTTATTCTCTCTCATTTCTGGCAGGAGAGGATTAAGAGTGACAGACGGAGAGACCCACCTTGTAACGTATCATCAGGATGATGATGAAAACGAGCACCGAGGCCACTATTATCCCTCCAATGATGATGATCATAGTCCCGCCGAGAAACTGCGACTGCATGAAATGACACCTCATGTACTCTGACTCGGTGGTGAACTGCACACAGCCGACCACGCGGGTTGCTGTCAGAGAGGTGATGACATCATCGTAGATGGCCAGCACGCAGAGGTCGTACTGGGTCCCCGCGGCCAGGTTGTTGACCAAGAAGTTCTTGCTTGACGGGGGGATCATTCTGTGGATGGAAAGGGGAGGGAGACACAGGAAACACAAATGTTTATTTAAATATGTGAGTTTCAACAAACTAAAGGCACTTTGAGAAGAATAATATACAACCAGTAGAGGAATGTGCTGGTAAGGGTACAGTTAGGATTCTTATCAGGATGGATCATGTTACACCAACATGTATATTCCAATGTCATGTACTGTAACAGCTTTTTTAGATGGCCTCAAACCATATGGATTTATATGGCCTGACATCAGCCGTTGGTTAAAGGGCCCATATTATATAAAGTGAGATTTCTATGTATTTTTTGATTATAAAGCAGGTCTAGCTTCTATATCAATACTGTGAAAGTATCAAAGCGCTCAGTCCACAGAGAAAGACACACAGCCTGTATTCAGGAACTGAGCCTTACAACGACTTGTCAGGATTTCTGTAACACTGAGATGTCACAACAAAGCAGTCACTGCCCACCTGGACCCACTATCCAACCTTACAGGATTTGGTTTTTACTGAGTGTTTACCTGATATCGGTCACTCAATCACTCTGAAAACAGTCAGCCAATCAGAAGAGAGGCTGTTGTTACTAGAGCTCCAGAGAGAAGCCTGACAGAGAAGATGTAAAACTACACCGAGATGGTTTTAGGTTCTTAAGACCATAAATACAGCTTCTTATGGATCACAACTTCAAATAAAACACAGGGAAAGTGTAAAATATGCGACTTTTAAATTTTCTTGACCGGAACTTTACACTATCTCAGACAACTCCGAAAACCCTTCCTGCTCATTATTTTAATTTGACTGAAATGCTCTTTAGAGTTGAGGGACTACAAACATAACATGAACATATATTCATTAAAGCTGCTTTAAACAGCTCTTGTACTTTGCCTTGGGTACAATTACAAGCAACATTTCTTAATCTAACAGTAAGGGGACTGGCAGGACAACATTATGTGAATGCTCTCTCTGTACAACCTAAATAATCCATTCACTGGAGTGTAATGTGGTAAAAATACTCAACAGGGAAGTAAAAAGGAAAAGGGTATAGAATCAATGCACTCTGCTCAGATGTGTATAGCTGGCTGCTGAATCCTCAAAAACAGAAACCCACAAGTCATCAGCAGGACAGGAGTCCAATTAAATGATTTACTATTGCAAGGACGTTTGAGCAGACGCCCTTTCACAGCGGGCAAACTGTGTTCCAATTGAGCACAAGTGTAGAACAAAATCTTTCACAGTGAAACACAAAAGGGAAATAGTTTTCAATCAATCCATATATTCGTTTGGACAAATACAAAGGTCCTTTGCCACTCCGAGTTAAAGTTGGTTATTCTTCACTGGTCGCACTGACTAAAGAATTTGCACATTTGTCCCTCAATTTCCTTAAAACGTCTTGTCAGCTTTCCCCAGGTTTCCTCATTAAAATGCTAATGAAATTCCTCATTAAAACACAAGAGGCCGGCCGGTTCACAGCTCGCGGCCTCGCGTGCACTGGGAGGAGCCGAGGGTTACTTTGGCCAGGTTAAGCATCTGGTTTGGAGTTGGAGTTAAGTGAAGGTTAGGAGACATGTAAAGGTTTAATGGTGAGTATTAAGAGCAAGAGGATGAATGTAGTGGGAGGTCATTAGTGTGTTCCCAGCGGAATAACAGCACAAGGATGCAAGAGAGCGTGTGTGTGTGTGTGTGTGTGTATGCGTGAGCATCTACAGCAATCAGCCACAACCTTATAAACAGTAACTGGCTTTAAACGTTTATCAAGATATTTTTAAACTATGTAGATTTTTAGGTTGTTAAACGTTGTTTTCTATTACTGATACTACAGGCGCTTCCACTAAGGATACATGAGTGTTTTGGAGGCTCTGCTATGAGTGTGTGTGTGTGTGTGTGTGTGTGTGTGTGTGTGTCTGTGACCTCTCAGTATGATTATCTCTGTATATGTATGTGCGTAAATGCATCATCTCCTCATGTGCGTCTTCATGTTTCGTGGCTAAGGTCTCGCTCTCATCAGGTTTTTCTGGCGATGGACGATGATATCGGTGATAGACGATCATCAGAACGTTCGCCGATAGCTCATGTCTTTGCAAATATCAAGACGATATTTGACTTGCCCACCACGGAGCTGCACTGTGATTTAAGAGCGGAGGAGATCGACATTTAGTTCAGCGTTCAGCCTTAAGAACATGTTCCAACAATCCAATGAGTACACATATAAAAAACACATATACTAGACACATGCAGTATTAATGCGTCAGTAAACAATGGTCCCTGTTTGAGAGCATGACAGTGTTTAAGTCTCCGAGAAGATGATGGACCCAGAATGTGCAAGGTTATGAAACAAACACTTTTTTTTTTCTGTTTTCTTTTTTTACAGAAAGATATTAATGCTTTGCTGGTTATTGTGACACTCAACCACATGACACACATTCATACACACAAGGCCCAAGGCCACAGCAATAATGTGGAAATGAATCTTTGTCTGTGTGTATGTAGGCTATGTGTATACAAATGTAACCGCTTGTATCTGAGCTTTTAAGTGCAGGTGACATTCCGCTCCTATCATTAATCTGCAAACTTCAGTGTGACTTTACGTGTCCCACCATAGGAATAATGACAGCTGGGCAGTGTGTGTGTGTGTGCGCGTGTGTGCGCGCGTGTGTGTGTGAGTGCCCACGTGCGCATGCGTGTATGTGTGTGTGTGTGGTTTGCCCCCATACTGATGAAAACATCAAGCAGAGGAGAGAACACTACTTGTTTTAGTACTCGTGGGGTCATATACATTGATCATTAATAAAACCAGCTATTGGTATCAATGTTGTGGCTGATCATTGTATTCTGAGTGAATATCAAAAACAAGGGGTGTTGGACCTGTTATCATAATGCAAAACTATATAACTGTTGTTATCAAAACATACAAAGGTGGCAAATATAAGTGAAAACCAACATAAAGGCCTCTGGTTTCATCTCAGCAAACCTTATCAGCAAATAGCTCATACACTCTGGGGTGCGTATTGTGGTTTATGGTGGAACACACACACACACACACACACACACACACACGCACACACACACTGCCCAGCTTGGTGCGGTGAACCTGATGTGTTTGTATTATGAATATTTCGCCTACTCTGAACAGCTTTGACTGCCGCAGTCGCACCTGTGACAAACAAATGACAAACAAATCTCTGTCCTGATTATGTGGAGAGCCGCTGAGGCTGCACTGACTGTTCCTGTCACACTGACATCATGTTATCCATCAATCCCCGGATTCTCCACTGAATTAACAGAAAGCTGTGAACTATTTTCATGCTCTTACTCCACTGAAATATGAAACAATACGACAGAAACATTCAGTGCTCCACTCCACTAATGTTAGTCTCTGGGTGATGGGTGCAAAGTATCCACGTAATCCTCATAACTTCACTTGCTTCATGCAAAGCTAATGACTGAGTTATTACATCTCCGTGCCACGTTTTATTTTTCCATTAACACAGCTTCATTAACATGTACAAAAAATCTGTCTTTTTTGGGGGGATTTTGAATTGGTAAGGAGTGGGCGGCACAGTGGCACCCCCCGCAGCCCTAAAAGGATAAGCGGTATGGATGATGCATGGATGAATTGATTCAGAAGAAGATGAGAATTGTGATTCATATATGAAACAATCACCAGTGGGTTTTGTAATGGTCTATTTATCTTAACAAGTAGAGAATAAAGTCAGATATTTTTTGTCAAACTCTAACAATTTATTCAAATCGTTCAAAGTGAACAAGTTTGGAGATTTATTTTTTTTTTTTTTGGTGGTGACAATGTTACCTTATGAATAATTTTATTATAGGAATATTAAAGGAAATATTTCAGAAATTCTGCTTTTAATTTGAACAATATGACCATCTGTGCCATAAACATATTTGGTGTAATGAATAATCATTGTCATGTTCACACTTGTGTATTTCATTCCACAAGTCATTCATTCCAAGTAATTGGAATTGGTTAATCAATTAAATGGTTAATGAATAAAATGAGATAATAACATGGAGAACTCTACTGGACGACTACAACACCACTCTTCCCAAAGAGATTCCTTCATTTCATCCTTTTGATGATGCACAGCACTGTTGAACATGTCAATCCAAAATCAATAGCAGGAAAGAAACATTAAGACCATGGAAGTACATCTCTGCTGTATTTGTACAAGAAGAAAACCCCTTCTTCTGTCAGTGTACCACCATGTTATCTCTTATCTCTCTTGATCAATATCTTATAGCTCCAGAAGTAGAAACAGACAGTGATTCTGTTTGATAAATCTCACATTATCTGGATATTGATCTGTAGGTTTTGTTCAAAATCGAAGGGAAACAATCATGAGTGAAAACAGTAACAAGGCGAGTTAAAAACCAAATGTTGTAACTCTGAATATGTTTTGGTTGGAAATCTATTAATGGACACTAATTATCTGTCTTTCTCGAGCGTTTGTTTGCTGCTTAGCCATGTATCTGCATGAATAAATGACATTTTCTCTCTTCTCCACTTCACAAACCTTTGCTTCCAAGAAACCATTAGCTACATGACTCATCCTGGACACAGGCCAAATTAGAATGTCTCTAAGCAAAATCCATCCGACCGGACGCTCCGGCTAATGAAACTCGCATTGCAGAGTTTTCATTGTGGACGTGTAAGCCAAGCTGTCATCATTTATAATTCATAGATACATGGAACAGTCAGAATATTGACAATGTGTTTGGCTTATTTGGACCCTGTTCCACTGCATGCTGAGTGCACAAAATACATTTTCATGCAAATCAGTTTTTTTTTTGGTCTTGCATACAATTATTTCTTGACTGTGTGAGCCGTTAGCATTTGTGAACTCATCCAAACTGACTCATTCATTGTGGCTAATTTCTTTGTGTCTGAGCTGGATCTTGCTGCCAGTATCTGAAGCCCTACAGTGGGCAGATGATTGCCTTGGCCGAGACTATTACACTAATCTATCTACTGTGCTCTGCCAAGCCCTCAGCCCAGGGCGTCTGTGTGTGTTTCTGGGTTTTATCACAATTTACACAAGAGAAAATGTCTGTGTGCATGCTCCTCTATGAGTATGCATTTGTGCACTTATGTCTGCATGCATCTGCAGTATATATGTGTGGACATGCGTGTGTGTGAGTTCCATTACAATAATCTTCCCCTCCCATGGCAGCTTCCTCTTCCCTGTGGCTGTCACTGTGTCTGGCCTTCTGCCAACATTCATCACTGATACAAGTCTATATGCTAGTAAAACCCAAACTCTTATTGTGTGTATCTGCATGCACACGTGCGAGCATGCACGTGTGTGTGTGTGTGTGTGTGTGTGTTAATCAACTTTAGCTTTCCTTTCCTTACTCCAGCTGGGACGAAGCCAGCAGGCCAGTGTGATCTCCATTAGTCGCTCTCAGCTTTTTGTCTCAAGACAAATGACTGCCTCCATGCACAGAGCGGTGAACTATGATACCAGATTGTTCTATTTCAGGGCATTTCACATGATTAAATATTGGACAAAACCTACATGCCACAAACATGCATTATTCCAAAAGAGAAAAATGGCATTCATGGCAATGATTCAAGACACAAGACCAGGGTTTCTAGGTCGACCCACAGCAATGCGATAAGGGGCCAGGGCTCCTATTAACTCAGCTGTAGTCGGTAGTCATTGGCTTCCCTATAGCGGAGCCCAGTCTGACCATGTGTGACACACTGGATGAACAACTTCCAGTGTTTTTAAATGATATTCACTGCTCTGGGCTAGACATGAAGGGGAATACTGTTTTTGCATTTCATCAGAGGACTGAAAGTTTGTGATTAAAACTTAATATTCACACATTGTGTTAAAATGTTTGTTTTCTTTTGATTACTAACACCTGGCAACTGTTTTTAATCAGCATTATTACCTCCACCAAGGAGGTCGTGTTTTCACCTATATGTTGCTGTATGTTGTTTGTTTCTCTGTTTTTCAGCAGGACGAAGCAAAAAGTACTGAACTGATTTGAATGACATTAAATGTACTCATTTGGGCAGTGACTTACAAGTGGGAGAATGGGGCATGGGCCAGGAAAGAACCAGTTCAATTTTAGGGAAGATCCAGAAAATTTACTATGATTAAAAATTTTTGGCTGGACCGCAACAGCTCGGCCAGCTCTTTAATCTCCCTCACTGACTGACTGACTGACTGACTGACTGATCATATTTCAACCATTGCTCAGCTAAATGCCAGTTGGCGTTTCCCCATTGGCCGTTAAAGTATTGATATAAATAAACATATGAGTGGTATTGATCTTATCTAACTCACACCAAAGCAAATAAGCACATTTCCCGAGAGTGAAGTTAAAACAAAGCAACTAGAAAATATTGCCCATGTGTCATGTGTCTATGACATCTGACATATCCCAGTTCCATCTGCTGTTGAAGATCATGTGATGTGACTGAAAGCTCCAACTACAGAAACTCTGCTGATGAGAATCATGTGATCAAAGGGCCAGAATAGCTACTAAATGACTTGTCTTGGTAATAAGGGTCATAAGAAATTTTCATTATATTATAGCATCTACCTTTGTTGTAAAATAATACACCAAAACTCTGATAAGGCTGTTTGCATTCCTTATTGTGTATATTTTATTATTTTCATTCATACATTGTCTATCTGGTTTATGCTTCTGAATGTTTGTATTTTCTCTGTAAGGTGTCGTTGGGAGCCCAGGAAGGCGCTTGTAAATAAAAAATGTATCATTATTATTATCTAATTTTTTCTGTAAAACTGAAAGAATACAGTAATTTGGTGTGAAATCTCAGTAGTATCAGTAGTATGTTACCACTACCCACTCTTGTTAGAGGTATTTGAATAGAAAAACATTGTGAAATTGCACAGTAGTGTTGCTCAAACTGGGAAGGGACCAAAATGTGGGTCACAGATATCTAAAAGTAGGTTGTCCAATTATTTCAGAAAATGCTATTCAGTGCTTCTGGCTAAAGCCTCCCATGCCACCACATTGCAAGCTAGTCTAAATTCAATAGCCTGAAACATGGAAAACTTTGTCAGATAAGCCAACAAAGTAGCATGCAAAAACAGCAATGGGTTTTAATAAACTTTTCTTGACACTGCACTTTTTAAACATGCGTTACCCTCATATTTCCAAATAGTTATTTTTGCTTTTATGTAGTGTAGTAAACTAAACAGTAACAGGACATTCAGTCTGTTAAGCAAACGACACAGTCCACTGTAAAGCAAACAATTGCAATCAAACCAGTAAAGATTAACTGGTTTCCAAGAAGAAAGTGAAGAGGATTAATGGTAGTTCAACGTCCGCTCCATTACTGCTGACCTCAAAGCTAATGTAGCTTACACAGCAGATGGCACAACGCCATGCTAATAGGTCTGAGTCTCGAAGGCAGACAGAAAACACTGCAGAAGCTAGCATCTTATCTTTGTTTTGCCATGCATAATGCCCCTGATGCCAGAGCTAATGGTTAACAAGCCTCCACACAGCTTGTAGTCAGAGGTGGAACAGGGATTTTGAGCCCAGGCCAGGTGGGCTTTGCTAACACCTCCCCATCCATTTTTATTCATTAAACTCTGCTCGACTCAGGGAGAATAGTTTTACACTTGGTGAAAAAGTAAACATTAGCCATCTAACTCGCGGATTAGCAATGATTCCACAGTGAAGGAATGAACAGTTCCCACTGGTGGTAACTTACTCAGAGGATTAGGATAATATTTTCCCCACCACTGAACAGTTTAACAAATTCTATTTCAATAACAGTCATAATATTACAATAACACACATTGTCACTTTATTGAAATGCCAGTATTTTCTAAAAACTGTAATTATCCCCACCTTTTGATTTACTTTCCTCATATTCATCCTCACACACTAAAAGATCTGAGAAGAAAAACAGCTTTGAAGTTTAGCTCCTGTATTTTGAAATACAGCTGCCATCTAGAGGGTTTTAACAAATCACGGTGTAATGAATTACTACTTCCTGTAAAAGTATGAATAAAAGATCTAATAATATAAACTAATTATAATTTGGAATTGAGTTTTATGAATATCAAATTACTCTTATGGATAATTTGTCTAGCACTACAGATCAAACTGAGCTGCAGTCAAAAAACAGTTTGTTACACAGAAGTCAAAAACTTAAAGCTGCTGTTGTCAATATTTTTATATTCACGAGGAATGAAATGACCATGTGTAATGTGAAAGGTGTAACTTTAAGTTTCAAGCCCACATAAATGTATTACCCAACTCTGTAGTTTCCCTGAGCTCTATGGAACATTTTTGCATCTTAAAGCTAATTGTTTTGGTTGTATGGCCTGATACTATACTAACCAGCTGCCACCTGTCAGCAACAAACATCAGACAGGTAAAGTTAGCATTTAGCTAAAGAGAAGAAATATTTCCATTTTCCAAATGGCCGGAACTATAACTGAAATTAATGAATGACAGCTAGTGTTGCTCCACGTCTGCTGAATGTGTAAATATACACAGTTTTGCTAACAAGTTCACCATGACGTCATAAGGTAAACGTCAGTGTTGTGTTTTACAGTTTTGTTGCGCTGCCCCAAATAGCCAAAAAAAAATCAATTAATGCAGTTTTAAATAAGTCATTTACAATGTAAATTGAATATTATGAAGGACTCAGTTTCAACTAATAGCAAAACAGTGACAACAGCTTCATTTATACATTGCTGATGGAAAATGGAAAATGATTGGAATGTTATTCAGTGACCATTATGGCAAAGCATACATGCGATTTATCATAAAAAATGTTACATTTACTATAGAGTATATGGGAGGACTGGTTTGAGGTCTTCTCTTGAATGACAGCCACCAGCAGGGGACCCAGTTTTGTCAATTCTTAATTCCAAAACAAAAGCAATGACGCTCCACACTTAGCAAGATCTCATTACTGCTGAGCTCAGTGCAAACATGCACCGCAGAGTGGATGTCAAAGTGCCGTGCAGCGAGAGCTGTCCCAGATGCGGGGAAGACATTTCAGCACTATCTGTAACTGGGTGTAGACCTCCATCTGCCCAGCTCAGCTCCATTCTTCCATTTAGCTGAGTCATCTACATCTATCCTTAATGCTGTGGTTGGCTCCTTCCATACTTTCCCCCTCCATACTGTTGTTTCTTCACTAATCCATTCTAACTTTGTGCCCCTTTTTACTCCATCCTTCCTTCTTTCCTTGTATCCTCCCTTTCTTGTTGTCCTTCATTTCCTCTTACTTCCAACTTGTTTTCAATTTATCCTCCCACCTCTTCTTTGTTCCCTTTGCCCATGCTTCCTACTGTTTTTACTTCCTTCATTCCTTCCTTTCTCACAACCTCTTTCTTCTTTCTTCCTCCCCTCTCTCACCTCACTGAAGAGTCATATAAATCTTCTTTACGTTCTGTTTGCCTCCTTCTATCTCTCCTTTCCTCCTTGCGTCCTTTGCTGCCTTTCACCACTCGTCCTTCCCTTCTTCCTAGCTGCTGTGGTAGTTCCCCTGTACTACTCACCTGCGTTTAAAACCCCATAGACTATTTACAACAATAACACTGTTACGTTAAGCCCACGATATGTTTATGGTGCTATAAAATCAGAATTGGAACATAACTGTGCGATAAAGGCAGAGGTTTTTTCACGCCTTAAGCACAGCTGAGCTAGGTGTTATACCTGGGCCGCAGGGACCATTGGCAAGGATAAACTACTTCCTCCTAGTGTGAGAGGGAGGGACAGAGGGAGGAGGGGGAGTGGGCCTTTTTAAAAGCCTGGATTCATCCCGAACCCCCTGTTGTGTAGCCTCATAAAAAAGCTTGCCACACAATTTGCTTGATGTGTAGTTTTTTTGGCAAATGGCAACCAGCCCCTGTAGCTCGATGGGTCTGCTGGAGTGGAAAACAACTGCTGAAAGAACATAGAGGAAAAAAGAACAAAACAAAACAGGCAGAGCAGAGCAGATGAGGACTAGGGTGGAGGGAGAATGGGTTTTGCGTGTGTGTGTTCTCAAGTCAATTGGTAAATGTCAAAGGAGAGTTCGGGTCCAATGAAAGAGAAATACAGCAGATACTGTATGTTGAAAAAGTAATGTCTGCAGACTTGGAAGCCATAACTTAACCCTTTGTTGAGGGCTTATGTTAATGTATGGCAATGGCAAACAGAATTTCAGTATTTCATTGAATTATTTTCAAAGCTCAGTTTGGTTTAGAGCTTGGTGATTATCATCATCATCTTTCAGCCCACTCCTCATCTCTACACTTCATAATGTTCTGAGGTTCAAGCTGACTCTCATGCATTTAATATTCTTGTCTTTGTCATTTTTCATTCTTTTCTAATTCTCATTTTTGATCTAGTTGCAATTATTATCATCGCATCCACTGATAGCCTTGTTACACAGCCTTAACCCTGCATTTCACTGCACATATTGAATGAGCATGTGACAGATTCAACCTGTGAAAAACTAAACTGCTATAGGTCATGTTCTTTTTTGATAACTTGTGAGTTTTGCCTTGTGGGTGTTCACATTTTAGAGCCGGTTCCATAATTTTTAGATGCAAAATGTTTAAATCTGACCAAGTTCAACACCACAAACTCCTGAATAAACCAAAAGCTTCAGCAGGAAGACTTTGAACACCATGTAGAGCAATAGTTTCCAACCTGGGAGGTCAGGACTCTCACAAATTGTCACAAGATGAGCATAAATGGCTGAAAGAGAAAAACTGTTTATGTTTCTGAAAAAGAAAAAAAAAAGCTTTGCTTGAGATTTAAGTAAAGCAAAACCCAGCCCAAATGCTGTCACATTATTAATTACCTTTATCAAACAAAAAAATGTTAATACATATCATTATCATGCAAAATCAATTATATCTTATTAGAAAGCTTTATTCCATCAATCTCTCTTTCTTCCTTTCTCTGTTCAAGGCTCACATATCTTCAATAGCCTTTTTAGCCATGATCATTTTGAATCTATTCATTGATTAAACAATAGATATGCTCATCTCATAATTTGGGAATTCATTCTTTCTGTAATCCCAGAATGGCTTGCAATCATCCCAACCCTTAATTAAGGGCAATAATTGCCCCTGCAGCTAAATAAGAGCACATTCTTCTTTGTGGCCGTTTTATGGATGTCAATGTCAATGCTGACGGTGAGTTTTACTATCATCATCGACGCGGCTGTGAATTGTTCAATAAAAACCAGCGAGGTGTAAAGGCCAAAGACTGCATGTGCCGCCTCTGCTGCGATAGGTCATGTGTGAAAGGTCAGCGCATTATTTCATCGACATCAGCCTTCCCTGGACCTGACCCTGAAATAAGGAGTTAACAGCTGAGGCTTAGAGGGCCATGTGGATGACTCAATTTAGCTCCTAGTGAAGATAAGAAATACAAAAGAGATTAAAGAAAAAAAAAAATCCAAAGTTTTCAAGTTGCTGAGTAGATGAATGAGTAGCATCAGGAGGAGAAGAAAAAGTGTTTTCTTTTGGGCACTGTGTAATACAACCTCCATGTTTACAGCTTTTGATAAAGCTTCTATTGGTCCATACACTGGAAAGCCTTGATGAAAAAACAAAATGAGCCTGAATTCTATCAGTTTTGGGTTGACTCCTAAGAAACGTTTATAATTGTAATAATAATTGTAATTTAACTGTTCTGCGATCACAGTGAAAGAGTGAAAGTGAATTCTGCGCAAGAAAATTCCAGCAGCTTTGGCATCTAAACAAGAGAGGTGGCAAGTCTTTTACTTGTCTATGCCCAGGGACCTGTTATTTCACAATCTGTCTGTCTGGACCCAGATAAGATGCAGGAAAATGGTGGATCGATTGAACCAAAAAATACATAATTAATTTGATAATTTAAGTTTTTGCTAAAATTGACATGTCCAAAATGAATCGATGGGCTTCCCACCAACAGCCAAAATGTATAGCTAATTGTACTGTCTAAGACGGGCAAGAAAAAAAGCCTCAAGAATGTTTTAAATGAAATTTAAGACTTCTGCTGCCTTTTTTGAGAGAACCTAATAAAGGCCCTTCACCACTTTTCGAGACCTCTTATTGTTCAGGTCCCCCCAGGGTTCAAACTAGTCAGTCAGAAAAAAAGTCAACTTCTGAATGAAGGCGGGTGCTTCTGAAGAGAAAATTGATGCTGGGAGCGGGTGGTGGTGATTGTTGCTTGACAAGAGCTTCAGCCATTGTTGTATTTATAATTCTATAAAAAAGAGGTTATAATACACCCTCTGAGCAGTGCTATGTTTTCAGAGCAGACCTGAGGATACAGTGAGTCGCTATCACAAAGTTAGCTGATTAGCGTGCTAACTTCAGTAGAAGATAAGACGTGACAGAGAGTTTTTGCTTTCCACCACTGAAGACAGCTCTTTCTGAGTAAAGGAATGAAGTTTGATGCTGAACAACATTTCTTTCAGGTCAGTAAACAGCTTATAATTATAATGTTAGCTATGTAGCAATAGCTATAACTGACAGAAAGCTCCATTAAAACATGACATTTGTGTTATAATTAACATTACTCAATAATATTCATTGTTAATCATGAGATTCAAATGTGTCATTTTATTATAGATAACAGCTGCATAGTTGGTCAGTCATGTCATGACAATGGTTTGTTAAATGACTGGTGACTTCCAGTTGAGATAGCATTACATTAACATTATGGTCAGTGGTCATGCACTGTAGCTGTTCGGACAAGACAACACTAAAAAGACAAAAGCCCACACTTTCATTTTTCAAACATGAAGAAAAAAGAAAAGAAAAAAACATATTGTGTATACAAGAAGCATATTAACCAGCAAACAGGCAAGGTTTCCAGTTTATTGTTTTGCCCACTCACATCATTAAGTTAACCAGCTGCAGCTGAGAACAATCAACCCTTACTTGCTGCAGCTTGTTAAGACACTGTTGTTTTTGCATGATATAATTAAAACTGTGGCTCTTGTGATCTGAAATTCGCAATTTTGATATATAAATGATGACTTGTTCAGCCACATTTCATTTGAGTAGTAATTACAAGGAAATACTCATCATTACTTTAAGCAATTGATCATTGCTCCGCTAAACAAAACCTACAATGCAGTGAGTTGCTGAGCGTGAAGAGGTTTACTCTTGTGGCCGACTGGGCAACAGGCCGGCCTCTGGAACTGAAATGTGACACTTAAGCTGGAGGACGGGCGTTCAAACGCCACTACTGTATGAGTAATCATCTGCTTGTCTCAAGTGTCCTTGAGCAAGACACTGAATCCCTGTCAGCTCCGGCAGCGCTTCTCTGCAGCTGACCCTGACCTCCCTGTGGAAGGAGCTGTGGGTGGGGTTTCCCTGCATGGATCAATACAGAATCAAGTATTACAACTATTACATTTCAGACATGCAGCGTGTCCATGAGATGAACTGAACCGGAGGGCGGTGGGGGTATGCCGGTAAAAGCTTGAAACTATCGCTCACTTTTCCATCTGTTTGTGCTGAAGTCACAGTACGGAGGAATCATACAGGAGCCCCTCCTACACCCAACAACAATATGTTGAGCAGGTGGGGAGTAAAGTGCACAAATGTCAATGTGCTGCAAATCGATAAGCTCTCATTGAACCTGAAAAGTAAGAGCTCTGTGTGTGACAATAGGACCAGTCTTCCCCAGTCCGTCATTCTCTTCCCCTCCCACCCTCGCCTCACTCATTCCCCCCTCCATTTTCCACTTGTCATCTTCTTCCCTCCCTCTTTTCTATTCTCTCTCTCCCTCTCCTTCGCCTCCCTTCTCTCTTCTCTGTGTTTGGGTAATGAAAAAGAAGAATCGATGAGTTGCTACTTTGTGCCAGCAGAGGTGTTGAATGGAAATCAATCCACTATCTAAAGACAAGAGAGCTGCAAAATAACACGGAGACACACAAATGAATATTGGAAAAGAGAGAAGAAGGGAGAGCCAGAGGATGAAAAGACAGGAGGCAAAGATACGACTTTGAGTGAGGTGACAGGGAGGGGAACAATGGTGAAAGGCTCTCTCATCACTCCACCTCCGTGCCCCCACAGGAAGCTATTTGTTTGTGCCTGTCATTCTCTCTAACTTTCCAACAAGTATTTTTAAGCGTCAGGCTAAAAGTATAAACTCAGCCTTTTGTAAGGTGAAAACCCTACAAATGCAAAAAGGCTTTAGTGTGCTTTGTGGAAGAACGAGAGATAGATAGACAGATGTGATCTATGATGTGATCTATGATGTTATCTCTACAAGACAGACAGCTGTGAATCCCATTGGCGCCGTCTCTCTATGATGCATCCTCTGAATGGGGTTAAGTGCTGATGAATTATGTACAGAGATTAGGAATAATATGAAAGGCGGATAACACCAGCAGAGTCTTATATGAATGATCCGTGTTTGTTAATTATACATTGGTGCAGTCAAAGACAGATAAAGATCATACATTCAAAGTTTGTGGGGAAAAAAAGAGAATATATATATATATATATCTTCAGAGATGAATTTCTTAACGACCCTGGGCATTGTCATCATCGTGACCCAGACAGTCAAACCTTACTCTCTCCCAGCTCTCGGTGATGACGATGTGTACTGATGAGGTATGTATGGAGATTAGCAGAATATGAAAGGCAGATAATACTGGCAGATTTCCCTTCGAAGGCTCTTTGTGTTTGTTAATTCCCCCATTTCACCAGGGTAAATATTTAGCTCAAATAACAATCATTCCCCGCGAGATCCATCTAATCTTTGTAATCCTGAACAAATAGCAAAAGTCAAGAAAGATTGGCAGAGCTGTTCCTGTCAAGGCCGTCCCAGTGAGTCAGCAGGGGGAGGGGGAGCTGCGTTGTTTTGGATGAGGATTGTGAACTTTCTCACTGTCTCTGTTTTGTCCCCCGTCTTTGTCGTCACAGCCCTGTTTCATCTCCATGCTGGTCTATTCCGCCCTGATATGAACTGATCTGTCTGCGCCGTAATTTCATACACAGTGATACATATAAAAAAATGCACATAGTCTTCAACATTACTACTATTCTATTTATAATAATTCTCACTTGATCATTTAATAGCTTTTAATATTTTTTCAATTGCCGTTTCTTTTTGGTATACAGTATATCCTTGGCTATTTCCTACTGTACATGCTGCATACACGCTGTACTGTTTATATCAATAGCTTATATTTCATTTACGGGATCAGAGCATTGTAGCACTCTCGTAGCGCCCTTGAAATAATATGGAATAATAATATCTCTTAACGTGCTGCAAAAGGTGCTATCTATTGTAGCATCTTTGAAGCACACTTGTAGTGCTTTTGTAGTTCCCTTGTAGTTCCCTTGTAGTGCCCTCATAGTGCACTTGTAGCACCCTCATAGGGCCCTCATAGCACCATTGTGGTGCCCTTGCAAGTGCCCTTATAGTGCCCTTGAAGCACCCTTGTTGAGCCCTCCTAGCACTGTTGTAGTCCTGTCAGAGTGTTTGCCTATTTGCCTCAGCTTCATCTGTGTTGTGTTACTATTTCCTGTGATCACATTTTCCAACAGGATCATTACAGGTACATCTAATCTACTGTAATCTAATCGGTACAGCTCAGACCTGGGTAATTGTCTGCCTCCACTCAGTGTAAACTGTCTGGCTCTGACGTAGTGATTCTGTCAGTCTTACCTGTACACCAGCGAGTCGTCCTGGCTCCCGTTGTACTGGATCTGGAACATCCTAATGCCTGGAATATTCCTCTGGAAGTTGAACTTGATCAGAGCTGTCGACGATGTGGCTTCAGCCGTCACCACCCTCTTGTCCACGCCGCCCTTCACGTCGCCCGTCACGTTGCTGCCGTTGGCCCCGCCTCGGGTCGACGTGGAAATGTCCGACGATCCCGGGTCAGGCTCTTGGATGTTGTTGGTGTTGTTGGAGATGTGAGGGAGTTTTATAATAACCAGGTCAACTGTTTGGTGGGCTTCACCGGCAGGGTTGGAGGAGATGCAGGTGAAGGAGCCGGTGTCTTTCACAGTACTGATGAGGATGTCCAGGGTCCCGTTGTTGTACACCAATGTTCTGGAGGAGTTAGACACCAGTTTGCCCTCTGGAGAGATCCAGTGGATGGCTGGCTCTGGGTCACCTCTCGCCTTACACCTTTAAGGAAAAGCAGTAGAGTGGAACTTATGAGAAACAAGACAGAATGGGGTCAATTGTACAGTAAAAGCAGAGAATTTCTTGATGGTGGTTTCTGGAATCCCTTCACTTTCCCTCATGGAATCTAAAGTGGAGGGAAAAGACTCTGATAGTATTTAGACTGTCAACAGGGCACATATTCTTTAAGTTAAACACGCTTTACACTACAGCAAGGATGTAGAAATAAATTTTCATTAATCAGGTACGTATGAAATAATGACAGGGTACAGTTACATGTAGATCTCTGGTGACATTTTTGCCTTGTTTTGCATTGAGTTACTATGTAAGTACTATATATATACATATATACATATATATATATATATATATACATGTATATATATACACACAATAAACAATAAAGCTGTAAATACAATAAACCAAGGAACTACATGTGTGACTCATTCATAATGAATGTAGTTCAGTCATGAAGCAGAGATGTAAATAGATTTTAAAGCCTTATGACAAGTAAGTCATGTAAGTGAAACACTGAGGGACTGAATAAAAAAAAAAAAAAGTGATAATTTTTTTCATTGAGAAAATTACAGGAGAGAAACATTGTACACCCTATAATTTCTCACTTTTTTTTTTTTTTTTTTAACACCACCTCCCGAGTTGCATATAAAGAACAAGCATGTAAAAAAAAAAGTCTTCTGTTACCTTTCCCTCCTTTCCAATAGTGACCCCCCCACCCCCATCCCCAGATGAAATCCTCACAAAAACAAAACCAACAAAAGATCTTAAATTGGTCGCACTGCGCGCTCTCTTTAACTAAATTGTAAGCGCTCTGGCCACGGACCCCTCCATCAGGACAATTTTGAGCAAAGAATTGGCCCACTGTCGCCAAGCCAGGGAATGTTTTGTAGGTGAATGACTGTAATTAAAATGTGTGCAGTTATAATGGGATTTGAAGTTGTTAAAGATATAAGCAATAAAAAAATAAGGACAAAGAAATGTCAGAGTCATTGAGACCCTTCACTTATTCTATAATTACAGTGAAGTAAAACAGAATAAGCTCAAAGGGAAATGTAGTGATTTTTTCAGTGGACTTTGCTGCAGGGTCACACTGACAAATGTCTGACAGTGTCCGGACATGTATTACCTGGTATTAGCTTATTCCCAGTCATGAAGTTATAAAATAAAGAGTGAGTAAACTATTATCATTCATTATCAAATGAGATATATCGGATAAAAAAAATCATTATCAACACCTAACTGTGTACCCTGACTCTTCCTTGGCTTTTTGCAGTTTTATGCTGCAAAAACTGAAAAACTTTGGGTAAATTCATCCTCTGATAATCTGCACTTCACCTGATACATTGAGCTGAAGGCAAGACACAATAAAGGAAAGAGAGTAATGGCATCTCATTGATTTCCTTTGCCCCCTTTTTTCTAATTTTCATCATATTTCCACACTTGAAAACATAACATCTATTATGATTGGAAGCGTGTGACCAATATATATGCAAATGAAGTCATTATTAGCTTTCTGTTGTCTTGATTTAGTTTTGTCCATCCTAAATTTTTGGTGTAATGTCCCTGTGTTGTGCTTCATTGAACAGTAAGGCATTTCATGTATTCTTGAGCGGTTTATAAACACAATGCACAGCTACAGGAATTAAAATAGAGAGTGTGTCTATGTGTGTGTTTGTGATTGCTTGTAGGATAATGAGGAAACTTATTAAAACTGATTGCATCTATTCACATTATTAGAACTAATACTGATACCTCAGTGCGACTCGCTGTCCTTCAAGCACCCTCATCTCATGGGAGTATCTGGTGATGAGGGGGGGTTCACATATGAACTCCTCCTCGGGGATGGACCAGAAGTATCGACCAGAGAGGAGTTGGGGTGAGGCGCATGTCTCCAGGTCGTCCTCCCTGTTCAACCTTCTCAGCCACAGTAACTCACAGTTACAGTGGAGAGGGTTCCCGCCAAAAGACAGTGCGAAGGAAGAGGAGGTCATGATTCCTGATGTGGCCAGAACCTGGTAGTGTGAAACAATGATTCACAAGTTCAAGCAAAAAGTTATTTTCCAGTAAACCTCTGCTATACATTTGATTCTGGAGTTGTTTATGTGGAGGATGTGAAAAACTGTTCTTTAACCTGTGTGACTGTAGAAATCACCAGGGCCAGAAAACATGAAACATGATTCAAAATGTGGATGAAATAAACATTCATTCGAAGAAGTTTTAAATTAGCTTTGAGTTTTCTCTGCTGCTGAGTGTGGATTCTTGCTGGGAGCGGGTGGTGGTGATTGTCGCTTGACAAGAGCTTCGGCCATTGTTGCGTTTACAGGACAAGAGGTTATACTACATCCTCTGAGCAGTGCTATGTCTTCAGGGCAGACTGGAGGCTACAATGAGTCGCTATCGGAAAGTGACAAGTTGGGCCGGGGCTAGCTGGTTAGCGTGCTAACTTCAGTTCGAATTTAGGAGTTTAAGAGTTGACATTGGTGTTCCTTTCCACCACTGGAGACAGTTCTTGGTGAGTAAAGGAATGAAGTTTCATGATGAACTTGCTGCTTCTAGACTGGTAAGTGAACAGCTGTTAATGCTAACACTGGCTGCATAGCAATAGCAAATCCTGCAAATAGCTCATTTAAACAGATTTACAGTGATTTATCACTAATATGAAAGTTGCCCCATTGACTGCCATAGCGACCGAACAACAAAGTTTTGCTCTGAAGGGTCATCACATTTGTCTCGTCTTTAAGGCAGAGATGGAATTGTTAATTACATGGAAAGTTGTATCTTTTGCTGTAATGTAGTTTGGTGATTTTAAAATATTCTACCACTTTGCATGAACTGTTACCGTAAAAACAATATTAGAAAAAAGATGTTTCTTATGTTATAAGGATATATGATGTGTTCCATCATCAATTTAAAGCTTATTTGACCAAACTGTTTGTTGGGTTGGGTTTTAATCGTTTGAGTAAAGGATACCTGAGCTCGTTGAAAAAGAGGGTCTGGTGGGAGCTTCTGGAGCTTATTGGAGGTGACGTCCAGCCGGTTGAGTTTCTGTAGCAGTGAGAAGGTTCCCTCTGGAATAAAGTCCAACATGTTGTGGTCTAAACTCAACGTATGGAGGCTCGTCATTTTCTGTCGGAATAGCAGAGAAAAACAGATTTCTTTATGATTTTACCTTATATAAGGATGATTTAATACTTAAGGCTTCTCAGGGTGCACACTCATGGTCAGTGTCACTGTCTTTTCAATCTTTCACTCTTGATGTTCAGTGGTGATAAAAATGTTAAAGCTGAATTGGAGTGTTAATATGATTAAATACATTTAGAAAACCAGTTACCTGATGCCGCAGCAAAGGTGTTATTGCAACTGTATCGCAACTACTTAGTCTTTTCAAGATTCAAGAATATAATAGGAAGCTGTGACATTGAGATCACATAAAAATTGCCTGTTGACTGACAAAAAGCAATAATATGATTGTAACTTTTAGCAATGAAAATGAACAGACATTAAAAAACTTCAAGTGAGACAATCAATGACAAGTGCATATAGGTCTATTGAACTGTCTGATAATGGTCTCTCTTCTGTCAAAAAGCCCCTAAGATCTTTTTATTTTATTTCTAAGAAATGGCCAAAAAGGTTTTATGGCCACTTTATTGTGCTTGGAATTGGCTCTTTTTAAAGGCCTCCAGCTAAACAGGTTTGAGAGGCTGCTGCAGTTTAAGGAGATTCTGACCTGGATGGCCTCCCAAGGAATAGAGTCCAGATTGTTGTAGCTGAGGTCCAGTTCTTCCAGCGCCAGCAGGTCGTTGAACGCTCCCTGGTGGATCAGCACCAGCTGGTTGTTGTTCAGAATCAGGTGGTGAAGCTTCGACATCCCGCTGAATGTATCATTGCCTATCCTCGTCAGCCGGTTACTGTGAGATATTGAAGGGATAAAAATCTTTTTTTTAAACATCCAGATCTTTGCAGCTTTGTAAAAAAAAAAACTACAACAGTCATGATTCATCAGTCTATGTCTTAGACATACCTGTTGAGGTGTAGAGCTCTGAGGTTTTCCAGATCGGCAAAGGCATGAGGTGTGATGTAGGAGATGGTGTTTCTGGATAATGTCAGGTCTACCAGCCGTGTCATGTTTGCAAAATCTTTCCTCTTCACACTGTGGATATAGATGAGTTCATTTAAACAAGTGACAAACATATATCACCTCTGATATTTCCTCCAGTACTACAGATAAATATGTCAGACTATTCCTTTAAAAAATTGGTGTTGCATGTTTGTTGCTCCTTTATTAGTGTTCAAATGCACACTAGACTTGAAAGAGAACATTTTAAAGAAAAATTCATCCTAAAACAGAATTCACGTGGTATTTCTTTCATCCTGTGGAGCTCATTCAATATGAACAACTCTCTCCAAAGGCTACAAACCAGAGAACCACGGCATGAAACTGCAATGCCATCAGGAGACAGCCTTGAGCTGCTCCACTGACTATGAACCGACTCCGACTTACTCTGGGGCCCTCGAAGAATGTGCTTTCTTTAAACACCCAAATTAGTTTTATTTCATTCTGGTGCCAGAGGATAATGTGCTCGTATCCCCATAAAAAGCACCCTGGGTGATGCCGCTCTGTCCAAAAATTCTCAGACTTATTCATGTTTGCTGGAGGAGCTCTGGGCGCTGTTACATCATGACATCATAGATCACTCTCTGCTTGCAGTTTAGAGGGAAAGTTGTTCATTATCCACGACTCTATAATTCATGTGTCTGACTATGCTTCTGGTGTTTGGGGTTTCCGTGAACATACAAGTTTTAACACTGTACATCATTGAGCTATTTGATTTTTTTCATTCTACGTTAGCACACTTTGAACTGAAGTTTTAGATGAGGTTTTAGAGAGCACTGTTTTACCCTCACATCCAGGCAGATTGGTGTGTTTGTTTTTATTTATTTTGCCGTTAATGAATAAATTGTTCAGATGACAAAACGCTGCCCAGGGATTAATGCCACGCTGCTGTGTTTTTATGCCAAAGCCCTCTGTATTAGCAACCCCGCTATGTCAAAGCTATGGTGTCTTTGACATGAATGAGTCAATGTTAAAGGTCCCATATTGTTTTTTGATTATAAATCAGGTCTAGGTTCTGTTGTGCTCTCCTGTGAAAGCATCAAAGTGCTCAGTCCACAGAGAAATGCACACAGCCTGTATTCAGAAACTGAGCCTTAAAACCAGCCATCAGGACTTCTGGAACTTTGTGATGTCACAACAAAGCAGTCACCGCCCTCAGCCATGCCCCAAGCCGAGCCCACCTGGATGGTGGGTCCCACCATCCAACCTTGCAGGATGTGGTTTCTCTGAGTGTTTTCCGGTATGTTTTTATTAGATCACTCAAAAAACAGTCATCCAATCAGAAGATAGGCTCTGAGCCTCCTCTCTTCTGATTGGCTCACCGACCTGTTGTTACTAGAGCTCCAGAGAGAAGCCTGAGAGAGGACATGTAAAACTACATTGAGATGGTTCTTGGTTTATGAAACCACAAATATATCTTCTTAAGGATATCAATACTTCAAATAAAACACAGAAAAAGTGTAAAATATTGGACCTTTAATTTCTATATGAACACTATCCAAAAAGTAAAAACTGCAGTAGGGTAGTAACAATAGCAGTAGCGTTTGCAGAGTGAGTGGTAGAAAATACTAGTGTTGTTAATAGCATCATGGAGGTGACTGTTACCTTGTGACAAAGTTGTCAGCCAGCCGTAGCTCCACAGTATGCCTGTCAATGTTCGGTGGTACAAAGAGCAGACCTTTCTTGGCGCAGAGGGTTGCCAGGTTGGGCGACAGGATCTGACATACGCAGCGCTTTGGGCAGATCTGTGCCCGCACTGCCATGGCAACTGCCAGCATCACACACAGCAACAGCCTCTCCATGGTAACCACCCCACCTGGACACAACACCTGAAAAATGAGACAGACGGACACAAAGAGAGAAACGGAGATGAAGCCATACTGGAAATAAGATACTGCAAAAAACAAAGCAGAAAACAAAACAAGAAATGGATAGAAACACATTCACCATTTTATTAACATGGTCTTTTAATATCTTTCCAGTGTTTCTGCAAAGTCTTTAGGCAGGAGTGCAAGGAAAATTGACTAATAGACAATTTATCATACACTAAACTTTCTTTTGTATCAACTAAACTGTATGCAACTTTCAACGCAGAGAGCTGTATTGAAAGCTGAGTGTTTATATTGTAGATAGGATGATAAGAACCACTTAAAATATTGGTCATATCAATAGAATTCCTTATTACATACACAGTTATTACACTTTGTAAGTGTAGAGATTCTAACTCTGATAAAACTGCTAATGAACAGACTTCACTAAATGAACCCAAATGTCTCACCACCAACTTTTAGGTATCACTAATCAAACCAGGGGAGATGTTTATTAGTTATTCATTGCCCAGCAGCATAGCTGTGCACGCGCACACACACACACACACACACACACACACACACACACACACACACACACACACACACACACACACGTTCGGTCATCATTAGTAAGCAGCAGTGCTTGTTGTTAATTAGGAAAGGTTTAGAGAGAGAGACGGAGCAGGGCGATGCGGGGCGAAAGAAAATGCTCATTAATGACAACCTTGATTGGGGCTTGAAGGGCATGGGAGAGTCAGGATTAAAGAGATCACAGTGCAAATGCGCACACACGCACACACACACACACACACACACACACACACACACACACACTCACATAAATATGGTGGAGGTGAAACAGAAGTTGAGGTTTTACCTCAGTAAACGTTTCTCACACTTCATCATATAAAAAAGGTGAGCTGGAGAAGAAGGAAATGAGAATGATGTAAGGAATGTGGTGTAGTGCACCATTTCTAAGTAAAATGAAAAGTCAAAATGATGAAGATCAGTTATAAGCCATTAATATGACTTGTTTTTTTGCACTGGCGGCTGCCACTGCTCATGCTAACCCTGCAGTTCTTATAGCTTTTCCAAACAGGAAACATAAACCTGACCATCTTCTTCCTTTCTCGCCAGAGCAGATTTCTTGGAGAAGAACTACTAGACTTAAGTTGTTCATAGAAGTACAATGTTTTATGTTCGCACACATCGCCAACAATCTGTCTGTGGGACTCAGGCCCAGGTCCATTTCCAAAGACATGAATCATAAACAACAATTACAAATAAACGCACCCTATAGAAACTATTTTGAAAAAAAAAAATTAATACATTTGATGCAACAGAGTATTTATGGCAGCGTATGTGGGATCACCTAAAAATAAACTATAAACATCACGTTAGCTGCATTGAAGGAACATGTGACCCAGAGCAGTGGTGTGGTTCATTATATTTTGAACAGATTTGGAACAACAGCAGAGCTCTGTGGCAGAGAGGAATAAGCTACATCAGGCTTTGCATACACAGGCCACACATGTTATTAGAATAGAGATCATAGAGATGAGGAAAGACTACAAAGACACAAAATAACAACTGCAAAGAGACACAAACTGAGCACAAGAAGACATAAATCAATAGAAATAGATGAAAAAACTATCATTAAGATACACATATTGGTAGTTTTGGTCTTTTTGTGGGATTTATTTACAATAAGAAAAATATAAATATGACCAGCCTTATCCTTTAATGCTGCAAACCAGAAAACCCGATCTAGACAAATACAGTTGCTGTAATGGTTGGGTGTCAGCTGACTGGGCTTTGCAACATAGGACAGTATAATGCCTGCTACATGATCACAGGGTGTTTGGAAATTAATTTAGTATCCGTTTCAGTCATTATTACTTTCCCTGTCGCTATCTTAATTGAGTCAGTGTGATAACACTCTGCTGCAGGTTGATATAAGTGCTACATATTCATATTATATCAAATCGCTACCCAGGTCTGACTAAGAAGCCATTCACCTGTCTCCGCTCTAACTTTGCGGTCCTCTCTCTATATATCTCTTTCATTTCTTGGTGTAATTACTGAGCTGAAATCTGCAGCGATGTCGGAGGTCATACGATCCCTGCTTTTCTTTCCCTCTCTATTTGAGTTCAGAGAAAGAGGAGCAGAAAGACAGAGCGGCAGCTAAATAGAGTGCCGGATGACTCATATGCACTTGTGCTACATAGAGAGAGGGAGGGAGGGAGGGAGAGAGAGAGAGAGAGAGAGAGAGAGAGAGCTCATGACCCTTGTGACACGAAAGCAGATATCAGCTCATTAATTAGACTGAGAAATGACTGTAATGAGAGTGAATGAGTGAGAGAGACAGAGAAATGGAAAGGATTCGAGGGAGAATTATCAGAGAGGGAGAGTGGAAAAAAAGAAAGATCAGAGAAGGAGCTAATTAAAATGAGTGCTGAGGTGTGACAGGAAGAGGGGGGAGCGGGGACGAATTTCATTTAGCGAAAGGAGACGAGGTAGCACAGATGATGCCGGCGTCACATTGTTGCGCTTATACACGACGCTAAAACTACATTGAACATTCGCTGTATAGGAGAGGATGTTTGGGATATAAGTAAAACATGTGGAAATGATCGTTTTCACACAAACTCCTCCAAACACAAGTTAGTGACTCGGTGTAGTGCGAGGTGACATGCGGGACTGGTGGAATCAAATGGAATGGCGAATTAACCAGCGGGATTATGGGTAAGGAAGACAAATTAAGCTCTGTTTGTAGTGGTGTGTAAAATACGATTCTGTTTCACACATGTGCAGCCTGCTTGATCCACCTCTTTGAAAGCCTTCCACACTGATACCCGAGTTCCCCGAAGGTCTGCCATAAAGCCAGTTTCACCCCCCCCCTGGCTCGCTCACTGATGAACAACTGGCTTCTTGGCCGACTCGAATGGATTCTCCACACGATCCATATACTGAAACTGAGCTTAGGCTGCATTCAAATCTCAAGGGGGATAACCAGTGGAACGGCTTGGCAGTTAAAAGCGACGGCTTGGAAGTATTCACACATTCAAACTCTTTTGAAGCTGCCAAGAAGCCACGATTGAAGATTTCATTGGACTTGTTGCTCCTGATCAGATTTTTCACACTTAATGCACAGCCAGCTAGCCAGTGATACATTTGAGGTCATGTGTTTTATAGGAAACGATACAGTTAAGTAAAAAAATCAGGCAATTTCATTTAATTTTCCTGTATTTCCATGTTGGAAGCTGTGGTAAACAGTTATGTAGGGATTTCTCTAAATCTTATGTCATTAGCTTAGCTGTGGTTAAAGGTTTCAGGCAGGTTTGAACCTGTGTTGTCGAGAACAAAATTACTTAATCTGCTAAATCCCAATGACTTGGATAAAACTGCATCATTGTGTAATTACACTTAAAAGGTGCTTAATTCATTTTTGACTTTAGAGACAGGGCTACAGAATTATTCAGTAACCTGAGGCTATAACACAGAAAAGATGTATTCTACGACTAATTACCAATGTAATTTGAATTCAAGCTAATATATCTGACAGCTTACAGATACTGCAGATTGTGAACGAAGAGAGTTGTAGGATTTACATTTGTTTTTGAGTGATAAAATGACTGCAAGTAATCTATATAATATAAAACATGCACTGTAAATTGATCCAGCGGTATTTCTAAAGTCCATCTTCAGCAGTTTGTGATGTGGTCGGCTGAACTGGAAAATCAGAATGCTGAAACCATATTGCCTTATTTCCATTTTGCAAGTGCATGAACAGCATTACTATATAACGTTCCTCTGAAAGAGTTGCTGGGCTTATACAGTTATAAAGTAACTTTTCCCTGCCGTTTAGCTGGATTTCAGCCGAATCTGTGCTAAATGGCAGCTAAGCTAGTCAGATGTGAAGTGACACAACAACAGGCCCATGGTGGGTCTGGTGGGTCAAGTCATTACGAACTGTGTTTAAACCTATATAAATAATTATTTCAAGTTCTGTTGGACTTACCAAAGTTTCCTACTAAATTCCAGACTTACTGATTTTGGATGAAGGATATTCTAATATCTATTTTTCTGTATGGCAAAACCACAGGGGATCTTGGGTTGCAGTGTTAAGATCACATTGCCTCAATGAAGAGTTGGAACAAGCTGAACAGAATATATGGTGTTACAAGGTGTGAAATATTTCAACATTGAAGCTATTTAAAGGGGAAAAGTTAATATTAGGTGTTACAGTTAAAGGTCCCATATTTTGCACCTTTCCAGGGTTTTATTTGACGTGTTGATATCCGTAAGAAAATATACATGTGGTTTTAAGCATCAAAAACCATCTCAATGTTGTTTTACATCTCCTCTCTCAGCCTTCTCTTTGGAGTTCTAGCAACCACAGGTTTGTGAGCCAATCAGAAAAGGGCTCTGAGCCGTTCCTCTGATTGGCTGGAGAGAGCAGGCTCTGAGCCTCTCTTCTGATTGGCTGACTGTTTTCTGAGTGATCAAATAAAAATAAAGCAGATTTCAGGTAAACTATCCTAAATCCTGCAAGGTTGGATAATGGGTGGGGCTTGGGGCATGGCTGAGGGCGGTGCCTGATTTGTTGTGGCCTCACAACATCGAAAGCCCTGACAGCTGGTTTTAAGGCTCAGTTTCTGAATACAGGGTGTGTACATTTCTCTGTGGACTGAGCGCTTTGATACTTTCATGGTTTCAATATAGAACCTAGACCTGATTTATTATCAAAAAAGACATAGAAATCTCACTTTATATAATATAATTTTCTGGTTATTCTTACAACTGAAAGCTGAAGAGAAGAGAAGAAGTGCCTTTTATAAAGGTATTCATCTCTGACTGACTGATGTGAACAGTATTGAGAAGTAGAAACCTTGTAGCCACTATATTTACCACATGACGTGAACGTGGCAGCAAACATAGGAAACTACTCCGTCTTCCTAAAGTGTCATCCAGCGGTTTGCAGGCCTCTTTGTTGAGGAGTGTCAGGTAGTTTCCTATGGTACTTGTGCTGTTAAAATAGATTAGTCATGTCAGAGTTAGGAAAACACTTCATAAGTTAAAGTGTTCTCCAACAGTCTCAGAGCGCTGTGCTCTTGTTCAGAAGAGAGACATTGTTTACTGAAACATACTACTGTTCAAACAGCTGCAAAACCCACAGTGAACTACAACCTCAACAGATTTAAGTGACATCGAAAATTAGATCATTACAGAGACAGGATTTCATAACAGCCTCTGTCTCACAGCATTTCTTTTTCGATGACTGTACGGATATTTGAAATACAGAAGCTCATGCAGATTTTTCCTTCATTTGTTGGATTCCTGCTGGCTGCAGGAGAATATAGTAACATGAGATTATTCTACTGCACTACTGCACTACTACTACTACTCTCCATCAGTTCGTTTGACATGGAGCATTTGCTCTGTTATATTTTACTCAGCTATTATGGAATATGTCATACAAAGATTAAGATTAAGATAATATTTGATATTTGTTATAAAATAGGTTTATTATTATAGGATTGCTGATTGAATGCGGATTGTCGTAAATACATGTACAGATAACGTGTCTCATTTTAATTCTTTTATACATCCTATACATCTCCTATACTTAATCCAACTTCAAAAGGATAATCTGTGATGCAATGGTAAAGAAAAATGATAACCCAACCACCACACTTTAAAGGTTCAGTTAACCTGAATTACAAGAAAACATTCTTTCTCTCAAACCTTATAGTAGTTTATAACTGCACAGGTAATTTTGGCTTCCTTACTTATATCTGGGATTGAACCGTCCTTTTAAAAAAGGGATTTGGATTCAAAGGAAATTGTAAATGTTTAAATTTCCATGTATTTCTGCAAACTTGTAGGTTTAAAAGCTGAGGTTTCCCCTCATTCCCCTACTCTCTTCTCCCACATTTCCAGTCCATCTTCACTGTCCCCTCATCAAATAATGGCATAAAAATGCCCACCCCAAAAAATTGAAGATAAAATAATATGTATGCATATACAGGTATAAATATGGGATTTTATTGAAAGCCATTGTGGTGTGATTGTTTTCTCAACTGTCGCTTCAATGAATGTGAGACAACAACCCGTGTTTTCTAATCATTTACTTTATTTATGAGGTCAAATCATTTCTGTGGGGCCTTTAAATGGCATACTGGGAGTGTTTGTGTGTGTTTATTTCTAATGTGATACAATACAAAGCATTTGGGACACTGTTAACAAAAAAAAATGTTTGAATCCTTTTGTTGATTTCACTCATTAAAGCACCTCAGTATTGACGGGAGATGTGCTTGAAGTACTGCACATATTAAGAAAGGATTTGAGACAGTCAAAGACAAAGTGTTTTTCACACTCGCTGCACAAATTCTAATTCACAGCATGGAGATTATAGTATATTGCTCTGGCCGCTGGAAAACCTTTTAGCTCCTTTTTATTTTTTTCAAGCAAATTAATAGTTTACATGGTCTTCTGTGCCTTCAAGCATGTACCTTGGTTGTTTGTACCAGCATCTAATGCATAACAAAAAAGCACCAATGCCCAAGCCACTTAACAAACCCACTGCCTTCCTGTAGCTGCCACTCTCTGGCTCTGTTTGTCCGTGTGTCCACCGGAGTAAACCTTATGCTTAAGCTAATGGCTTTACCCACTTGAACAACAGGGGTCAGCAGCTGCCTAAATACATCGCAATTACTCTTTATTCAATTAGTTCACTTTAAGACTGCTGCACTGAGCACACGCACACTCATCACACACACACATGCACACACACAGACACACACACACACACACACAAACACACACACACAGCCCTGATTAAAACCCTAAAGCCTATATAATCACATGAGCAACCAACCGGCAACGCAGTCACACAAATACACACACAAGCAGACAAGTAAAATGAATCCCAACAACAGAAACTGGACTCTCATCTGCATGGGTGCTCTGCATTCAAATCAGAAGCCAAATATATTCTGTGTGTGCTTTTGAAAAGGCTAAAACAAAGAAAAGAAAAAGAAACCTCCCATGCTTTGTAAGACTTGCCATCCAATACGAGACCATCACCGCTCAGGGGAGAGGTTTTTAGGTTTTTAGTGAACCGTCACTTCCAATCCATCCACTTTACTTTACACTGACTTGCGAGTCATTTTGCACATGCATTTTTTCGTTGTGTTGAGGCTGAGGAATCCTTCTTTAACCTGCCCTCCCCCCCTCCCCTCCCCCGGTCACCACCTTCCCTTCACGACTGAACTGAACTTAATGGATGAAATCAAACCAATCAAAGGCAGATACAGCCAGCCGGATGATTTGTAGGAGCACATGAGCCGCCTGGAATATGAGACGATCACCGCCAAGGTCAGTCTGCAGTGGAATGAGAGAACACACAGATGGACACACACGCACACACACACACACTTAAAACCCTAAACACAAACGTACATATATACATATATGACAGCAGTATACATTAGATATACATCAAGACACACATGGACTACTTGAGTATTGATTCATGCATTATGTATATGACTGGGAGCAGCGAAAGAAAAAAAAGAGAATGAGAGAAAGATGTGTAACAGGAGATCTTGGCAGTAAGAGCCTAACAGTGGTACTTTAAGTGCCTGATTCATGGGGGGTGCTGTGTAATATCTGGTCTACAACGCTATTTCCGCACCATTACATCACAGCACTATTTTTCACAACACGCCAGAGTGCATCCATCACAGGCTATCAGATGATATCATGTTCACAGGACAATTTCTATGGCATAACATTACTATCACTATCCCTCAAAACGCACACGAGTGCATACATCAGCGCTGCTGAAGAGGATCTGATGTAAAGCGGTTTCTGAGCTCATTGTTTTATGAGCGATCGAAGAGCGGTGGCGCCATTACAATACATAACTTATCTTTTAAGATGTTAAGCAGTACATACGTCATACGGCTGCGAAGGGATAAAGTCTCAAGCATGAAGCTATTTCGACAGCATTACGCCATCCAAGCTGCACTCTGGTGCTGCGCGTCATGGGCTACAGGAAAATAACTAACATAAAATACTTTTTAGATACAGTAGCAGTGTAGGGATGGAAACGGTGGTGTGTTGGCTCCTATGCAGAGCGAAGCAACTACACAAATATTGAATGGATACCGAGAACTTTTGCGCAGAGATTCATGTTTCCTGGACTTTTCGTTTCGCACCACGAGTAGGTTAGCATCTTTGATTCACTGTTAAACTATTTGATGGGTTGCCTTGTTGACGTTAGTGTGCAGGTGATTGGCACAATGTCTGCTATCTCTAAGCTCCACCAGCTCATTCTCGCCCTCATCCAATCACAACCTGACACTCTGGCTTTTAGCCAATCACTCGTAAGATGTCAAACTGTGTTCTCGCTCTCTGCTGTCATTCCGCTGTCATTTCGGCACCGTGAAGATTATGTGCCGCACCTCCATCCCTTCACCACCTCATCTGCGGCTGCCTGCCCATCTCAAATCGAACCATCTGATCAGAAGTTTCCCTCTCATGAAGATGTTCCTCTCTTTGATTTCCATTGCTCACCACCACCACCACCACCACCACCACCACCACCAGTGTCTTGGCTCCAGGGGAAGCTTCCTCTAATTGGAAGCACCTAACCCCTACGGATCATGGTGATCCACTTCCTGCCGGGGTCTAAGCGCCTTCTGTTCACCATAAATTCCACTCTACTTTGAATCTCTCATTCTTTTCTTCCTCTTATTAGACTCTCCTGATTGCAATGACGTTAAACAATCATTTTTGCACTGCCATGTTCTCATGGCGTTTTCTCACTGTAGACTTGATCAATACAGCCCACAATATTCAAAGTAATGTCCCATATACAACAGAACCTACATGCACACAGCTGTAACATGTATAATATGTAGCTGGTAAGTAATAGGCATTGTTTACAGCCATAAGTACAGCTCTAGGGCCGTGCACTGATCCTCTGCAATGCTCTCTTAAGGTTAACAGGCTTTGTGCCTGTTGTGTGTTTTAGCTGGGTGCACAAAACAGATGCACAAAAGAAGCATTCGTCACAGGTTTAGCCTTTGCTAGAGTGTAGTATGAGACGACTGAATCCCTTTTGAAATGCCGCACTCTTTTGATAAAAAACTGGTTTGGGATTTTGGCGTTTAGCATTTGCTTGAAAAACACACACACTGCGATCTCAACCCGCACACAAACAAGAAGCAACTGAGGGCTACAAGCCTGAAGTTCAAAACAGAGGTGGTGTGAATGCAGGAGAATGGAAAGAAAGGGATCGAAACAAAGACGGGTCCACTCCAATTTCATCCATTCATTTTTGGTGGCTGGCTTTACTGTTCAGAGTTGCAGGGTCGACTCGAAAGATAAAGTTTTATCTTGGTCAGAAAATATGAGGTTATCCTGCGTGAGGACCTGGGGAAGCAGGAAGTGGAAAAGCTCCTGCCAAATCTTGAAATAACAAACACATATACACATCATACACTGGCACAGTCCACATAGATTCAATGTGCACTGTTAAAGCAAATGTCCATTCGCTGTTTGTGGTTAAAAACACAGTAAAAAAAAAAAAAAATACAAGAAGAGAAGCCAAGAGTATATTTTACGCAGTTAAGCTTCGATACATTCACAGGCGCAATTAGTTGCTACAACAAAATCCAGTAGTGTGTCATTGAACCCATAATGCTCTCTGTTTTCTACAGCTGCAGTAGATCACACCTTTCAATCCAAAAAAAAAAAGCTCCAAAGGTTTTGCGAGGAAATGTACCAACAAACCCAGCGTCTCAGCAAGGTCTCACTGTGATTACAGCTCTATCATACACCCAAACAAACCTCTCCAGGGTTAAAATGACTGCTGCAAACCAAACAGGTGTGAAAATGCCTCGTGAGATGTTGGTTGTACAGAACAACAACGTCCTCTGTAACACTGCGGTGAACAACCCAAAGCTTCTGTGTCTTTTTACTTCCTCGTATCGAACACAGAAACGACGGAGCACAGTGAGGGCCTTCTAAGAGTCACAAGTGATCATTTTCTTGCCACAGACGTTTTAATCCTCTCAGAGGCATAGAAGTGTTTGATGTTAATAAAATGGCACCGTTTTTTTTTTTTCACCCAGTCATCCAAATTGCCACAGAGCAGAGATACATTCACATGCTAGAAGCGTAAAGATGAGGGTGCGATACGTTCCATTTCTGTACCAAAAAATAAAAATCCCATTAATCTGTCCTGTCGTTACAAATACATTTTGTTCTGATACACATTTACACTTGGGGAAGCACAAAGCAGATTTGGCATTTTTAATATACAGATGGAAACACCGCCCGAGTCCCTTCTGAGACCGAATCTGCCAAACATACTCCGCATTCACTCACAATTCTGCATCTTCCTGTCTCATTCACACAAGAAAACACCCACAGGTCCCCACACAATTCACTCCCACACAGATTCTAGAGATATTTCAACTTTGATAGTATAGGAATAGGGATTCTGGACGGACTATTTGGACAGGATAATATTTGTATGTGTGTGGCTTGTTTGGCAGTGTTTTGGCATGCTCGCGATCATCACTGAATATTGTGTGTACACTCCTTTCCACTGCTTTTCTGAGTATACAACAAGTATTCAGATTGATTTCAAACTTTGACTGTAACTAGTTCTAATTCATTGCATTGAAATTTAATTTGCAGAGGCTTCATTAGCTTTAAATCTGTAATTGATCAAAGCGATTGTATTAGAAAATGGTATTTTGGGTATTTTCTTGGAGGCATTGTTTTGTGCCTTTATTTGACAGAGAAAGTGGAGAGAGACAGGAAATTCAGGAGAGAGAGTGAGGTGAGACACATACAGTAAGGAGTCCAACCGACCGGGAGTTGAATCAAGGACTCAAGGCTCATTATGCTCAAGTGATATACTACAACTCAGCCATCAGGTCACGCCAGTATACACAATTTTGTAATAAATGAATGTGGCCCTTAACAGTTTGTTGACCTGTAAATGCCCCCCATCCACTAACAGACCTACATAGTCTGCATCTGCTATAAATACTGCGTACTGTAAATGTAAATATATGTGAATGCAGTCTATTTTAAGCAGTTTAAAGCCCATCGGGAGAAAAAAAAACGAGTGTGCAATTATGAAGAAACTAAGCATAAAGCATAAGGGATGACAGCCTCAGTGAGTAAAAATATCTGATAATCAGCATGTACTGTAGCTCTCATGAAAAAAACACTGAAGTTAAGAAAAGGAGAACTGAGAAATTCATGAAAATGTGACTGAATATCAATTGGCTAAACTGAATTGACTAAAAAGACTACTAGAGATACACAGTGAGGGTTTATTTTCATAATGGGCTCTCTAGGGTGAAAAAAGTATTAATCATGAACTGGGAACGGGCAATGAAAAATTTATTTAAGTAGTCTAAATTGGGTCAGGCTGTTTTATATTAGAATATATGAGAGACAGATAGTGACAGTAATGGACTGAAGTAGAGTAGTAGAGAAAAGAGATCATATAAGACTGACAGAGAGAGAACGAGACAAGGACAAGAGAGGACACCATGTCCATTCAAGTGTCCAGAGGATTTGAAGCAAACTTTTGAAAAGTCAATTATTTGTAATGGCACAGTTTAACTAATATAATCTATACATATTTCACATAAGCAAAGTGAAAAACAATCATCAGACAATAGAACTGATTAACATGCTATCCTTAATTAGAAGATAATGTATAAAACTGGTATTTTGATAGTAACATAAAATTGGAAATGGAAAATGCTAAACAACTAGTTTGTATAGGTTACTTTATATTTATTTTCAAACCTGCACTAACTGATTTTTCTGGCCACCAGGGTGCAGCAGAAACAAGCAACTCTGACATTTTACCATCTTTTAAGTTGATAAGGCGAACTTGTTTGCTTATTTACACATTCAGCAACATAAGCATCCATTTGGACTCTGGCTTTCTGGCTGCCTGGTGAATTTAAGTCCAATATCCATTCTCTTTTAGCTCCTTTTTTGGTCTCTACCAACTCCTTAGGGAAATATCTAACTCTTTAGCTGCTAAATGCTAAATGCTAACTGTTGCTGTCTGTTTGGTGCTGCTAAAATGTCTTTGTGCCGCCACAAAGGACAGCTAAAGAATGAGCTGAAATCAGCTTCAAAGCTGCAAATACATAACACTTCTCTGTAGGGTCATCACTACAAGCAATGCCTCTCATATTACACACTGTAGCGTATAATTGTTATTAATCGCTTTTAATCTAGACATTCCCAAATCTGCATCATGCACTGATGAAAAAAGGCTGGTGTCATTTAGTGTCAACCTCAGTATCTGCCGTTGTAAACAATATTATCACCCAGTTTAACTTGCGCCCCCTCTTCTGTGATTGGTCAGTTTGGGAAATGTGACAGCAAATTGCTCGGAAGTGGCTGCACCAAATAAGGGTAAGTGACTAATGGACTCCCTCGTTTGACAAAGGCTGACTTTCACAAAGTGGGACTATTTCCTCCTCCATAAATCTAACAGCTGAAAGCTCTGCAGTTTGAGACATCACATTATGCTTGATTTATGCAAAAGTATTAGTGTAATAAAGTGCTTATTTCAATAAAGGTTGTAGTTTTTTTGCACATCAATCACAGCCATTCACTAATACCTGGCTTGTCTCTCTCCTTGTGGCTGTTTGGAGGCACTGCAGTGTCACAGACAGCCTGTAGGATCAGTCGCTCGCCTCCACTCTCCAGTCCTGCACAACTGTGTGGGGAGCTAAACATCTCGCATTGTGTGACACTGTTTGAGGAACAAACCCACTGCTTACATCGCTGTCGATGTGCGTTTGAAATTCATAATTAATTAGCCATTTGTGTATGACGACACAGTTGTGTTACCCGGGAAATGTTTCTGCCATGCCAGTAAAGCACATTTGATTTGAATGGATGCAGAAAGGGAGCGGGAACGAGAGAGATAGAGAGAGGTGGGAGGATGACAAACACTTTCTATCATCATCCTCGAGGCAAGAGGAGGCTGCATGCTTACATAAGAATACACACACACAGAACCCAACACAAATACGCATCTACACACGCACACGCACACACACGCACAAACTCACAAAGATCTTGTTTTTGTTTGTTTATATGCAGACCAGTAAATGGGGTTGGCCAACAGAGCAAGGCATTGTGGGAGGGCATAGCAAACATATTATGGCATTAGGTTGTAATGACACATTGTTAGTTCACATGTGTGTTAGTGTGTGGTGTCTGAAAATAGCCCGTGTGACTGAGCAACGGGGAATGTTGAAGCATAAATCTTTGTCTCTCATCTCTGTGCCTGTCTTTCTCTCATTTATCTTCTACTGTACTGCACTGGTGCCCCTGACAGCAGATATACAGGAAAGTGTGAGGGAGTGAGATATTGCAGCTGAAATGATTATCAGGAAGCAGCCATCTTTTCTTTTCTCAACAATTATAAATAAAGGTAGGAAATGTCTCACAAGGAAACCAGAGCGTGGTAAATTTCACTGAAAGGAAATTTCTTCCCAAACGTCTCCCCAGCTCACTGACTTGCCCTTCACATCTCAACTATTGACTTTTCTCTGTGTTAGTGCAGAAGCTAACACGCATACAAGACAATCCCCAACAGCCCCTGTAGTTCAGCATGTTACCTTGAATATGAATTACTTGAATGTTTTATTGGTCGAGCTAGATTTCCACTTGAAAGAATACAGAACCAGACATCTAATTTGCACAGATGAGGGCGACGGTCTTATTATTTGAAACTATTCCAAAGCTGGTAGCTAATGCATATTTAACTCTAAAATTCCTTAATCACATAGAAATCAAATAAACTGTAATCATCCTGAGATAGTTTTTCAAACTGTGTGTTGTGTTACCTTTTCCCCAGTCAGTGCAGGTACAGGCAGGTACACGCTTACAATGTTGAACCACAGTCAAACTACATTTTTTTCATATTATTTTCAGTCTTCATCACTTACTGTGCCAAGTATTTATATATTACATGCATGTATGTTGCTGGAAAAGATTTAAAGTGATAGTTGGGGTTATTTGATTTATCCACAGTCAGTGTATTACCTGCAGTAGGTCTGGCTGAGCGTGCTCCTGTTTGGAGAAGCAGGCAGGAGAACCAGCACAGATGCAGAGTAATGTACTGCTGTGGATGGGGACAGCAGAAAAAATATGTTTTACCCACCTAAAAACATGCCCACCTCAAAAAACAATATCAGTTTAAGTGTATGCTACATGTGTCAAATAACACAAACTATCACTTTAAAGTCTGTTTCTTTCGCTACAAACTTATTGAAATATAATAAGAAAACATTTTGCATTATGACAATAACCCCAAACAAATAGCCAGACTGGTACAGTAGATTTACATGCACATTGATATTTAACTATTATTCCAAAAATGACAATAATTGGAATTTGATATGGGTCACGTGAACAACATATTCCTTGTGGATATTCCGAATTTTGGCCATTCTCTGAATTTAGCATTTTCTGAGTAAGATGTCGGAAAAGCAGATATTATTGGGATTTTCAAAGCGTATATGTGTGCAGCCCATTTGAAATTTGCATCTCAATTGGCTTTGTAATGGCAGTGTGTGACACACAGCCTCTTGCCTCTTTATGCAACAGATGGTATGGCCCTTAATGATGTTTCCTGGAGACTATGCTCATATTCTACACAACTACTTTCAAAGGCACTGGAGTCACCAGGAGGTGGTTGGGGTCGACGGCAGCTGTACAAAGCGCAAGACTGTTACACTGCAGACCGGAGTTCGCATCCGCAGTCCTCTCTGTGCTTTAGGTTTAAGCAACAAAAGCACTTTCGTCAAGCTTAATGAGAGATTGTGGTTTTAAATGAAAGTAAACACATTGTCACACTGAAGTCACTGTGAGACCACAATATTTCTGTAACCTTACCAATGTGCTGTGTCTAAACATAACCATTAAAAGGTTTAACAATGCTGCAGTCCCTACAAATGGATATTCTACTGCAGTATATTTTGGCAGAAAACAAATTCATTGTCATTGATATGTTCAGTATTAATGTGTTTGCAACTTACTTAGCCAAATACGTAAATTAACATTTCTCATGCTGTTAATAGGGACGTAATCCGGTCGGAATTGTTTCCTTTCAGTACGTATTTGCTAATGCAAATGAGTTGTAACAAAAAAATAGACATGCAACGTAAATAAATGTATTTTTGATAGTCCTTACACTCTATTTCTTTCTTCACTACAAATGACACTGTAACCTTTAAATGAGCAGTCATTACTGATGGCAACATTTTGAATTTATATATTGCCTTCATTTCCCAACTGTAACAAGATTCCTGGTGAAGTTGCTTTTTTCTCATTTGCAGGACTCAGTAATTGCCACCATTACTTTTTTAATTTATAGTCATTAATGGGATGTAATTTACCTTAAATTCCCAGGAGGGGATCAGTCAGAACACAATATTGGCAGCTCCGTCAATAGTCAGCGCTCAGCATTGACGACCATAAACAGGAAGGTTGATTACCGATGTCCGGCTAAGTAGTATATCACCTCCATCTTCTTCCCACTGAATTCTCTACTTGACATCTCTCTAAGCTAAAGTAAATAAATAAATAAATAAATCATTTATTCCTGAATGCAATAATGCCCTGACCTTTACATTTAGTTGCTTGTAACGCTGATGACCTGGGAACTTAATCTTTATCCAAAGCACACCTCCACTGGTTTATTCGAATTCAGGCTCTTCACTCATTTACAGCTATTTGTTGGCATCAGTAGGAACTGTCCATCTGTGGCTCAGGGGGACACCAGTAACCACAGTCAGGTCCCGGTAAATGGATAAAAGGGACGGTAGGAATACATTTAGGTACCTGTTACATAATGTTTCTTTATATTTTTGAAAGGTATGACGGAGAACATGAAACCACTGACAGTGTCACTGTAACTTTATTGAGCTCTTTCCCATCCGTAAATCTGTTTCTGTCACCAAGAGTCTACACATTGTAAAAAGATTACTCCCAAAATGAAGTAGACATTTGCTTTTGTGCAATTGATCTGCCAGTTTCTGTCACCATCATACTCCTCTCCCTGTCCTCACCAAACATGTTCATCTCCTCTGATGATATTCTATTTTCATTTTCCATATCTTCTTTTGCCTTTTTATTCATTGTGTATATATCTTTTAACACATAAAGTACAGGTCTAATACAGAAATAATGAAAGAATGGCATTCACCACCGATTATGTGCATCAGTTAATAAGAGCTGTCACTGCTTGACTTTAGGTTTACTGAGTACTAATGGGAAATGTCTGCCCACCTAGAGCAGGAGCTGAATCTTTACTTTCTTAAATGTGTATATTGTGTCCTTTATAGCACTTGTGATTTCTATTACTGACATATAGCAGGTCATATACACAGCTAATGCATCAGGTCACTTTAAAGTGTATTCAGCATTCTCAAGAGCACCATGGAAACGCAACACTTTCTGTGAGAGCATTGATTAAAGTGTATTTCAAACACTTTTAACTTCTTTGACCCATTGTTGTCAAGAAACCTGGTTAGGATTCCTGGTTAGTAAGAAACAAGACTAGGTCATAACCTATGGCTGGACCACATCATGGGTTACTTGCATTCTGCCTAATGTCAGCTGGTTTCAGCCCTTTATCGGTTTGCATATCTCCTACTCTCTGTGCTCACATATACAGTGTTATATATACAGCTGAATGCCATTGCTGCTGCTCTGCAGCATTAGATTTCTGACTTTATTACAAAGACATCGTCTAACAAAATCACCAAACACATGAGTTAAAGACATCTGCTGTGTTGTCATTTTGGTTATATTTACTTTTAAAATGATTGCTTAAAGTAAGCAGAGGGAAAGCTCAACCTTGTGCTCGTGGGGCATTACTGGGGACTCTCTTCTCAAGGAAGCTGCTAAGATTGGTCCAAAAGTTGCTAGGGGGCTTTTTTTGAAAAAAGGTCAGTAAAGACGTTTGAAAAGTTGGGAAATCAAGTAGCTAAGGTGTTAAGTGAGCAACACTGCTTATTCGTGCTAAATCATTTTGAAAGAGCCACAACCAATGACGAAACTCAAACACTTGGGAACCAGCCAATGGCATAACTTTATCACTCAGCCACACGAAATTTGGCTAACCGATGATGCAGCTCCATCACTCATTCAACTCTAGCACTCAGTCAGTCAGTCAGTGACATTTGCCAAAAAACTAGAATTACTGCCTCGCAGTTGTATTTCCCCTTCCTGAGTTACAGCATTGAATAATGGCCAGAAGTGTTTCTGCGGAACATTACAATGTTGCACTGAGGTTGACCTTTGACCTTTTGGATATAAAATGTCTCCCTTCATCATTTTATCCTATGAGACATTTACGTTGAATTGTTATGATTAGCATATTTTTCAATATTGTGAGTCATGGCCAAAAGCATGTTTTGTGAGATCACAGTGACCATGACCTTTGACCACCAAAATCTCATCAGTTCGTCCTTGAGTCCAAGTGAATGTTTGTGTCACATTTAAAGAAATTCCCTGAAGGTGTTACTCAGATATCACATTCCTGACAATGGGGCTTGATGATGTGAGGACACAAGGACGTACCCGACACTTGAATACATGATGCCTCCGGCCCTGGCTGTCGCCAGTGCAGACGAATAAAAAGAAGAAAAGTTACTCTGGGAACACGTGCCAACTAAATGCCTAAAATATAAATGAAAATGCAGAGCCTATAAAACAAACAGACCCAGAGTTTGTGCTTGAATAAACTGTAGACTCCTCATTGGGACCTGCTCCTAACGTATCCTGCATCCTGCTGTTATCAAAGTTACTAAATAAAGACCCCCCCCCCCCGAGGACACTGTCAACTTTAAACAGACTATGGTAATACTGGTCCCAAGCCAGCCCACTGAGATGTTTAGTTCCTGAAGAAAAAAGCTGTCTTGACCATTTTACTTTCAACCGATGTGCTCAATAAGAAATGACATACAGAAAGCGAGAGAGCAGAATGACAGACGGCCGGAAGGAGACAGGTAGAGCTGTGGCGTGTGAGCAGCATGTCGCAGGGGAGAGTGTGTGTGTGTGTGTATGTAGGGTTAAATAATTCACAATGATCCAAACATGAGCACACTCTTTCATTATTTAGACACCGCACATTTAACACACAATCACACACACACAAATGCCAAATTGAATGTATTCTGTAATAACAAAAAAAGTCAGAGGAAAAGAATTACCATGAATTTTTAAGAAATGCGCAGCACACAGCAACAGAGAGAAAAGAACAAGAAAGTAAAGGTGAATCACAGCAAGACACACGGTTGGTAAGAGAGCGAGCAGGGTATTTGGGGAAAATATTAAACTTGCATAAACCTTTTCCTCAGTGTTTACGCTGCTCCTCATGTCCCACCGTGTCATAGCAATGAAAATAGTCAGAGTACTTCAAAGTGAACGGAGGGGGGTTGTGGTCAGGTCAACTGCTGTTTTCCAATACTTTATTTCCCCAAAGCAGTGTGTACACATGACATAACTTTGAAACAAATTCCATTTATTTGCCCATGTAAGTGAGCATCAAACAAACTGTCCTCCATACAAAGCTATGGCCAATGAGCCCATCAGCAAGGCCCTTGAGCCGCCCTGCCTGCTCCACTGACAAAGCTCAGTGGCTGAAAGTAGCAGAGGTTGTACTAGGCAGCGCCCAGGTGTCAGTGTGAGCTGAATTATATGAATGTGATATATTTATAATAACAAAATCTTAACTTGTGTAGCATTTCTAAACTACATGACACTTGGAAAATACCTCAAAAAAAGATTCAATCACACTGCAAGAGCAATGAAAGCGAGAAATGCTGCGTGAAAGAAAATCATGAAAGGAAAACGACAAATTGTATTGGATCAAAAATTCATTTTCAAATCATCATCATTTCATGTAATTTACATTGAAAAGTGTAGGTAGACATAGGCTTTGGGTGGTAGCTAATGCAGAAAAACAAAACAAAAATATGACAATGGACTTCCAACAGGTGGCTCACTTTGTGCAGGCACTTGTAAAATGTATATTTCGAACGCTCATTATCACAATTTTATATTTCTCTGTAATGTAATGAAGTGTTAGCAGTGTTACCTATAACTTTCTTTCAGACTCAAACTATTTGCTGAGGCTCCTCAAAAATGTCCATATAAACAATTGAATTAATATCATTAATGTGCAACAGATAGCCGACTAATGGCTTGAACTGACGGCTACGAGTATGGTTGTGGGCAGCCCTACACAATAGTATAACTACATACATGTCTTACCTTGTTTGGGGAGATGAGAATGTGGAACGCCGTCCCTTAAAAGGATGGGTATTAGCAAAACATAAATAATCAATCAGAAAATACAAGTAAATCAGCAAATTTCAGTTCATCTGCAAAACTTGAAAGCAGAGGAAGGATTCAAATATGCAGTCTCATCCAAACCTAGTCTTAAGCCTTCTACTCTTTAACTGAGACTTTTTTTTTTTTTTCCTCACACATAAATTGTCTGTTTTTCTGAGTGAGAACTTCATCAACATCTTCACAGTGTTTCTGTGCCAGTGCACATCTGTCTCTCACAGTAACTGAACTTGTGTCAGGTGCCATTACGAGGGAAACATACAAATGAGTGTGTTCAAGTATTTAGCTGCACTTTGATAGCTGACTCTGATGTAGTGAACTGCACACATATGGGAAGTTACTTAAAATGTCTTTGAAGTATTTTTATGTCAACCTCACTGCACGTGTGTGTGTGTGTGTGTGTTTACATATACATGTGCTATGTTGCCTTTAATGTGTCAGGGACTTATCAATAGCCACTGACTAATCACCACAGTATCTAGGTTAAATACAGATCACCACTGTGTGTGTGTGCATTTGTTTGCATGTGTGTACACTTCCAAACAACACAATAACTAGGCTAAATACAGCTTGTACCTGTATGTGTGTGACTGTGTGTGTGTGTGTGTGTGTGTGTGTGTTATAGTCCTCGCATAAAAATGATCTGCACGCCCCTGTGTGTGATCACTTCATAATAACCTGGGAGAATGACTAATCTAAATGTATCCATCAAAAGCTACTTGTCACTTCAGTCATAGAATCATTCAATGGCTACTGTGAAAGATGATACGTGTACATGTGTGCGTGTGTGAGCGTAGGTGTGCGTGCGTGTTTGTGTGTGCGCGCGTGTGTGTGTGTACAGAATTACATCCTGCAATTTCTCTGAAATGTTATGGTTTCATCTAAAAATACTCCTACTTTCAACGTGTCACAGATCCCGTTATAACATGAATAATTCATCATGTCAGTATTATTAAAGGTGAAATTTTTTTTACCACTAGTATAACTGTGTCACTTTTTTTTTTTTTACATTGAATGTCATTTTTAAAATGTTCTGATGAAATAAATCACAGATAAAGGAAATAATATCAGCTCTTCTACCAAGTGTTCCTTAAAATCGTTCATTATTTAATAGTTTTGTGGATCAATTTACAAATTATGTACAATCAAAGGTCATTAGCCAGGAGTTCTTCACCTCAAAACCATTCCAATTCACACAGTAATTTTGTTTTGGTTCAAAAAGGTAACCAGTTTTTAATATGAGCCGTACTGACATGAGGCTGGTCCTCAAGAGATGAGACTGTTTCACACGACACAATCAAATTTGAATGCTGTGGACATCCAACTGGAGCTTAAAACTCAATCTGTCAACGTCAAAGGGCCACAGTTCCTGACACACTGTCTGAAAGCTGGTAACTGGATTCACCTGCCCAACAAAGGAGCTACAACACTCTGTGTCTGTGTTGCCGAATAAAATGCGAGTATTGAAAAATCAGTTATTTTCATGGTGCTTAGGTTTAAGGTAACTGCTATAGTATTACATCAGCCATGCTATGCAAGGAAGCTGAGTTTAAATTCCAAATATATGATCCTGCTGCTTGAAGAGCCACATGACTGCCATAACTGAGGCTGAGCAGTCTGTTAACACTATACAGTAGCAAGGAAGAGCTCTCCATGGTGCTGAATATACAGCTAATGATTAGTACAGGGATGCTAAGCCTACTGCATTTAATTTAGGCCTAATACAGAAAAACTCCACCCAGTTTCATAATCAATGTAAATGGGGACTGGCCCATGGTGGCAAAGTGACATGGATAATTGGGTTTAAGACAAACCACCTGTGAGGCTGCAACATTTTGATAACATAAGAGGTAGGTAGTAGGTATAGGTAGACATGAAATGATAAGAGACATGGTGAGAAATGAGATTTTGTGACAGGGTAGCAATTAGGTTGATTTCAGTCTTTATGCACATTTTTAATTTGTGGAAATGCCAGAACTAAAATTAAATAAATCTCGCTATCTCACAAACATGGTTCTTACACTCGGTGATGAAATCAAAATCTGACAATGAAAACACTTCAAAATTCATGACCTACATAAAGCATGTGACTTAAGCATCCACTAAAGTTTCTGCTCCACTGAGGAGGCATAAAATAACAGCAGACAAACACCTCAGATCTGTGAGGAGCGATAAGGAGACTGTAACCTTCCTCAAAGTAATATATGAAACTAACATAAATGTCATATATCTATCATGTTTACCTAACTATTTTCACCACTTGGCTCACATGGAATCACTTAATTTCATTTGGTTCAATGGCATCCAACTGGGAAATTAGTATCATCAGCCGTTTATCTTGATGGATCAGCTCCTGCTATCTACAGTAGTGGATGGAACCACACATTAATTTGCATTTTGTTTTGTAGATTTTCTCAAAATTCTGTAAAAAAACTGGACTACATTTGGATAGAAACCAAACTGGTGCCTCTTAAAAAGTAAGATACAGTTGTTAAAATTTGCATTTAAAACTGGCCCATTCTCTCTTGACATGTGGGCTAGTCTTGGGTCTTCTTGTAAATGAGTGTGGTGGGAGATGGCTGCCATTTGCTGAGCAGACCTGGCATTAGATTTGACACCAGCCACTAAATTATTTGTGATTGACCCAGCAGTGTCAAATTCAGTTTGTCCATCGAGTACCAAGTTCTAGGATGCCAGTGCTCTTGTTACTGGCCCTTCTTTACATTAACTTGAACTTAAAATATAATGCTCACAGTCTCCAGGTTTAGAGAAGCTGGTACAATGTTATGATCCTGTGTTCCACTAGAACACTGGTTGTGGCTATGTTGACAGAGATCCAGTGTCATCTGTCTTTGCAACTATTGCACCACTAAGGCCTACACCCCAGCTGCACCAAGATCAGCCTGGAGACCTATCAGAGGATTCAGCTCCTCCTGGCCCTAGTGGTGGATTCCTAGGCTGAGCTGAATTGCAGTCACAGACACTCTCACAGTTCAGGTTGGGGGTCAAGATCACTTTTAGGCTGTGTGTCTGTCTCCTAGGCCTCGTGGCATAATTAGTCCAGGATCTACTGCGAATGAGCCTGGTGCACACGTGCCTCCGAGATCTGGGACTCAGCTGGAACAGTCCTCTCCAGGCCATGGTGGGTGCAGGACCTGCCGAACGGCCCTCTCACTTCTTACAATAAAAGTGTCAGAATTAACATTGGCCAGACAGGGAAGAACCATCCTCAAACGGGAGAGACCGATGTTTTGTCAGCTTGCAAGAATCATCATCAGTCTTAGCTTCTGCTCCATCAACCCTGGAGTGAGGTCACCCAATCAGCAGAGAAGCCCTGCTATCCGACCCTTGTTGCTCGGCAACCAATGCATCCTTCTTCCATCAAATTGTCAAGCAAAAAAAAAATGTTGAAGAAAAAGGGCACATGTTAATACAGCAGAACACGGCAATGCCTACAGACTGTTGTGGCCTTTTCTCATTATTATTCCTCAGAACCATATGAAGTGATGCCGTTTTCAAAACAAGATAGTGTGATATTAACTCTAATTACCAATGAAAACTTGACACAGGGCTCTCACCACCCACTACACCAGTTTAGCATACCTAACAGATGAGAAACAGTAAACAGAATGCGAGGAAATGTTCGGCACACACAGAGTAGTAACATAGGGGCTGCACTGTAACGAGTAAAAGAGAAAACACTGACCCAATGGATTTCAATTAACAGTTCTTCACTGAATTGTCCTAAAAATTTTAGATTTAAGTCTTTGACATCGATCATATTTTGCCTTTTACACTGATTGACATCCATCAGCCCACATGACTGTCTGGAAGTTGTACTTAAGTCTGTAGCCTGTGCTGACAGTCTGTTTGTAACATGCACACATGCACGCACGCACGCACGCACACACGCACACAAACACACACACACACACACACACGCACACACAAACAGGTCATTAAGAAGGCGTAGGTAGCGCATTTCCTGTTGAGGGAGTTGACAACATATTTCTCCAGTGAGTACAGTCATCCACGTCCATATTTAGACAACCACAGTGCACTTCTTGTCTCAGTGTTCCACATACATCAGCAGTTAACAAAGGCATCATGGGACAGACGGATGGAGAGAAAAAGAAGGAGAGAGAGAATGAAGAGGAGTTGGGGATAAAGTACAGCACAAACCCACCTAATCTCATTTTTAAATGTACATCTGTCTGTTTGTTTGTTTCTAAAGATTATCTTTATGTTTGCTAAATCACTTTTTATTTCACGACACACTGAATGGCACACAGCCACTTTGTAAATTTCAGTTGTTATCCATGTTTAATAACTTAGAAGCAATCAAATCTCCCCCTTCCAAAGAATTTTCAATTTTAAAATTGTTTTTTTTTACAGCTAACAAAAACACTGACAAATAGAACATGAGACGATTGGCAGTGTATATCAAACCGAGCATTAGAAAGTCATAATATCTACACAGACCAAATCTAAAGACCCTTCTATACTGATGACGAACACCAAAGACATTGTGAATGAAGAAAGAAAACATAACCAAACGACTAAATCCTCAAAGAACAGAATCTCTGCCTAATAACCGTTGCTAAGCGATGATTGGACACTGTTTGGGTGACTCTCCATATTCACCATGTACAACCACACAAAATAACACAACTTCTTTTACATTTTTTGAGCAGGCTGTGTGTGATCATGCACTGAGGGATGGCCTCTGGACATGGGCATGGATATGGATACAGTATTATCTACTCAGCTCAGGCCTACATTTCACACATTGGCAGTGCACAAATGGATATGGTTTGGAATGACTTTTGAAGCATTATAGGGCACTGGTGCACCTTACTGGCAAGCAAAGAAAATAAGACTAGAAATAATAAGCAAAACATTATGCAGAATGCAAGGTAAATGCAAATTAAATTAGAGCAGACTGGCCACAAAATGAACCCCAAAAAACGCCAGCCTTATCCTTTAATCACCACAAGAGAACGCATCTGCTCCAGCACTGCGCACTCTCTCTGTGAAGGATTCAGGATGTGCTGGAGTTTCTATTTTTACCGCAGGAAAGACACAGAGGTGAGAGAAGGAAGGTATACACAGAGGTGTATGGAGAGTGAAAGGCGCACAGACTCATATCTGCAAAGACAGGCAGCAAAGTAAACAGAAAGCCAAGTCACAGAATGCAGGGACAAAAACAAGAAAGATAAAAAAGAAAGAAAGTAAGAGAATGAGACTTTGTGATGCTGAACCTCGGAGCTCAATAAGGAAAGATGTAGCAACAAAGACCGAGAGGCAGATGAGGAGCGGATACTGACCAGAGGCTGAGAGACAAAGAAAAGAAGTAAAATCTACCTAGAAGCAAGAAGATGAAGGAAAATCTGAGAGGAGGAAAAAAAAAAAAAAAAAAAAAGAGTGTGCACAACAGAGACTGAAACTATGAGAAAGCGCCAGACTTGTCAGCAGAGACATTTAGCTTAAGGGAAGGAAGAATAGCATCTGCAAGCTGTCTGACTGAACACATTGGGTTTTAAAGGGGAGCAGGAGCATCTGAGGAAAAACAAATGTGGAGAGCCTGGCTTGCATTAATGAAACAGCTCCATAAAAAAAGCACACAGGGAATATAGAACCAGTAGTGTTGCACATATACTGCTTCATCCCAGTATGGCTTCACATTGTTTTGGATTTCTTTCTTTCATGTTAGCAGAGGCTGTTCTGAAAACTGTGGCTGTATCCCCTGTCAAGTTCATACCGACTAACTGCAGTTTGAGTATGTCATGTGTTTGGACTGGAAAAGTGACAACATTTAGTAGACTTGAAAATACCTGCCACACGAAGGGTTCTTGCATGCAGTGGCATACAACTTTTTTTTTTTTTTTTTTTATCTGACGTGCCCCCACGGCCCCTTCAGAGGAGCTCAACTCCACCTGTGTTCATTTGAATGGAAGTAAATGAAACAGGATGTTTATTAACATCTATAATTATAAATATAAAAACATGTATGTTGTTAGGATTTTATGTAACAGCTCAAGACAGTGGAGGATGGTGGAGGCTGTACATTTAAACCATTTATCCATTACTTGACCTCTCTGCTCTCTTGCTTACTGTTTTTCATGCATTCTGAAAAACCCAATGTAGGTGTTGTGGTGCTACAACTGACTCAGGTATTGTAACTGATCCCAATTGGAGAAATACCTCCTGGTTGAGAATCACTGCCTTAAAGTCATGAAATGCATAATAACTAATAAAATAGAGTAACTACTGTATAAATGGCAGAAACTCTAGAGTTTAAAGTTCCTACACAAGATACCTACTGCACATACCTTGTGAATCTACACACACCACGCAGATACATTAATGTGTACCAGCTGCACACACAGAGTTACTTAATGATGCAATGCTGATCTAGACGGACATAGATATAGATGTACTCATAACACCGGCAGCGCATTGTCAGACAGTAACACAGTGTGAAGTGTGTGAAGACAACAGTGAAGACCGAGTGATGGATATAACGATGAGAGGAGTGGGAGAGGGAGACGGAAGTTGGATGGGAGTTGGAATGATAGAAATAGAAAGCGAGAGAGAGGTGGAGGAGGGGGTGGGGGGTGCGGGGTGGCGGGAAAGGCTAGCTGCCGACGGCAGATGACGGTGATCTGCCGGATTTTAAAAAACTTTTACAAAATCATTGTTTGAGAAGTCCTGGATGGTAGAGAGTGAAGAGGTAAACATGTAATCTCTATACACCTCGGTGAGTGAGTGGGAAAACTGTATCCTAAATACTAAATAGTACACACCAGGTTGACCATTTATAATTACTAGCAGAGTACTGGATTCTTAGACATTGGAACATATTAAAACTTTTATTATCTATTAGTTTGCAGCTAGTTAGAGTGTAAAAAGGCCATGTCCTTAATTTATTGTAAAAATTCTTAATTGTCAAGTATATATACAATATATATATATATATATATAGATATATATGCAAACACACACACACACACACACACAGAGTGGGGTGCAAAACTGTGAGACCACTGTCAGATTCACTTGGATACTGTGCATCAACATTTTCCATTTCCTTTAACCTTTTATAATTTCAAATGTCATCACAAGCATAAAAAAACATGAAAACCAGCCTGTGCCTGTGCCTCCAGCCTCACAGAGTCTGTCCATGTTTGTCATCCATCAGTGGTTTCCAGCCAGGCTTTGGGCTTTCAGTATAAAATAAACAATTACTATATGGCTATCCTCACATCCTGTTTCACATACTCCATTTTCTGCTGCTGCCTACGGTGAAAGAACAACTGAGAGATTCCAGAGAATGGGCAAGAAATTTAGAGGGGAAGTCAGAGATAATACAACTGGGCCCAATGTGATGAGGCAGTGAAACAGACAGAGACTCACTTACTAAACCGAAGATAACAAAATCCTGAGGGGCATCCTTTGTGAAATAGTACTGCATCTCAAAATCTCACAAACAAGCTGAAATGGCCCTAATACCACAGATACAAGAGGGAAACGAGGGGCTTTGTCGGTTTGATATCTAACATCCTTTCATTCAAGTACTCAGCAAAACAAACATGTTCTAATTTAAACAGTGATAAACCAGCGCCAAAGTAACATGTCCATCGCGGCGGCGTCGCTGTGAACAAATGAGGACATGGTCAAGATGACTGGTAGCACCTATCAGGGTGGTACAGTTTTCTTTATTCTCAAAATTGAAATCCCATTTGTGCTGTGAAGCAGATATCAGCAAAGAAGATTTAGTGTTTCGTGTGTGATCTGTGGGGCTATTAAAATTCATGGTATATAATGTAGTATCCTTGCCAGAAATGTCAGCTTTTACAACTATAGAACAGTGTAATCAAATTTAAAATGTATGCGATTGTAATTTATAGAGATTGATACATAATTTACGTCCCAATTAGACCTGACCTCTGTAATTCTCCAAAGTCTTTACACCAAACTTTGTAACAGCAGAAGTTACTGTAACGGCACCTGTAGACCAGTACGGAAAAACAAAAACAAACCAAGGTTTTTACTTGAACTTCAATTATCAACAGTATGTGGGGTTAATCAGCCATCTCTTGTTTTCCATCTACCAATATTTTGTCTGTCCTGTTATGTCAAACCAAACATATTCACAGTTTATCAGTGTGTTGGAATAAGTAAATACTAATTTGTTTGCAAAGTCAAGACACTGAAAAGTCTAAAAACTCCATACTGTGCTATGTTTCCTTGCTGTGCACTTCTTGAGATATAAAATCTGTCATGACTCACACTGTTGTTAGATTTTGTTGATATTCAGGGTTTTCTTTAATATATCTGTCACTGGGACGCCCTGTGCACCCACACTTGTACAAACCCATCACAGACACTTTATTGTAACATCCAGTCTGCAGCGAGGCTGCTTGGTGATACAGTTGGTATTGATACTGATACTGTGTTGTCTGCTTGAAGAGGCTATTTGTAAGTTTTCTCTGCCGCTGAACGCGGTCTCCTGCCAGGAGCAGGTGGTGGTGATTGTCGCTTGACAAGAGCTTCAGTCATTGTTGTCTTTATAATGGAAGAGGTTACAATACTCCGACTCTGAGCAACGCTACGTCTCCAGGGCAGACTGGAGGCTACAGTGAGTCGCTATCGGTAAGTGACGAGACGGGCCGGGGCTAGCTGGTTAGCTTGTAAACTTCAGTAGAGGAAAAGAAGTGATAGAGACAAGAGTTAATATTGGCGTTGCTCTCCACCTCCGGAGACAGCTGTTGGTGAGTAAAGGAATGAAGTTAATGCTGTTAATGCTAACACTGGCTATGTAGCAAGACCAAAACTTACAAATAACCCCTTTAAGGCCTGCTACTTGTATTAATAAAGCTTTGGCAAAATTAAATGACAAATTCTACCTATATTCCTTTATGACTAAACGTCTGCTTTTTCCTCTTGTTCTATTTCTCTCTGTCACTTCTGTTTTCCCACACTGTCAAAATACTGACATGTTTCGAAGTCGCCAAACACGACCTCCAGCATGTCCAGGGAGATTCAGCTGAGAGTTCCCATCATCCATCTGCTGGCTCTACCCTGCCACCACCATCACCAGCATCGAGACTCCGGGGGAATCTTCTCCAGTCTTTGCTTAACTATGTCTTTTAATGAAAAACCTTTTCTCTGTTGCTAACCTCAATAAAAATTCTCATACGCTTCCAACTGATCTCTCCTTATTGCAATACAGTAATGTGTGTCACTGTCATTGGCCAATCAACACAATTTGAATACCTCTCACTTACTATAAATCCATATGGAGTCATTCCAGGTGAATGTAACATATGTGCTGGAGGGGGTTTATGAAATGTTTTGGTAAAAAAAAAAGCTACATGAAGCATTAAGAAATAAAAATATTCTTGTTAAAACAGTTGTTGATGGTAAATTCTTATACTTAATTATTTAGAAAAAGAAAGATCCTGATAGGGTCATCACTGAGATGTCATATTTTTTTGTTTTTTCTTTTTTCCTTTTGGTCAATAAAAACAAAAATACTGTGACTGTGACACCACTTCAAAGACCTTTGTTTTCCAGCTGGTTGGTCAATTTTTGGAATCCTGATATAGATATAGACACTGGCACGGCATGGTCTTAGATTTAACTTCTACAAACTTTGAGTCACCTGCCTTTATACTATTTTTTGTTTGTTTCAAAGTTGTTGTTGTTTTTTTTGTTTTGTTTTTATTATAAATAATATCTGTGTTCTTTTGTACATCCCATAGCCTATTGGGTATCTGTGTCATGCTGGGAGTGTTAGTCTGCTGCTGCTGATTGGGGGGGAAACAAAACGGGAAGCAAATACCACTTTGGAAGTGTTCAGCATGACTAACAACTGCATGCAAAAGCAACAGCGGGAAAGAGATAGCACGAGAGAGAGAGAGAGAGCGAGCAAGCGCGAGAGAGAGAGAGAGAGAGAGAGAGAGTTTCAAGCATGACTAGCTAAATACCTTAGGGTGTGTGTCTTATGTATTTGCATTTCCTCTAATGTATGAATTATCCTCCTCCCTTTGGTTTCTTTTTCCTTTTATCTCTCCTCTCCTCTCCTCTCCTCTCCTCTCCTCTCCTCTCCTCTCCTCTCTACATCTATTATCCCATGGGGCAGGGGGAAGAGGTTAGCTTGGTGACCCAGGCCTGGCCGGCCATTGGCAGGTCTCAGCTGCCAAACTCCCCCCAGGGATCCAGGCAGTCTTTCAACTCTCTAGGAGAGAGCACCTCTCTCTCCATCTCTCTCTCTCTCTCTCTTACACACACACACACACACACACACAGCCTGGTGAGATTATCGCACATACACACTCACAAGCTGCCAGAGAAGGAGGTAAGGAGGAGGTTAACGGAGGAAAGCAGCATATGAGGATTGTAGAGAGAAGGATGGGATGTGATAGAGAAAAATTTAAAAGGAGGCCGAGGGGAATATGGGATGAAGACGAGAGGAAAAATGATAAGTGGGTATACGTGTCAAAAAGGAAAAAGGAGAGAAGAAGAAAATATGGGAGGTAAAAGGAAATAGGAGAGGAGGAAGAAGAAGAGAAAACAGAAGAAGCAGAGAGGAAAAGAGAGAGTTAGGGACAAAATAAGAACAGTTTTGCCAAATTTTAAAAAGTGAATAACGGATAAAAAACTGAAAAAAAAACTACAAAAAAAGTGAGAGAAAATGTGACTCAACCTGCACCTTAGGGCAACATCTGAAGAAGTGATGAAAAGGTCAAACCCATCTACCCACCATTTCATCCATCTACTTCCTCCTCACGTACTCTCCCCAACGCCCCCATCCATCAATACGTACTCAACCCCCTGTGCTTGCAGTGGTTCATTCATCCCTCTCTCCATCTCCTCCCTTTTTATCCATCCATCCATCCATCCATCCATCCATCCATCCATGAAAGTGAGACTTACTTGACTTTGACTTTGATGTGTTTTGCTGATCAGGCAGGGGGCTTCAGCACATGCACAAACACACACACATGTACACACACACATAGAGAGAGAGAGAGAGAGAGAGAGAGAGAGAGAGAGACTCAAAAAGAAGCTCCAGCTCTGAAGAGAGCATTAGTTCCAATCGCTGTCAGAAGCTGGAGGGTTGTGGGTTGAATTCCCCCATCGGTGCACAGGCCTCAGAGTGAAAGCCAAAGCACTGAAATGTGTGGCACTTTGTTCATTTAACAGATTCAAACAGAGGCTGCTGTTTGAACTGTCGTCTCTCTCCTTGTCTGTCTGCATCTCACACTCTCCCTCTCTCCCTCAAGCACTGACAACTATTCAAAAAATGCTCCAAACAGGTGCTGAGCCAGGTGAACTCAAACACACACATGCACACACACATGCTATATATTAGCACTGCACCGAATGTGTGCATTCTCCTTTGTGTTCATTAATATTTGTCACTCAGTCACTTTATTAAAAAAAGCTTCTGCCACAGAATAAAATGTACATTCATTATTAGACTTTTCACCTGAATAGAAAATAAAATAATCCAGTTGATTATTATATGTGTATCCATAGTAACAGTGTAAATAACACATTATTTATTAGTCAGTCTGTGAAAATAACTTTCCAAAGAACCCTGATGGTACCATTAGGGCTGCAACTAAGAATTGTTTTCATGATTGATTAATCTGTTGATTGTAATACATTTTAAAATTAATTGATTATTCACTTTGCCTATAGAATGTCAGAATATAATGTAAAGACATCCTTTCTAATTTTCTAAAACCCAAGATAGCATCATAAAAGTAGCTGCCTGGTCTGACCAACAGTTCAAAGATATTATAACTCTAACAAGTGACACAGAAAAGCAAAAGACAAATGGTCAATTTTAAGAAGCTGAAGCTAGGGAATGTTTGGCATTATTGATTGAGAAATTACTGAAAAAATGTTTCATTGTTTCAGTTCTAGATTTCATACAGGAAGGTAAAGGTTAAAGGTGCTATTTTGTGGAATGTGGAATCCAGTGGTTTTTGATACTAAAGACAATAAGTCTGAATATCTGGGCCTCTGCTGCTTTTTTAGATGTTTCTTGAGTCCTCCAACTTTAAGGTAGTTCAGGCATAAATTGCTGAAGAAGCACTTTAGGTTTTCATGGTGTAGTCAAATTGTGCAAAACCTTCTAATTTCAAAGACATGAGTCCTAGAAAATGTAGATTTATTCTGAATACAACAACATATGGCTCAGCTCAGACTAAAGAGAGTAAAAACAAAAGAGCCTCAACTAAAATGGTGAAGTCCGTGGTGGACGACAGGATGATTATGAAATATTTACAATTTTATATTTATATCTAATCATTTAACCACAAAGACGCAGTAACTAAATGAAGAAGTCCAGGTATCGAAGGGTTAATAATATTCCAAATACAACAGGAAGTCAAGTGAGGAGGAACGAACAGTGTGAAGCACATGCTCATCCTTTTTATAAGCTTTTGAGGATGACGACAAACAACGAGACTGTGAAAGACATTACGGAGACATGTGCATTCATCGGGCCAAGTCGATACAATAGGCTGTGAGAATCCTCCACCTCTGGCTACGATTATATCTCAGCAAACACCCTTTATATTCATGTGTGTGCCATTTGTTCTGGTCAGAGCAGATTTCACATTTGCCTGAGGTGTTGTTACAAATGTAGAGCTCACACACATACACACACACACACACACACACACACACACACACACACACACAACATACACATCATCATCTGCATCTCATCCTCTATCTCCGCTTTGAGTAATCCAGTCAGTTATGAGAGCTCAGCGTCAAGGTTGAAAAGATACAAAGATTACAGCTTCAGTAATTGGCATTTTTTATGTAGATAGATAGATAGATAGATAGATAGACAGACAGACAGACAGACAGACAGACAGACAGACAGACAGACAGACAGACAGACAGACAGACAGACAGACAGAGACAGATAGATAGATAGATAGATAGATAGATAGATAGATAGATAGATAGATAGATAGATAGATAGATAGATAGATGGATAGATGGATAGATGGATGGACAGATAGACAGACAGACAGAGAGACAGACAGAGAGACAGACAGACAGACAGACAGATAGATAGATAGATAGATAGATAGATAGATAGATAGATAGATAGATAGATAGATAGATAGATAGACTCTTGCCTCTTTCTCTTTCCACCTTTCTCTCTATCCTTTCCTCCTGCCTCTTTTTAGCTGAGTTCAGCACTCAGCCACATCCCAGAGGGACATATCAAGGTTAGAAGTGTAGATCTAAGAGCCAGCTGAAGAGAGGAAAAGCGATGGCAGGCTGGGGAAAAGAGAGAGGACAGGGAGGGAAGACGGACTCAGCAGCAGAGTCTCAGGGGGTGAGGAGGTTAGAGGTGGATTTCTGACAGAGGAAGCCGATATGAAGATGACAAGCTAGCATAATGTAGCCTGAAAACAATAGCGGGGAGATAAGAGATGATGAGAAAGGCCAGGTGGGAGAAAAGAAAAAAAGTAGGTTAAATTGAAACCTGTGAACATTAATTGGCAAAAAGGGAAGAGTGGTCACACCACTGAGGACCAGAGGCAGAGCTGATTCTTACTGAAACGACCAAAGCGAGCTAGCTTCATCTCCATTGTACATTCACACTTAGTTAAAACGAGACTGGCTCCCATTACAGGGCAAAACAGGGCTAATCCAATTTCCATGGCAAACTCAAAGACAATAAAACTATTCAGGTTTCCACTGCAGGGCCATACCAGGCGGACGAAGCCAAAATGCTTACGTAGCTTCCACTACATCTCCATTTCCACTACAAGGCCAAACTGAGCTGGCCTGGCATCCAGGTGACAGATGTGAAGCCTGTTGCCGTGACCCGGATCTAGCCTGCTTTACTTGAGCAATGTAACTCAAACCCCCTGCTAAACAGTTTCAGGGCCTGGTTTCTGCTAATTCAAAAAAGAGGCTAGCCTGTTCTCCATTCAGTTACTCTGTGTCTGAACAAGTTTCGCGAACAGTGCTGAAGAGAACATATTTTTATAATAAGCTTCCACAGCAGAATTCTCAAAAGAATACATGGAAGTCGACACTTTGGGATTTTGATTTCTTTTAGAGGGTTAGATGAAAAGATTGATGCCCCTGTTTAATCTGTACTAAAATCTGTACCATGTGTTAACCACTGAGCCTTGGAGGTGATTGTAACTGGATTTTGTTCCTTCTAGACAAAGCCAGGCTAGCTGTTTCTGTCTGTTCGGGTGTTTATGCTAAGCTAAGCTAATCACCTTCTGGTTGTTGCTTCACATTTAACAGACACATATGAGCCTGTTGTCAAGCTTCTCATCTAACTCAACAAGCAAGCAAAAAAAAAACAAACAAATTTTTCAAAATGTTAAACTATTCCTTTAAGCAAATCCATACCAAAGACCAGAAAGTGATCTTACCTTCAGAGACGTAAAAGCGGATAACACTCTGCTTCAGGAATCACATGTTATTGTGGCTATAACATCATGGATGAGGGTGCAGGCCCAAAATCTTCTGTGTTCACTCACTAGAGAACAAGAGATAAAGAACAGATTAGTCTTCAACACTGGACTCAGAAATCAACTAAAGTTCAACAAAAATATGACAGATAATGATACTCTGGACAATTCGAATCACATTTTGACAGCATGTTACATTTAGTCCATAGAGTGCCGCAAAAGTGAGTTCCAAAACCCGGAAATTAGTTGGCATTTTAGCAGGTCCAGGTTCCCTCTTTCCGAAGTCATTGGGTTTTTTTTAAATGTTTTTTTTAGTTGATGCCTGAAATAAGGTCTGTGGTTAACACAAGCTCAAAACATGTCATGTTTCATGTTTTATTCTACGACATAAAATACATCGTAAAAACCCCAGTCTGGATTTTTTAAGCTTTTTCATATCTTAAAAAAGGCAGATGATAACAAGTGATTAAAGAGGTTGTAGGGGACGTCAAACATCATCACGCCAAACACGAAAACCGATCTATTCCCCAGTCCACGTTGACAGCCTTGTTGTGTTTATATTCGCACTTTTGTAAACTATTACTAACTTTCTAAGAGGAAAGGCTTTTGTAGAAGAGGTAAGGACTGAATCAAACTACAAGTTTGAAGTTTAGTAGTGGTGAGTTCTGTGACCGCAGTGTAGCTCGTTTATAGCCTAACATGAGCTTTTTACTTCGGGCGATTGTATTTAGGTTTCATATCGCAGAGTTTACTTTCTGCAGTAATGCACAGACTAATAGAAAAGATCCATTGGCTTTTAGTCAAGGAAACCAGGGTGATGCTAACTTCCGGGTAGGCATACACAAATATGTCATACCTGCAGCTCTCTATTTGTATTGAATGTATTTATTTTGTTGTTGGCCTGCTGGTAAGAGATGTACATGTATTTCCAGCCTGACTGTTCAAAATCAGCTCACTTATCAATAAACTGCTTATTTGACTTTTCACTGAGAACTAAAGTGCTGCAATTGTGCACCATTGAACCAGAGGAAGTGTGCTAAGTTGGGAGCACATGTCTTATAGACTGTCAACCCCCCCCCCCCCCCCCCCCCCCCCCCCCATCACTCTCTCACTCTCTCACACACACACACACACACAGGAAATCTGCCCTCAGATTCTGTTGCTACTGGATATCAATGACTTGAACAACCCTGACCATTGATCCAAAGATATCCCTCTTACACCCCCCCTCCTTCCTTCATCCTTCTTCCCACCTTACCCCTCTTGCTTCCCCTTATCCTCCTACGACTTCACTTTTTTTTAATCCCATTTTTTCCATTTGGATTTCCCTCCTGTCCTTTTCCCATCCATGCTTTACATCTTCCCTCTATCCCTCCCTCCCTCTCACTTTTCAGCTTTCCCTCCTTCAAAGGATAGAGGACACAGCTGAAACAAAGGCTGCTTCTGTACCAGCTGAGCCAGCAGGACGGAGGGAGGGATGGAGGGATGGAGCGAAGGATCAAAACGAGGCGTGGAGGAAAAGAATGAGGGCAAAGAGTAAGGTGGGAGGGAGGGTGAGTAGGACAGAGCAAAAAAAGAAAATGAAGCGGGGTCATGGGGATGCCAAGAGTGAAGGAAGGAGGGTGGACCTGAAGACAGAGAAGGATGTTACCAAAAAAAGCAGTTGAGTATGGAGGGATGAATGTGAAAGTGAAAAGGGAAAAGAAAACAGAGGGAGATAAAGATAAAGATGCAGAGAAGAGTTTGAGATTGCTCTCACATCAGTAGTGTAGTGATGTCTGATATCAGCAGGATCTCACACAGAGAGAGTTATCACAGTCAGCCTTTAATGAAATCTGCCTAGAGCAGCACAAACACACGCACTCCATTTTATCACACAGTGAATATCTACCTCTCCTGAAGCTGCCATCGGTTTGCTATCACAGGTACAATTGTCTATACACAAGTTATTACATGAATGCTTTAAAGTGCTGGTATAAAAAGTTACTGGACTTACAACATATTTGACTTTAAAATGCTGGATGGAGAGACAGATACGGCAGGTAACATGAACTGAATGACGGGTAAGGGTTGTGATTTATTAATTCCCCACTCTCAATATGATCTTGGGGAAACGGAAAAGCCATAATCAAATAGTGATACGGTGGTAAAATGGTGCCTCTTTGTCAGCAAATCTGCGAGGAGCAGCAGGAGAGATTGACTGGTGTTAATATGCAAGACCACACCCTGAATGCAGGGGCATGAGCTTTAAATCCACCAGGCACTGGTCAAAGAGATGCACATGCACAGGATAGGCACATAGAGTGTATTGTATAGACTGTATGTTCAATAATTTTACTTTTTTTCAAGATGCATTGTAGCCAAATAACACCAATGTGTGCATGATTCATCATTGTAAATACTTATACATTTCTCATTTCCTTTAAAATCCGAAATGCTGTTCCATCCCGAATGTGACCATGACACAAACACGGCTTTGTCTACAAAGTGGAAAGTGTTCCACCAATTTGCCTGCACAGCAGAATCTAGTCCAAGGCTATTACGTAACTCCACATCAAACTTTGTTCCCGCAGCTATTTACAGACACAAACAGAAATAAAAGTCATATACCTAATCTGATCTACCTCAACTGTCTAAAATATAATTTTTGTTTGTTTGTTTTTATCATAAAAGCTTCTGTATCCTTGGAAAATGTTAGTCACAAATATCATGCCTGTCACCATCAAATCTATTTTTCAGTAATCTGACAATAACAACAGCAGCAGCAGCAGCAGCATTAAACTTTGATGAAATCCATAACAGCGCAAAACATTAAAGTTGCAGACAACAGCATCACATAAACTGTGGGTCAGTGGTTAGCCTGTAAGTTCCACATGTGAAAAGACAACTGGTGCAATGCGACCGGTTGTAGTCTCACCCTGCGTCTCCGGGGTGACACTACATTTACTCAGTTTTGGTCTGATCTTCGCAAAGAGCGCATGTATCCATTAATGAGACGAGATACCTGGGGTGAAATGCCACCGTAACTTTACTCTACATGGGTCCCTGATGATGAAGAAAGCTTTGAAGAGCCCCCGCGTGAAACAAGAATGATAATTCAGTCCACAGAAAAAGGTCTCCTAAAAATAATTACTTTCAATTATTCAATACCTTATGTAACTTCAAACTAGGAAAAAAGGCATAACTAGGCTGCACAGCTGCAGGAAGTCTGCTGAGCTACTGCTTGTTTATTCTTTATCTGAGAGTTCACGGCATGGGTAGCGTACAGAGACTCTTCAGAAGGTCTGTGCAGTGAAAGTGAGGGTGTATGTATTGACCAATCATCGCAACATGATATCATCCTCAGTGCCATAAAGATCTGACGGTAACACAAGGTGCATGCTGGCACACATTCTAATAAATGGCTCCATATTTTAGAAAGTTAAACAGTCCTCTCCTCCGCTTGAGTCGCCCATAAGGTCTGATGAGCTCTGCGGGGAGAGGAGCACAGAGTGTATGTAAGTGCATAAATAATGTTACTAAGAAACTACTGCTACCGAGAGTTTGCAGTGAGGACACTAATTTCTCAGATGTCTCTACACTGGTTCGCTGATACATGGGGCTGATAGTGGTGAAACTAATTTAGTCTAATTATTTTGATTTGAACAAACAATATCAGTGGTGCCGTCAAATTTTCCAAGTGAAACTCAACATGTGAACTGAGATGCCTTTCATTACTCACACGGAGCTATTAATAAGTTTTCCCCACGGCAGCGAGCGAGTGCTGGTGATTGTCGCTTGACAAGATCTTTGGCCATCGTTGCGAGAGTTAACATTGGTGTTGCTTTCCATCACTGAGGACAGCTGTTGTTGAGTAAAGGAATGAAGTTTGATGCTAGTAACGGCTGTTAATGCTAACGCTGGCTATGCAGCCATAATAACTCATTTGACAAGTTGCCAGCCTACGTATAGAAGGTTTTGTTAGCTTAGCTTATTTGGATGGAAACCCGGCAATACTGAAGCTGCTGGGTTCACACACCCTAAACAAAAGCAGGTTATTCCTGACTAAAGCATTGCAAACCAAAATATAAGGCAAAGCTGCTAGTAGATAGATAGCAGCTAAGAAGACACAAATAAGACAACCTCTGAGTCATCGGCAGGCACATATATCCTGTTCTGGTAGAGGCAAGCCACTTCCCCTACACCTCCTGTCCAGCATCTAGTTTAGTTGCATGTCGACCTTGATGGACATGAATCATAGATTGCTAATGTAGAGAAACTGGTTCTTATTGACAAGTAGTACTTTCATTACTGAAAGAGGCTATAGCTGAGATGCTGCTTTCAGAGCCAGATTTTGTTTGTTTTTCTTTTCTTTTTTTTAAGTTTTCTGATTAGATAAGCTCCTAAATTTGGCAGTAATTCTATCTTTGATCTTTGCTGTGGACAGCCACGGCCACTGGTCCAACATTTTCCATTCGAAGGCTAAAAAAAAACCCTTTGTTGTCTCAATAAAACATGATCCTGAGGGTTTATATGTTTGTGTATTGAACATATACAGCTATAAAATCTTTAGCTACACTTAAAAAGTACTCTTATCTTCTATTCTTAAAAAGAAAGGAAATAACAACAACTTCTGTGAGTTCACCCAGGTGCCATATCCTTATGGGATCAAATTTCTGAAGCCTGTTTGGTGTGTAAAGCCGCATAGATGTAAAACTGCCAAGTATAACAAACACTATGTTTGTGTGAGTGTGTGTGTGTGTGTGTGTGTGTGGGTGTTTGTGTGTAACGGTTGACCGAGTCCATGGATAGAGTCCATTGCCAGCCAGTCAGCCAGCGAGTCACTCCTCTGAATTATTGAAACAGGTCAGTAAGCAGCAGAACAGCGTCTGTATATGTGTGTGTTTGTGTGTGTGTGTGTACGTGCATGTGTGTGAGTGTGTGTGTGTTTGTGATTGTCTGTCTGCGTACATCACTGCACCGGAGATTCATAGCTTAAGCTTTCTGTTCTATCCAGGACTATATAGATGGAATTAATGGCGGCGGCTTCTATTCATTTCTAAGCTTATAAATAGAAAACAGGAGCGGTGTCAAGTAGATTTTTTACTTTTTTTTTGTACAAATGTAAAATATTGCAAATAGTGGATTAGTTGTGTTTCAAAGAGCTGCGCTTCCTAAATGCAGAGCTCCGTCAGAAAAACATTCACCAGAAAAAAGCGGTAACGAGCACAGTCATATTTAACAGTTCTTCAAAGGCCCCTCTGACTTTGCAGGAAGCTTCAGAACAATGTTGTGCTCTCACTTTATTCTGCTTCTCTGTTGTCCTGTGCTGTTTTTTTTTTTTTTTTCTTCAACCAAACAGCAGTTGGAATAAATACCACGGGCGACCAATGTTACTGGATGAGATAAATATAAAGACGGCAGGCAGAGCTTCTGATCTGTGCTGCTGCGATATTTAACGCACCAGTGGAACAGATGCACAAACAAGTTGTTGGACTATTTGGTGCCTGAACAAAAAAAAAAAAAAAAAAAAAATGTATTAATGTTCTTCTAACATGAGCTGCTCCCTTTAGGTTTTTGTTTGGATCCATGTAGGTGTTAGATAAGATAACAAACGAGACATAAAACAAATATTGTACGGAAATGCGTTGGGGAAAAAATGTCTAAATAAGGTTTGAAAACATTATTTGTTAAGTACAGTTTCAAAACAGCCACCAACTGCAACAGCAAACTACCAAATCAAACAATAATTAAGACATCTGGTGCAGCTCAAATATTAACAGAGATGCTACAAAAAGACCATGAGATGCATTTAACTAATCTCTAACAAGTAGAGAAGAGATCTGAGGCAAATTAGCCCAGAGGTTGATTTTGAAAGAGTATATTTCAGACAAAATGTCACAAGCCCTCTGATCTTCAGGCTGTTTTTACTTTCTTTAGTCTGTTTTGGAAGAAGTATCACCTTTGCTGCACATCAGTAACAGTATGTCTTATTAAACAAACATACACACACACACACACACACACACACACACACACACACACAGATGCAATCATCATATTGTCACGCAGTTCAAGAATACAGAACAAGCTCTGCTCTGTTCTATCTTCAGATGAATAACTGTATTCATTCCTTTGATTATACATCCATACTATTTTGAAAGCTTATTGCATGACAGCTAGAATAAGCCGATAAGCCAAGCTGTCTTTCTTGGATACACAAGATTTTCATCCACATGATCTTAAAAACAAAAATAAACAAACATTTGAAGCATGTGGGGCAGAATCTACATAATTTGGATGAAGCGTCTTTGTTGGCTTAAGGAATTTGCATTTTCACTACTCTTGGCCTGGAAGCTATCCTTTTATTATCACTATAACGATGCTAATTGTTTTGTTCGCATATGCTTTCCTAATTTCATTTTCATTTTTTATTTTTCTTGATTTTACACCTTTATCGTTTGTTGATGCAAACCTCCGGTGGCAGGAAAGACCAATGCTGACTCAGCATCATGCTAACTTTGCACATCAAGAGAAACACGCAGGTATGGATCAGTGTATACAGTGAACTCGAAGATGAGTAAGTCTAATAAGCGAAGTGGTAACTTCAAGTCCAGCCCACTCAGTAGTAATAGAGCACAGTATGGACGTGCCCACGCATTTATTTACACACATTAACTCATCCAGTCACTCAGCACAGAGCTGCTAGAGGACTTTAGAGAGCTCTTATGTAACTGAGGTGTGGTCAATCACTGGTGGTTACACAACTCAGCTCGTGTGTGTGTGTGTGTGTGTGTGTGTGTGTGTGTGTGTGTGTCTGAATAGGTATTTTAGCAACTGTATGAGTGTAACGTGGCTCACTGTAACAAAGCTACAACATTCACCAGCTGTGAAACTGGATTCAAAGTAAATAAGCTACATTCCCACTGAACAACAACAACACATTCACACTCATCAGAAACAATGGCATCAGTGTCAACAACACAACAAACAGCAGCTGTGGCTGTGATCAAATCGGGGCTGCATGATATGTACAAAATTTCACGCCTCAATATTTATGCATTGGATAGTGATACGATATATGATATGACGATGGGTTCACACATTTGAATTTTTAGGTATAGCAAGAGGGAAAATTAAATTCTTCAAAAAACAGCATAACAATACCAAACTGACTTAGAAAATGAAGTGACTTCAAAAAATATTTCATTCATCAGAACAGACCAATCACTGCCTTGGGCTACATTAAAAATGAATAAAAAAAATGAATAATTTCCAAACCTGTTCTGTTACATTACTCAATATGAGAAATGTATTCTAAATACTTTGGATTACTTCAACATTGTCTTACATTTTAATGCAACATTATGAAAGTGGTATTCACATAATACTGCTCAACCAACTAGACTATTATTCAGTTGTTTTCCTCAACTGTATCAACCGTCCGAACACATCTCAGTCACCCTGAATGTATATCAACCCTCACTGTAGAGGTGCAATATGAGACAATAACTCATTTTCTGGAGCTTAAGTTTGAGTATTGTAATGAGGGTTGTCTTATATTTATTAAGACAATTACATCTTCAGTCATTACAACAGACATTCTTTTTGAATGGAGAGAGTACCAGTGACTTGTACATTGTTTTGCATTATGGGTTGTTCATAGCCTGTCACACAGCCAAGAATTACGTCCGTCACAGATGATGAGCTCAAAGAGACTGAAGTCTGAGAAATGTTAATGTCAAAGGGAATAATTATAACAGGAATAAGAGAGAGAGGGAGAGGATTCGACTCCGTACAGTCACTCAGTCCGCTGACTAGAGGCCACAGGGAGAGTGAGCTGTCTATTGCAAAAATGCGAGGTGAGCGTGGGAAATTTGATATTGTCAATTTCCCTTTACGATATAAATATGCACATGTTCATAGATATGGATATGTTAATGACATATCATTCAGCCCTACTTCAAATGCAGCTCAGTTCCCCAGTTACTGGCCTAGTGCTTATTTACAAATTGTGTGGGTTTAGAAAATACCAACAGTTGTGGACTGACTTGATTTGGCAACAGCCATTCTGCTCAGGCTTCTGGTATTTTTTAATTTGACTCTTATCATTAATAAAACAAACCCAAAACATTGGCAAGGCTTCATTCATTGCCTAAAATGCTGTTCACACTACACAACACTGCGATAACTTCTTCATTTCCACACATTCACCAGCTTCGGCGTAGGACTGTCATTGCATCAATCAAATTTTGACCTGAAGCTTAAAAGCACACTGTCTTAGAGTAACAGCCTCTGTGAAGAACTAGCACTGTAACTATCAGTTAGTTCAATCATATCGATAAATTAATTAATTTATAAAAATGTGATCATGATGCTTGTAAATTGTCTAAAATGAATCATAAATGCCCAAAACATGTTGCCAGATCTCAAAGCCATGTTTTGTCTGACCTTGAATAAACAAGAGTCTACAACCATTTAACCGTTTAGTTTTAGAGAAAACCAAAGAAAGATAAATAAACCAAGGAATTGGACAAATTCTTTGCCCTGATGATGGCGCTAGATGGAAAACAATTGGATCACCACAAAAGTGAAACTCATGATGGTGCTGGAGAAAAAGTCAGGGGATCATCAAATTCAATAGGACTCATCCTCTGGAGACCATGAACATCTGCGCTAACATCTGTGACAGTCCATAATGTAGTCGTACAGATTTTTCACTTGACCTACTGATGGTGCTACATGAAACATCATCGGTTTACCAAAGTCAGGGATTCATAGGATTCATCATCTTAGCACCGCAAATGAATACCAAATTTAATGGAAATCCATCCAATATTTGATGAGATATTTCACTGCCCAACCCACATTCATCTTTTCAGCCCTGCCACCACTGTGGTAAATTTAAATTCTGAACTGGTGTCGATGCTCAAAGAAAAGTCATCACAATTAACCCAATAGTTGTTGAGACGTTTGAGTGAAAACCGGAAAACCAACCTCACGGCGGCGTAGAGAAACAGTCACAGGATTCATCCTCCAGGGACCATAAATGTTTATGCTACATTTCATGTGAATCCATCTGGAATGACGGGCTAACACCGCCATCACTAGATCCCTAGATAGAAGCATCAAACTTGAAACTGAAAATAAAAAACAGCAAATCTTCACATTTGAGCATCTGGTGGGCTGTGGTGGTCTTAAGGTTAGAGGAGCAACCTTGTGACTGCAGGGTTGCTGGTTCGATCCCTGGACTGGACGGGCAGGATTAAATCTGGGTTGGAAAAAGTGAAAGAGCAGCATTCATCCAACCCTCATCAACACCACTGTGGTGCCCTTGAGCAAGGTCCTTAACCCCAGTGGCAAGTCAGACTGTGGTTGTACTGCAACAGTGTGAAACTACCCTGAATACATAAAGGTTTAAAAAAAAAAAAAAAGGACTGTAAGCACGACATTCATTCATTTGATAAATAACTGAAATTATTGATTATCAAAATAGTTTCCTATCAAAGAACCAATAAATTGTCTGATCATTTCAGTATTGATGACCACACATCCCCTGAGGAAAAACCAGGTCTTGCTCTACATATGCATCATGGCAGAAAAAGTATCTGCTAAGTCTTCTGTGATGCCTGTTTTAAAAGCTTTAGAGTTGAGCAGAAAAATAAGCTCTCTAGGTGAAAAGGCAGCCAAGTCTGACAGGACGTGTTAAGTTTTTTAATGTTAGAAAAAAAAAAAACAAGGGTTGGATCTTTCCTTATTTTAAGACTTGTCTCTTACAAAAAAAAAGGGGAATGATTAAATAACCGGGTGCACAAGGCAGCAATCGGAGAGTCATATTCCATTATTCACAGCCTCACATCATGCTCTTATTTTATATCACATGCTGCAGCTCAGTGTGAAAATGTAAACACCAGATGACAGATGTGTGCATGAGAGAGTGTGTTGCGTGTGGGGGGGGGGGGTCTCTCCAGCTGGACCATCTTTCATCTCTGCATCTGTCATTCTTTTCCACTTCATTCCTCCATCTCTGTGACTGCTCCCCACCCTACCCCTCCCCTCTCTGTCTCTCTCTTCACCTATCTGGGTGACCATCCATCTCTGCCCACCCAGCTCTCTCTCTTTCTCTCTCTCTCTCTCTCTCTCCCCTGCCCTCATCCCTCAACACATCTGGCTCGATCCACTCCCGTAGCGGCCTTGTCATTGTGGAAACCTAAAATGTCTCAGAGGAAGTAAAATCCAACCCCTCTTTGTATTCCAGACGTTGAGATTTCAAAGTGCTGTAGAAAGAAGTAACATCCTTGTAAAACATGTTGAAAAGAACTGGGTTGAATGCGAAAATAAAGTTTATAAGGGAGTCTGAATGCTATTTTACAGTGGTAAATCACATTTGAACTTAGACTTATGGCATCTAGCTAGCCGTTATGGATGTAAATGCCATATTTAGTCTGCCAGTAAATGCATCAGACTTGTCATTTGGTTGCAGCAGAGAAGAATGGATGAGGGTGATGAGGAAGATAAAGGGAGACAGATGAAAACGTAATGAAATGTAGGTTATTTACTGTGTTCTGGCTTTGTATAGCTATGTACACATAGGTGATCATGAATAGCGATCAGAGGCTTACTCCAGTCCACTATCAGACAAATAATCTCAGGTCCTCCAGTCCCCCTTTAAACAGATAATCCTATGTTATATGGGAGATGAGAAACACAGTGGTTAGGAAGGTTATCCATGCAGCCATACCTGCTTTGGTTCCCCTAAGCAGGTGCTTAACTGGCAGGCCCTGCACTCTAACTGAATGATAAAGGAGGCTTTTTCATTTCCCCGTCCACAAATGGCTCCATAAAAAAAAATAAACAGCAAACACACAGGCTGAGAATGTAGGAACGCAGGACAGAGAAAGGAGGCGCCCGATTCTTTAAAACTTCAAGCATCACTCCCACAGAGCTGCACATTCAGCACACGGTAAAGTTGCACCGAGGGCAAGAAGGGCTTCCTTTTAAAATCCCAACGCTTGCGACTCCACTTAAGCTCTTTTCACAGTAACAGAGGCGGCAAATGGCAGCGAAAAAGACACACAGCAAAAGGCCACCTCGCTGGTTTCAGAGCCTTTCACAGTGTCCCACTGAAAACCCACTGACCACAGCGAAATTCTGCTGAACCGTTTTGGTTGAAACACATTTTTGTCTGCGCACTGAGGAGGATTTGTGACACAAGAGGCCACTGTACAAAGTCAAGACTGTATGGCCCCCGCTTGTTTGTCTCATTATGATTCAATTTTATCATTTTATTTTTACAGTAATGACAAAGTTCTTCACCCAGGACAAAGACATTTTGCTTCTTTCTTCTTCCTATTTCTATAAGATAGGCATGCTTCTTTTTGAGAAATGTGAGAAAATGTAAACCAGCATTTTGAAAGGTCCAATATTTTACACTTTTCTGGTGTTTTATGATTGATATGATATGATGATATGATATCCATGAAAAAGATTTGTGGTTTGAAGTATTAAAAACCATCTCAATGTAGTTTTACATCTCCTCTTCTCTCTGGAGTTCTAGCAACAACTGGTTCTCTGAGTGATTGAGTTTTTACCTGAAAAGGTTGGACGCTAGGTCCAGGTAGGCTGGGCATGACTGATAACTGGTGGTGACTGTTTTGTTGTGACATCAGAAAGTTACAGAAGCCCTGACGGCTTGTTTTAAGGCTCAGTTTCTGAATACAGGCTGTGTGCATTTTGACCGTGGAATTCCTATTTTACTTAAACAGTTTTTACATAGAACCTACACCTGCTTTATAACCAAAAAGGGGAGGACATCTCACTTTCTACAATATGGGACCTTTAAGCAAATCATAAAATATACACATTGTCAAGTATAGCCTATTGTTGATCTGGCCTTCACAGCACCTCCTCCACTGAGTCAGACATCAAAGAGTTGTCAAGGTAATCTGAACACAGCGCAGACAGACTCATTACTTCAGATGAAGATAAGTTTGGTATCCCCTCAGTAACAGTCACTGTTGTGCGCATGAAGATGTGAGTTTTACTGCGCCTGACGTCGTATAAGGACCGTTTAAAGACTGTAATGACTGTGGATCGGAGCAGTGTTCACAGGATTTGGTGGTAGTACAATTTTAACAGAACCTATGGCTGTTGCTTAGTAACTAGAAACTCGTTATCAAACATCTCCTCCATATCCATACCATCTTCCAGGCCGTGACTGAATATATACTGCACATTATATACAGACTCAACATGTCAGCCTTGATGGTGGGAAGGCTTAGAGATGGAGGGTTCTTAACTTATCTATTATATAATACCGTATAGGTTGCTCCACAGCAAATATTATTTGCCAAATACTTTGTGACAAATAAATAATAATATACAGCTCTATCTCTGTGTTTGCTGTCAATCTCACCTGGCTGCTGTCCTCCTCCTCCTCCCCCTCCTCCTCTCCTATATCTCTCTCTTCAGTAGCTGCTGTCCCTTTCTGACCCTCTCCTGCTGCTACAGCAGCTCTGGTTCAAGCCTGGAAATATTGGAAAGAAATGAACCGGATAGCTAAATCACACTGGTCGGACTGTTGAACTTTCCCACATGTTTTCATAAGTTTTCATAAGTGTTTTGCTAATACTTCTGATCCAGACTGTCTTTGCTCCTCCACAGGATGAGTCTTTTGAGTCTTTGAGAATATTTTTCAATATTCATCTGGAGTGAGGGAGCAAACATTCAGTGTCAGAGTTACAGGATGTTGATATTGACCAGCAGCTACGCCAGCCGTCTTCCCTGAGGGGAAAAGCCAACAACACTCCTTCCACCTGCATGGTCATGTCTTGATTCAAAGTGTGCAGGGAGAGGAGGGGCTGCTCACAGACACTGTCCATCGTCAATATGTGCCAGCGTGTTTGTGCTGTACAATGAAATAAGATTTTACCTATTTGAAACAGGAAAAAAAAAAAGTAGAAAAATCAATATGTGGCATCAATTCTGATATTGTGGCGGGTCGCGACCAATAAATCAACACTGACGTGTGTTCAGACAATCTCCTGGCTGACGGAGATGCACATTACACTTTAAAGAAGCTACATAGCACAGAACGACCACAATAATCTGCGAGGGGACGAGGGCTTGTTGATCAATACCAATGACTCAGCAATTTCTTGGCCAAGTGCTGAGACGCCCAGTTTTCATTCCCTTATACATATTCACTGTTTTAGAACAATAACGTCCAACTCAGCAGAATTACACGACAGCCCGAATCCCAAGGTCTCTGCTTTAATGAGCTGACCTGCTTTAAGCCTTTTCACAACACGCTGAAGCGTCTGTGCTGAGCGCTGGCACGTCTTCATGGCCGCTGTGAGCAGACAGAAGGGTTTAAGCGAGCACAGCTCTCAGTTGTACATCTGACTCTGCAACAAGGAGGCAATGACACACTTCTCTCAAACGTCACTTTGTGAACACACTGATACTCATCTCTTGTATCATGTGGGTTCATCTGTCAGTCTGACAGCATCGTTTCTATTACAAAGTGTTTGTGCGACATGGCGCATGAGTATAGTCAAAGGTCAGCAGTGTAGTAAACGGTCGTGATAGAGATGCAACCACTATAACAATAATACAACAACTGAACGCGGGTCGATTTAAAGTTATACACGACACAAAAAAGCAGTCAGTTACATTTGAGAAGCTGGAACCACTGAATATTTTTTTGCTTGATTAAATGGTTTAAACAAATAATCGATCATCAATATTGTTGCCAACTAATGTTCTACTTGCAACTAATCTTTCCAACTAACTTTTCCCAAACATCTTGTGCTGTCTTATACAGTACAAATATTATTATTATATTGATTATTCCTTTGAAAATTTGAAAATTGCTTTTAAAGTTGATACACAGAAAAATGCCGGTGACGACAGACAGGAAATAGTCAACAAAAACGACAGGTCAGCTCATCGGTATGGATGGTTTTTTTTTTTTGGTTTCTTTAAGTCTGACCGATATCAGGACACCGCTGTGTGTAAGCCGCTTCCACCCACTGGATTATGCAACATGTCGTCAGTCACAATCAACATCTGCTACAAGAAACAACCCACAGGCAGGCGACGATGGAGAGGTACTCAGCAACAACACTGTACGTCAAAACATCCAAACTGTGCAAGGACATAACCCGTGCGCTAGAGTACTACTTTCCTGCTGGTCTTTATTAAAAACAGGTCATTAAAAATTATCAATAATTATCGATATCAAGTGGTATGAACATTTTTTACCGAGATAACGCTGCCCTAACATGCAATGTAAATTAAAGACTGTCACCCAACTTGTAGTTTGACTGCCTCAACTTTGAGATATCTGCATGTAGTGTATTCTCAGTAGATTCACAGAATTTTCCCCAGTGAAACCAACACAGTTGAAATTAGACTTCAATCTAGCAGGACACAGAATTGGCCTCTTTTATATCTCTGTCACAAAGTGACTGGTGTTCAAACTGCAGCAGACTCATTTGAATCAAGGATTAATCAGAGCAGCAACTGCGGCCAGTAATTTTAGCCCGGACACAGCCACAGTTCTTTAACCAGGTAGTCTGAGAATTAACCAGCTCTTGAGCCTCTGAAGAGGAGATCCTGACAGGAGCATTCACTTCTTTGAAACAGCCACGTCAAGCAGCCAACCTGCCGGCGAGGCAGACAGCTGTTTTGCATTTTCTGTCAGTTCACTCATTAAGTCAACACAGGCTTAATCTCCCGTGGTGAAATAAACTTTTGTTTATTTATTTCATTCTAACTTATTTATTTCATTTGGGATTCATGTCATTCTGATTTCAGGAAACAGGTGGTCCGGGCATGCGTAAGTGTAATCCACTCACAATAATACTCTTATTTGTTCCAGACTGTTAAGTCCATTGAGCTGCATTTTGGTGATATGTCAGGCTGAATACATTTTTACAGGCCGGCCGAGCAGATGGTTTGTTCCAAACAAAAACAAAGCACAGAGCCGAGAAGAAGAAGGAGCTGATTGACAGTCTGAAACACATGTTGAACATTTTTCAGACAGTTTACAGAAGTTTGCGTGCAGAAAGGGAGATATTCTGTTTTATAGGAGACATATTTTCTGCTTGAGAGTAAAAGCAGGATAATTCATCCTGGACATATGTTTGTTTCCTCTATAATTTAGAGGAGTGCGGTCATTACAGGAGACTGGTTTCCACACTAGAATTTTTCAAATACTGCTCGGCTGCACTTACACCATGGCCACTGAGAATTCTTGATTCTGATTGGCTGGCAGGTGAGGGTTAATCTTTAACACCCTGACAGTAGAACTGGACGCCTGTGACACAGGTTTTTGTTTTGTTTTTGTAGTTCTGAGTAACAAGCACGGAATTGGGTCAATTTCCAGTTTTGCCAATCCAAACCAAATCAGCTGAAGGGACATTTGTGATTATGACAGGTTGTGGCAAATGAAATAGTAGCCCATCAGCAGCCTGTGCCGACAGCATCCAATGCGAAATCCAAGTGGCAAGGCAAATTTATTTGTATAAACATTATCATATAGAGGTCATTCAATGTGCTTAACAGAAATGAAAGAAGCATGGAGAATAGAAGTGAAACGCATAATTTGAAAACAGTATAAAAACACAGATAATACAACAGCTAATATCTAATTAAAGTTAAACATTATGTTTCCTTATAAACAGTCTAACGGAGCCATTAGTGAGCCTTGCACTATATACTGCCAAGCCGAGGCCACCAACACGACGGACAGCAAATTTCAGTAGGGGAACGGCAACGGGACTTGGTTGTAAAAACCTGAAGATGTATATCTTGGATGAGAGGTGGATTAAGACCAAGTCCAGCTGCCCTCCATTCAACTTCTCTTTGATAACCGTGACAGAGAACCTTCACAGACATCATGTGCAGTCTTTGCTGTGACGAGCTTCATTATCTTTTTCACATTTAACCATTTAGTCGACTGATCACACACACATCTCTAGTTATGAACATCAAAAAGTTCATAACAAAGCAGCTTTACATGAAGTTGGTGTTGTGTTTCAGCTCGTCGTTTGTGATTTCTTTTTACATTTGATATGCATTTCAAAGGAGAAGGAACAGAGCCGATGAAAGCACTGAGGGCAGTGGAACACAGCACTTATATATATCCACATATGGCAAGTGTTATTACGTAGTTGCCTATTTGCACGTCCAGTTGAAACGGAGCAATATTAAGTCTGAAGTTGTGTTCTAACCTCTGAACAGTATCTAATCTCTCTTTAGCTCTGGTTAAATCCTCACCAAGTCACCAAGCTCTTTCCACGGCCTGATCGTCCACCATGTTCATCAGCTAGTCCAGCTTGTCCTCAACAGCAGTGATTATGACTTTTCTCCCATGAATGAGAGTGCTATGTAACGTCATTGCTGTTTACGATATTTCCTGGTCACAGCTACTGAGGCAGCTTTGGATTTCTACCAAAATTATTTCTGCAAATCTTTTTGAAAAAAAAAAAAAAAAAAAAAAACAGCAAATAGTTGGAGAAGAAAGAGGGAGAAGACAGTCCACCACAGACACACAAATGTCTTTGATCTGCAACCCTATCAAACTAGCCAGCCAACACACACACACACACACACACACACACACACACACACAGTGTATGGATGTGTCTGAGTGTTACGTATCTCTCTACAAAATGTCAGTGAACTTCAAAGGACATCAGACAAGTACACAGACACACACTGCATATCCCATTATTTTGAGAAATAGGCCAGAATATATTTTGCAGCAGTGTGTTTTGGCGTGCATGTATGTGTGTGTGCGCGTGTATCTGGGACAGAAGTCTGTATTCCAGCCAGGCCTGCATCTTTGACCAAGGAGCAAAAGAAGTTTTCAAGGACAGAGAGTTGGTTCAACAGTACTGAGAGAGAGATATGAAGGTGAAGAATCGGTACACACACATACATACAGTGCATGACGTAGCTACATGGTACCAAGTTAAAGATCCTGGTGTCAGTGTAAAACCTGCATGAGGTCTGGACTGGAACAGACATTGAGACGCTCTTCTTCAGATTCTTTTCTGTCTTTGACAGAGACCACTTTTCTCTCAGAAAGGAGCACATACTCAACAACTTGGTACACATTCAGCAAAAACTATGATAACTGTCCCGTCGCTAGGCAACTGCTGAAATCCCGCCAGAACGTGGTGAATTCCTGTGTGTTCCTGTACCAACACTGAAATGGGCGAAAAAAGGAAAGAAGCTCAGTTAAAACGCTAAAATTGGATGAAAGTGGGCATGAATGCAACAAAGACTAACGACTACAAAGAGAACTGGAGGAGAGAGAGAACTTCAGAGTGAGATGCTCCGACACTCACAGAAATTTCTGAGCACCCACAGGGAAATTATATTGATGGGGTGACCGCAACGAGGGAACGGTTATGTTGTCAAGACAAATACAGGACGGGGGATAGTGTCAAAGCAGCGACCTTTCACTTCCAGTTAAAGTTGTGTGTGTCCACCGTGCCTCATCTTGCATCACATTGTGAAGCAGTTGTTTCACCAAGGTGACCTGGCACTGCAGGAAGGTATCTTAAACAAAAAGATAAGTAACTGAGTTTACCAGTGAAACACATCACGTTAATGCAGCACAAAAAGGACACGGGTAGCAATGTGTGTCATTCCACACTTGTGGAGAGTATGCCACATGATCGCAGGCCACAGTGCTAACCACTGCACCACGGCGGCGTCCCCCTACAAAGTCGAGTGCCAGATATGCCAAAGGAAACAGGCATATCACAAATTGAGGCGTTTGGCAAATCACGTGAAAACAGCTAATGTGACAAAATAATCGTCAGATGAATCTATAATGAAAATAATTAGGTGCAACCCTACTTTTTGTTATTTGTTGGGCTTTTTATGCCTTTATCAGAGTAGCAGTGAGAGAGAGACAGGAAGGTTCAGACTTGAACCCAGGCCGCTTCGGTAAGGGGTCCTAACGGTACGTGCCCTACCAGGTGAGCCACCGAGGCGCCCCAGTTGCAGCCCTACTAACGCAGTAATTTTACTTGGTTGTGGTTAGGGTTGTGGTTTACTTGGTTATCTACTCTTACAGACTTTAAAAAGGTTATATGTTTCAAGCACCCCCGGGGAAAAGTCACCTTACACTCATATTTCTCTATTTCTTTACTTAATTGTTGGCCATTGGTCTTCGCAAAATTGGCTCAATTACTAACTTGGCAATATTATTCCAGATGGTGGAAAGTAACTAAGTTTATTGATGTCAGTACTGTACTTAAGTACAGTTTTGAGGTAAGTTTACTTTACTTGAGTAATTTCATTTTATGCTATTCTAATTTTCTACTGTCAGGTCTAAGAGGGAAATATTGTGCTTTTTACTTCACCACATTTATTTGACAGTTACTTTGCTGATTCAGATTATTTAAACAAAATATAATCAACAAATACATTATCATGCCTTATTGTAAATTAAACTATACAGTACATACAATATATAAACTAGTTAGCTATTAAATGATCCTTACACACTCTTGATGCATTAATAATTATGATCACATATTATAATATATATTATATATAATAATCAAGATTATACTTTTATCTTTTTTATATTCATACCTATATCTATTATTCTAAAATGGGCCTAATCTGCATACAGAGGACTGATATACTTCGAATGCACGACTTGTATTTATGAGTCACTGTGCTATTGCTACTTTTAATTCTTCCACTACTATCAACATACAAACACATGCACACACACATGCACACCGACAACAACAACAGTCCAGTGGAAACAAATGCTATATATAATGCGCTTTTGATTGCTGATGTAAACCAACAGCTGAACATTACCGACTCGCTACTTCCATCTTAACTCGGGTTGTCTAATTGACAAGCAGCCGAGTTATTGGGCATTAGTTAGAAAATGTTTTTCCACACCCAGAGCTCTGGAAAAATGCTCAACTGTTGGGCCAAAATCCATTCCGAGCATTTGAGATGTGTATCAACACTCACCAGTCTCATTAGCAGTTAAAGTGCTTCAGACCGCTTTTCCACATATATTTGCTTTTCCACATCTCGCCTGGTATACCAGCAGGCCCCATACATATTGAAACGCTCGGAGGGAAAGATTCTCCCCAGAATTTGATCATTTAGTCATAATCATCTCGGTAAAACTGGATTGAGATTTGTGAACATTTGCATAAGCAGGGGATTGATTTGTTTATGTTTACAAACGGAGGTAAGAGTCTGAGCAGCGGCCCGTGGAAGCTCTGCGTTAAGGTGGAATTTCTCATTTGTTTTCCAGTCCTGCGTGGTGTGAGATCAGTGGTCCGTTCAGGCACAGACAGTGAGTCTGTGGCCTCTGAACTATTTAACATCCATACATCACTCATATGTTTAATTATGCTTTATTTACTTGAAGTCCAGGTAAAGGAGGGGGGGACAGTAACAAAGATTATGACTGTAAGTTAGTTCTGAGTCATTGCATCTCTACAAAAGAGTTTGAATTGAAAGGAATGAGTTATGTACAAATGGATGTAAGGGACACATTATATCTGAAGTGATTGCAACGATTTATGTTTATTTCGTGCATCACAGTACCAGTGTGCAAATGAAACAATTACAGAATACAGTGCATTAGTTGACTGAAGGCTTTTTGGTCCGAACCTGTCAAGGTTCACTGGTTTTTGTACATATTTTTCAGTGCAGCTGGCCCCAGTGGATCAGAACCCACTGAACTGGCAGTGTAAGTGCTCTGTCCTGCCTCTTTATCTGCATACACTACTACATACGTCTATTTATACATTCTGCATACTCACAGAGACTGACAGACCAACCCACGCATGATTAAGTGTGTGCGGTATATGTGCAGTTTATATTTTCACTTCACGTATGTAATTTGTGTAATTCATGTGTGGCAGAAAAATGCAGAATGTTAAAGAGCAGTGCAGCTGCATCACATAAAAGCTCAGTGTTAGAAGAAACATATGTGTCTCTTTTGAACATGACAGTACATGGTGGAGTGATATAAACAAAGGTCCACTTACTGTCCTCAGAGCTTTTCAACTGCATCTTGTGCTCTTCATTGAGCCTAGGGGTGGGCGATATGGCAAAAAATATCATATCACGATTTTTTAAGAATAAAATCACGATTTCGATTTTATCACGATTTTAAATTGGAAAAAGAAAAACAGACAATTTAGACCAAAGAACCTTTCTTAACAGATTTTATTTCAAATAGTCGCAGTTTTGCCTGCATGTGCAAACAACGTAAAGTTTAAGGTAAACAACAACAACATCCTAATAAAGTGCACTCTTGCAAAAGTAGTAACAGAAAGTAAAATATCAATCAAAGACATTACTGACAGTCATTTAAACAGGATTTATTTATCAAAACACTAAATAGCTTATTGAAACGCAAAAATACAAACTAAAGTGACTGTGGTTATCTCTTTTAGTGCAACAGTTGCTAGTGCTGGTGCTTTAGTGCTTCCTCTTCAGGTGATTAAACAGGTTCGTCGTGTTACCACCCGACGTGCGAACGGTTTCTGTGCAAACTTTGCAAATTACATTTGCTTGCGCTTGATCAGTTGCGGAGAATCCAAACCAATTCCATATAATGGAGGTGGAATTTTTTTTAGCGACCAACTCGGTTTAGCTTTCAGCCATCGCTCTCCATGTGCTACCGCTACACACACAAACAAGGAGGCGGGTAGGAAAGTGCGTCACTGCCCGTAATTCGCTATGATTGGTCGGTCAGGTTGACGACGTCAATACGTTTGGTGCGTCGGTGCATCAGCATAGAATTGCAATTTATAGAATGTGCCCTAGACGATCCCACGATCTCTGCAGTTTGAAAGATCGTCTTCACGTTGTAATCCTTCACGATCTAATATCGTCATATCGTCCACCCCTAATTGAGCCCAATGAAAACTGGGAGATACAAACTTTTGAGGCTTTCTACCTGTTGTCCCTTATTGTCCATTGTATGAATGGATAATACTCCTACTACTAAGCTGCTCTAAGTGCCCATAGTGAGGATAACCGACAGTCAATACCATTCATCTGATCTGATATTTGTTCATCTTGCCTGTGAGCCACCTTTAAGCCTCCATCATGCTTTTCATAAACCTCAGTATGACACATTCTCATAGAGATTACGCTTTAATCCATCTACTAATATTGCATAATGCAGGCCCACACTACCTAAATGTGTATTACATAATATCATGATGGAAACACCCACCATCTGGTTACCATGATGTTAGTGACAAACTATGAATAATAAGCAACCTTTCTCTTTTCACTCAAACTATTGCACGCAACACATCACTATCTAGCCTTGTCCTCATTTTTACTTCGTAAATGATCAATCAATAATCAATTAAAACATAATTTACCCACCTCCTGTGCAACCAGTGACTTTTGCCATTTAGTTTCTTTGAATCAGTTATAAATAGCCAACTGCACAGAGAATACAACTAACATGGGGCCCAAAAGGCCACACATCCATTGTGCCAAGAAAGTACAATACACGACTACAACTACACAAACTTCTGTCTAATCAAATGACCACAAACACATCTGGGGCCAGTAGCTAATTTTTTTACCTCTAGCTTCCCTTCTGAGTTTATCCACCCACCCTTTCATTACAAAACAAACACAGAAGGAGGAGCACTTGAAGGCAACATCACTTTTTAATCCATTTTCAGCCTTAAAGCGACACAATGTAACTGTTGCTGAACAGCGGTCCCTGAGGCCACGTGTGGCAATAAATGTATAATGGCACGTTGAATTTTGCCTTTATTTCCCAAGATTCTCAAGTAATTTCCTTTAAAGACATCATCATTATACGACCTAACTGACCACGAATAGGACAAGCACATGCAGGAAACAACAAACATGTCTTCTGGTCAGGAGTGTTTCCTACATAATAAAATCCTTAAAACTAGAATTACCACCCTGTGGTTGTTTGCCTCAGCCAACCTGCCGAGTCGCAGGAAATATGGTCACAATCTCTCCTTCCAGCATTTACAACTACAGCATTGAATAATGGCCAGAAGTGTTTTTGCAGAACATTATGATGTCACAGTGAAGTTAACCTTTGAACTATTTGGATATAAACTGTCATCACTTCATCATTTTATCTCAGACATTTGTGTGAAATTGTGTCATAATTACAATAATGAATTCTTGAGTCACAGCCAAATATTTTAATTTTATGAGATCACGGTGACCTTTGACCACCAAATTCTAATCAGTTCATCCTTGAGTCCACGTGGATGTATGTGCCAAATTTCCAAACTCGCTCAAGCATTACTGAGATGCCTCCAGCCCTGGCTGTCACTGGTGCAGAGGCATAAGAACTATTGATAATAATCATGACAATGTATTTACAAGAAGCTACAGAGTGTCACTAAAAAAAAGCTTCTCCACCTTTCCTTCATGGAGCCGGTGGAGGGTGACCATCCATATGGCCCAGTAGTGTTTACTATTTAGTATTTTCGATTTTAACGCTGGTTTTTACTTTACTGTGAATGCCATTAAGCTAGGATGGAAGCTAAACACTATAATAATAATATAACTCAACTACAAATAATCTGACACCTGTCTTAGTTGGCTCAGGAAGCAGGTAATTGTCTGAACCTGGTAAAGGAACACATAAAAGCAGATCCAGGGCCCCACAGCACAGCAGAAAGCCTTGTTCTGTATTAGATTAGGCAGCGCTGGGAATTCTGCTTGTGTCTTTTCTGTCTTTCTCTTTTAAGACTTTACTTTGACCAGGCTGCTTGTATTATATTGGGTTAGGCAGAGCTGGGCTGTCTGCCAGACAGTGATGTAATTATATTGTTAACAGTCAGTGTGTCAGGCACCGTCAGCTGTACAAAGGTTGTAGCCTTTACCTCTTTCACTTTCAGAGATGACATTACACTTGCTCTACCTTGCTTTCTCACTCTCTCTCTCTCCCTCAGTCTGACTCTGTCATCGAGGCAGACACCGAAGGCTCGTGAGGGTGACAGTGACTGCGCCGCTGTTTAAAAGGCATCGGACGTGCAACTTTTACTGCTGTCCTGTCTATCTGTGCATCTCTTTGTCTCGCTGACATTAAATTCGCCTCCACCGTTTCTCGCTGCTGTCAGTTTGTCTTCCATCTCTTTGTGAAACAAAAATTCCCTAACCTTTCTCCCTAATAGAAATCCCTCTGTCGAGTAATGGGAGAAGTACATCTAATTATCTTATTATTCTAACCATATTTCTTTTGTGTGGCATTTTTAAATATCTCTCCCTTTCAGACCTGCTGATATTAAACAGTGAATAAACTCCAGATGTAGCTGCAGCTAACTCTCTAGAAACAAAGGAAAGTTAGGCACAGAAACAGGAAGCAGGCGGTTCAGATCAACACACACCGTGCGAGGCGAAACACAGGAGGAAGAACGAATGATGTTCAGATATTTTTGAATGAGAACAAGTGAACAAGTTTGGATGATGTGTTTGAAGTCAGTAATATGTGCGCAGGAGTGTGGAAGAAATCCAACTGGGAGGATGAAAGAGAAACAAAAGAAGAAAAAGTCTTTGTAAAATCCAGAGACATCGTAAGATCCTGTGTGAATCTGTCCTGGATATATCTTAAAATTCTGGCTCCTGATTGGTCTGATTCATTTTTAATAAGCAGGCCTCGATGTTGCTATGCAAACAACAAATGGGGAACTATATTTTCTAATGTTTAGGCAAGACGAAAATCAATTATTTGTCAAATTATTGACATATAATTATAGTTTTAGTTTGATTACACATGGCTGTTTGCTGGCGAGTGGCCAAGTGTGATAATACTCTCCATGATTGTATTTTCCATGATTGTATTGGATTCCATCCTCAGCTTTACCTCAGGTGGTTCTCAGCCCCTGCGCCATCCACAACAATTATTGAACATACAACTTATCACGTCTTATCCCTTGTTTAAAATCAATATGGTGAGCCTGTCAGCAAACAGTTGCTTATTAACAAAGAGCAATCATGGATTTACATGGGCAGACTGCTGTTGCAGTCCAAATGTAAGTAATGTATTCACTCCGTTTTGGGTTCCACCAACACAAAAAGGACGCCATAAATCTCTGAAGAGCTCAGGTGAAGCTCAGAGTCAGGTGGTCATTTTCTGGCGATTCATCACTATGCGTGCCCCCTTTCACATGTATTTATGCCCCATACTCCACTAGTAATCATTAGTTAAAGCTATTGCTCGACTAGTGTTCACTGAATTTCTGATTTTAATTTCTGATTAGTTAACTAAATTTGGGGGGCATCAGAAAATGGTTTGAGTTCCAGGGCTGAGAAAGAGCTTTATATGAAACATTGCTGATACTGTGCTACTGTACATTACAGAGAGAAACAAAAAACGTACAGAAGCGTGTGCACAAAGTGAGCTTCCTGTTGGCGATACTGATTGAGTAATTGTTCTGAATGTGTCAGAACAACCAGCATGGAGACTGAACATTTTGTTGATGTATTTCAAAACATCACACAACCTTAGCCAGGTAATTTAGCTTCTCCCGTTCCCACAAACACTTAGATAAGGCTAATAGCACATATTCATTTCATGTTTGAGGTCTACGATTGATAGGCGAAGAGTCATCCTTTAGCTTCTCGAAATGATCCCACACTTCCTGCCCCACATATGTAATTGCTATCAAATAACCGCAGCCGTGTAAACCATATCTGTCTGAAATTCACTGACTGTCGCCACTTCCTGAGGGGATAGATTTTTTTTCCTATGACCAACTGATCAATGAAAACTTGGTCGACTATTACGCCTTATTTATTTCATTCATTGACGATATGAAAAAATGTATTATAGCAGCTGTAATGTTTAATAAAGTGACTAAAAGTCATTGATCACGCTCAAAACTGTGTTTTTTATACTTTGGGTCTAAAGATTTTAATCAGTTTCTTGGTTGCCACACTGAAAAAACAGCAAAGCAGTAAGTCATTCTCGGCCCTTAAAAGGTTTTGACAGTATTAACATGTAATCCTTTAGTCATATCGAGACACAGGGCTCATTCAAGATGCTCATTAAGAGACCAGTTATCCTGAGGCGATTAAATTCCTCCTGTTCTGATGTGTGACTCTGCATTTCCAGCCTGTCAGTCAAACGCTCCTCTGGTAAACCTGGCATTCACGGATGAAAATGTAAAATAGGCAATGTATTCTCAACAGGGTTATCTCGCAGTAACATTCAAAAGGTTTAAGCCACTGTGATATCCTTCAGGGCTGCGGGTTTTTTTTTTTGATCATTCGGATTTTAAAATCCCATTTTGGTGTTCTGTTATCATTGCCTCCTCCACTTTACTGTGATTTGTAAAAGTAGCTTCAATGGAGGCTACCTCCCTGTCTTCAGTAAGCAGCAAAAATCATATACTAGTGACTGAATGCTTTCTTTTTAAAATAGGTCACCCTGTCCCTGTGTTTCTCGCTAAAGTACTTTAAGATTCTTGCCACTAAAAAGTCATCACCATTCTCTTATTCTTTGTCTGGTGCTAAATATTCAATATGGCTCTTTTTAGCAAGATATTATGGAAACACTTTTCTCTGACTTCTCTGCCTGTTTCTTACTACACTCTTACAAACTACTTTCATTTGAACCAGCAGTATCAAATTAAAAGAATGCTTATGAATGTCCTATTAATAGATAGGACATTCATGAGTCCTAGCACACACACAGTCATGGACACGGACACACCCACACCCACACACACACCCCCACACCTACACCTACACCTACACCTACACCTACACACACACACACACATACACACACACACACACACACACACACACACACACACACACACACACACACACACACACAAACATGCCAAGATCCCGAGCTGGAAACACTCTCCTACTCTGCCAAACCAATGTCACCTTCTGATGTGCTCAGAGGTAAAGACAACTGGACCGCAACCTTCAGTTGCACTGCACGCGCGTGTGCGTGCGTGCATGCGTGCGTGCGTGTTTGTTTGTGTGTGTGTGTGTGTGTGTGTGTGTGTGTGTGTGTGTGTGTGGGTGTGGGTGGGTGTGGGTGTGTGTGTATTTTTTTTAGGTGATTAATCAGAGCAGTATCTTTAGCTGCAAACACAAAAACACACACAACACGACTCCACAGCATGCTCACACCTGCAGTACAATTCCATGGGAACAATAAATGAAGTGAACTATTTCTAATTGAGAGTTGAGTTCATGCGTATTATTGTGTAAAACTAATTGCTACTTTGTGCAGGCTGTCATGGCTGTACACGTGNGAGCTGGAAACACTCTCCTACTCTGCCAAACCAATGTCACCTTCTGATGTGCTCAGAGGTAAAGACAACTGGACCGCAACCTTCAGTTGCACTGCACGCGCGTGTGCATGCGTGGATGCGTGCATGCGTGCATGTTTGTTTGTGTGTGTGTGTGTGTGGGTGGGTGTGGGTGTGTGTGTATTTTTTTTAGGTGATTAATCAGAGCAGTATCTTTAGCTGCAAACACAAAAACACACACAACACGACTCCACAGCATGCTCACACCTGCAGTACAATTCCATGGGAACAATAAATGAAGTGAACTATTTCTAATTGAGAGTTGAGTTCATGCGTATTATTGTGTAAAACTAATTGCTACTTTGTGCAGGCTGTCATGGCTGTACACGTGCACACACGCGCGCGCACCCAGTCCCGTTGCTGCTTCACACCTAGTAGGTCGAAAACAAACTCATGATTCAAGCTCATTTCAAACCATGTTGTGTAAAAATATTTGCAGCATAATTGCATATTATTTAACAATTCCTTGAGTCATTATGTTTAACACACATGAACACACAAAAATAAGCATGTACAAACACACACCCACTATATCTCATAAATATTCTGATGTTTTCTGAGAATCACACAACAAAGAGCCGGGTCCACCTTCATCAGTCTGCAGATGAACTAACCCACTGTCTTTGTGCCAAAATGATATGAGACAATGTTTCTGTGCTAAAGCCCTTTCTTCTTTTTTTTTTTAACTCAAGAAAAAAGATAAAAGCTCATCGCTGACGAGCAGAAACATTTATACACACACCCACGCGGTCTTGATTTCTCTCCCTGACACACACACACACACACACACGTTCTTAACAGTGAGTATTTATCTGAGTGTGTGTCCTTTAAGGCTTCTTTCCTGATGTCAGTAGTGATTGGTTCATCCTTCAGACCAGCGCTGTTGCGTTTCCCAGCCGTTCTGCCGCTGTGTGCAGTCTGCTTGCTCACAAATAAACACACCAACCATAAACTCAGTGACTCCACAGAGCTTAGAGTGTGTTCAAGTGTTACAGTGTCCTAGATGGACGGATTGCTCTTAAAAGACTGAAACTGATCACATTGTAAAACTTAACAAGAATCAGTGTGTTAATGAGGAAATGTCAGCAGAGGCTAATTCAAGCAGCTGTTTCACTTGTTAACTTGCTGAAACTTTTTTTTACCATGATTCCTAGTTAAGTCAACAACAGCCTAACAACCCTAACAACTACGTTTCTATACAACTAAACTGCAACAGCAATTGGTGTTGCGATGGTGACTCAACTATAAACGTAGCACTACATGAAACCTAAAGCAGGTTGCCTCTGAACAACTCGTATATAAGTATTTTGTATAGGAGACAGGCTTGTATCTAAGAATACAAAAAAGCAACCTGCCCAAAAAGCTGCTAAACTATGCCAACCTGCCACACTCACGCTCTTCCCACATTTTCAACTTCAGGTTCTCTTCACCTTGAGATAGGTGACATGTGAATCTCTGTAGTAGGAAACTGGAATTGTTAAAATCCTCAGCTTGACTTTAGAGGAAATACTATATGAAAATAAATAATATATATGTCTTGAAGTGGTAAAGCCTTTTCGTATACACTCAGTTGGCAGTTCAGTAGGTAAATCTAGATAAAATAAATTCAATCTATTACAGCAGTTCTGCAATAAATCCCTTCATGTTATAATGTTCGTATTTTGTTGGTGCAGTTAGTCGTCATGTAGTCAGGATGTAGTTTGGGGGATGCTGTTGAAATGTATTGCATTATACTAACCCATGTTTTCCATTATTTTGTCCACCTCATTTATATCAATGAGGGTAGACTACAGTACAGATCTGTGAGTTTTAGAGCTGGGCCTTCAATTCAACGTTGACCAAACACAGGGAATGGGTATGGTTGTTTTCATTAGTTTGTTGCCGACAAATTGGTATTGTCCCCACAATGTTCTGTTGAGTTTTCACCCCAGGAGGGTCGAGTGAAGCGAGCGCACCTATCCGAAAAGCCGATGACGATTTCCCCCGTACGATAGCTCTGGCCTTGATCCTTCCGAAAGAGCCTAAGACAGTGATTTTTGGTCCCACCCATTATAAATCAAATGTGATTGGTTAATTCACCTGCCATTTTCTAAACAAACACACACAGCTGAGTGAGCCTTCCTATTTTCATAGGTTTAGGACAGTAACCCTTTCAACTTGATAGTAAATGATGCAAAAATTCTAATTAGAAGAGAAAAATGATTAAATGGAAGAGATTAAATACAACATTTAAAAGATTGATATGTTTGGTCTTCTCTAAAAACCTAGATGGCCCTGAGGGTTCCCCCGCTGGTAGGCTGAATAACAGATGCATCTCTCTGGATGCACTTCACCAAGTCAACAAAACAACTGCCAAATACAATACTTGCAGGAGGGTACTCACAAAGAGGGAGACGACAAATCCCTGCTTAAATATTAACCTGCTCTCCATCATGTGAAAGTGAGAACTTTCTTCATTTCCCACCAAACAAACTAATTACAAAGATTTGATAAGGGATTCAGAACTGGATTTAGATTCAATAAAAGGCTTTCGAAACTCCATCCAACTATGTGGATCCCTGTAAAATTTTGTCACCGTGTAACCTGATGCCTCAGATAGTTGGTTACTCAGAACTATCTGGGAAGGCCTCATTGGAAACTGTTTAAAAAATGGCAAGCGCTTTCAAAAAGTGCCTGGCAGGTGATCGGATGAACCATCTGTCTATCACCGACTATCACAGGTTGATTTCAACTGATCAGATTCTGCAACTTTCCCATTTTTTTCACAACCAGCTGGTTGGTGGTAAATCAAGCTCTTGTTGACGTGCTGTTCTCTGCTCTTCTTCTAATATTCTAATATAAGTGATGCCAAAGCAGCATCTACGCTAACCTCGCTAAAACAGCAGCTTCTTGCTGTCTTCACACCTAAGACACACCTGCAGCTGCTGGTTTGGCCACTGGCAAGATGGATTCTCACTCGTGAGAAATCCAGCTGCCCCGCGAGGTTAGTCGCTGTGCGCTGCAGTGAATGGTGTTTAGACATTGAACAAAAATGAGAGCCCTTTTTTTGTTTATTCCAAAGAAAGACATCTGTCACTTTTGAAACCTTTTGATCTGATTTGAAACACGTTTTCCAAACGCAAATCCACTTCCATTCCCAACAGCAGGTCAGAGTGTGTCTGTGTCTTTGTGTGATGCGTCTTTTTTTCTCACAGACTCAAGGAAGAAGTGCTAAAAGCTCTTAATGCAACAGTGACGGGTTGTTCACTGCCTTTTTAGTGTGTGTGTGTGTGTGTGTGTGTGTGTGTGTGTGTGTGTCTGTGTTCTGCTACACTGCAACATGCTATAACTGCTGCTGCCCACCAAGCACACCACATGTCACAACCACTTTCCTCTTGACTTGTCACACGCAGACTTTAACACACACTTTTCAAGCAGTCCCCTCACTCACACACACACACACACACACACGCGGCTCAAAATCATGGCTGCCGGACAGCATTTTCAACTCATCTTATTTCACACGAAGACAGTTGTGCACACAGTTTGCAATCAGCGAGGAGTCGGCTGCATACCGATTGATTGCTGCAAGGTCAAACGGAGAGGTGAAGAGAGCTGGAGGGAGACGCAGAGAAAAAGAAAGGGGGGAGCAGAGTGTTTCGTTCCCATCTCTCCCAGTGTGTCATTACTGGGTGATTAGGGTGGTAATGACCCTGTAACTCTAACACCTGTCAACTTTACAAACTCACTGTGTTACTGCTCTCCTTTCTCTCCATTTATTCCATCCTGAGGTGAGAGGAGCGGTGACCTAATCCAGTAGGACTCAAAGTGAGGCTCTGGGGCCAAACAAGGTTTCTTTCAGTGGGTCGGGGGGGTCTCTAGTAAATGAAAAAGCAAGTGAGCGATTTCACTTTTATACCAAGTAACTTCAAGGATCTAATGCAGGTCTATGAAGCACTTTAAAATCCTCATGCTGCAAGTTACAAAAGTGATAATTGCTTGCAAAAACCTACTGTTAGGAAGCTGAATATTTCAACAAGGTGCCACAATGTTGCTCAACTGGGAGATTGGTGCCATATTAATGGGAAACTTCCGGTAGCTGACAGTAGAAATGTCCTAGGTGAAAAAGATGCCAATTGGATGAATGTGAGGCAATGCCTTTGCTGGAAAAGAACACTGCACTCAGCAAACACCTTCCCTGGATTAATGACAAACGAACGGAAGCAGTAACAGGCTGGCAGAAAACATGTTAGAACTCAGCTGACACGCAATCCAGTTTGGCGTTCAGAGGCGACTGGCACCCAGTGTGAAATCTGGCCCCTATTGATGATGGTATAATGGGAGGAAATGTGAGGATCAGGTTGTGAATGTGAAATCTGGGTTGCCAAAGGAATAAAATGAACCTCTCCCTGGGTGCAAAATGGCAACAGAGGAACATCCTGTAAAGACATAGAATAACTTTATATCTCCTTGTATATTGCAATCAGCTAATTCTTGTAACTTGTATCTTATAGAAATGGAGTGTTGATATTTGTTAAGAACCTGCGGGTGGACGCTGGGTATCAGCTGCACTAGCGTTTTAACTGCAGTGATGAAATAAAACGAAAAGTTTTACATATGTTTGCGTCCTAGAAACGCCATTATTTATATGATACTATTGACTGTCATAACTTTTAAGTAACTGCAAAAATCCTAAGCTCCTAAAATAATTGATTTCAGCGTAGGAAGGTGAGACAGAAATTGTTCTATTCTAATTATTGACAGTATTGAGGTTAATTAGCAACGTTTTTATCACTGAGGAAGAAGAAAGACAGAATTTAAATCCTAAATTTATTGTCAATGTAGGATTTGTAACTAAGCGTGTTATCGGCAGAGCTAAGCTACATCAGACTATCGATTGTAACATTAGTGGAACATAATCGCATGTTGACTAACTCACTAAATTCCTCTGTCAGTATCACTCAGTCAGCGTGAAGCTAGCTCCGAGCAGCTGTATTGTAGAAAAACACAACTGCAGTGGCTTCAGATGTTTTCCGTCACAGTAATCAGATTTAACATTATGGCCACAGCTCTTACGAAAGTTGCATAGTCTCCCTTTAAACTGGTGAAGTTTAGTTGAAGGAATGGAGAGGGACATTTGCAAAACAGACATAAAACTCAGGCATTTGTTAAATGTCAGAGAAGTACTGGACGCTTTCTAAATGTAAAAGCATTTGCATTTTTTTAGTACATGATGAGACACAGTGAACATCCACACAATCCGTTGGACATTTCCCCTTGATTATAATCACTAAAAGCCTCTGTAATTTAAGCTTACATCTATTCTGACTAATGGTTGGGCTGGTACAGCTTTGTGTTGTGTGTCTGCGTGCGTGTTGTGTATGTGTATGTGTGTGTTTGTGGTTTGTTTGTTTGTCTGAATTTGCATATGTGCCTTCGTGCGCCGATTCCCTCTCTGTCTCATGTTGAAACATCTCAATTATGCCTCTGCACTTGTGTGTTTTCCCCCGTGTTTATGTGTTGTGTGTGTGTGTGTGTGTGTGCGTGTGTGTTTGTGTGTGTGTGTGTGTGTGCACAGGTGTTATGTGGAATCCATTATGCCCCTGGTTTGTCAAGGAACACAGAGGCAGGGCTCGCTGCCAAGACTGAGACCTATCAAATGAGTGTGTGCGCATCACTCAGTGGGAAATTTATGCAGACACAACCATGGGAATTGTCGTGTGGCAATTTGTTGTTTTCTATCAGATTTTCCCCCAAAATCATAATGAAATTAACAGGCGGGGGCACATTTACTCTATTCTAACAAGGGAGGTGGCAAATTGAATTGTGTGTGTGTCTTTACATGTTTGTGCGCTCACGTATATGTGTGTGTAGGTGTTTCTTCTTCTCAGTCATTCCTCAGGATTTAATTGGCATCACTCACTCACTTTTTCTCCAGTGTTTCTGATGCTCGCCCGCTCCCATCTGAGTAAAAGATCTGTGCCGGAAAAGCACAACGACAGAAACACTCCTACACTCTGTCTGTGTGTCTGTCCTCTCTCCGGGTGTCCCTCTGTCTGTCTCTCTGTTGACATCATTATAACCCTAATGAAGACGCTTGCTGGCAAACTTAACCCACCGCCATATTCCCATTAGCAAACAGTCACACACACACACACACACACAAACACACACACAGTACGCATATTTAGAGAATTGGCTGTGAAGCTGCTCCCAGCTTGCCCACTGTGAACTGAATTGAGCTCTACAAACAGCATTTAAACGGTCAGGCTAATGTATGTGTGTGTGTGTGTGTGTGTGTGTGTGTTGCTTTGTTTTCCTATATTGGTGGGGTCTGAACAAAGGGAGCCCACTATAATTGTAGGGTCCAACAGCTTGGTGAAGACCCAGCAAGTTTAAATAAATGGCTGTTTGAAGGTCAAGACTTGGTTTGAGGGTTAGCATCAGGTTTAGGTTTAGGTGAGGGGTTAGGGAAGGTATGATGTCAATTACAGGCACCCATGAATGTAGTACAACTTTATGTGTGTGTGCAATGTCTTTGTAACAGAGAAAAATATGACATTATAGTGTTGTCTATTGCAGATCCAAGAGTGAAGGAGATGAGAGAGAGAGGAGGTTCTGGTAAATACTGCGCTGGCCAAAACAGAGTGCACAGCAAGACCCTTGTTTTCCTGCTGAAATGTGAACACGTGTTAAGTTTACATATAGGCATATCAACTCTTGATCAATATATCTATTCAATCAGTGTGAAAGCTGCTGCTGCTGTCTCCAGTGAAAATGGCGTCAGCTGGACAGACACAAAACGTCACTTAGTTCTGATTGGTTGGGGAAAAGAACTACAAAATAAACCCCGTCTCCAGATGAGAAATTAGCTCAAATTAACATGTCAGGCTGAATGAAATGAAATGGCAATTCAGTCTGATTATCAGGCTAAGTTGCCCCCTGGGTTGAGCTGAATACATAGTGTAGAGACATGACTCTTGTTAGAAAAGCCAGTAGATGTATCCTTCAGGTAAAATCACATTTGGTTCCTTGCTGGAAAAAATATATGTTTTTTCTCAGTCAATATGTTTCCAGTGGACACCACTGTTTTGGTTCCAGCTTCACTCGTCCTATCTTTCTCTCTATTTTTGCTTCTTCTCTCCTATTTTTTTTCTCCTCATCTTTTCTCTCCTTTCTTCACTCCTCCTCTCGCGCCTCTCTGCTATACTCTCTGTCCCTATTTGTCCTCGTCTTCCTCAGTGACGTGTGTGTGTGTGTGTGATGCGGACAGTTACAGCTTCCCACCCGGTAATAATCTTGTCACAACACCAGTGCTACTGATGACACCGGCCATTTTAGAAGAAAAGACGTGTTGGCTCTATATCTCTGGAGGTTTGACAAGGGCTGCAGGTTGCCTCATGAATGTTATCAGGTAACGTGATACGACTCCGCTCTGACACTTTGATTTTATATTTGTAGCATCCGACTAAGTATTAACGACTAGTATTTTATTTTGTTTTTTTATTTGATGAATGAAGGCAGTGCTGCTGGTATGCAAAGACGAACCAAAAGGGTTTTATGTCTATAAAAAAAGAAAAGATAAAAAGAGGGTGGGCAAATTATGTAATCTGTGTGCCTGAACACCATGTAACACGGACTATCACAGCAACCCTAGCTTCCTGTTTCCTCTCCTCTTCACATTCACACCTCCCTCCTCCTCTCCCCTGTGACTAAACCAGCATCTTTCGCTCACTTTCACACTCTCTTTTCTCCTCGTGTTTCTCTCTTCTTTTATCCATCCATTCCTCCTCTCAATTACCTGGTCTGCCCAGCATCTGGGAGTCTGGCCCACAGTGTGTGTGTGTGTGTGTGTGTGTACGCATGTTTTTGTTTGTGTGTGTGTGTTTGTGTGTGTGTGCATGTGTGCATGTGTGTGTGTGTGCGTGCATGTGTGCGTGTGTGTGTGTGCATGTGTGTGTGTGTGTAGGTGGCCATGTGTTGTACTGGGTTCGTGTCAGTCTGAATGGAACAGCTGCTAACAGATAACAAGTAGCTGGCTTCCCTGCAGGTTTGGAGACAAAATAGAAACACAGTCACATTATTCAGTCAGGACCTTTCCTGTGTCACCCTGGACTCCAGCTGAAACAGATGGCAACGTGTTGGCGACTTATCACCATCTTATCTAATCAGCCCGCTGATAAAGGAAATCAGACGTACAGCTCAGGATACAGCCCCTCACTTCTGTCAATAAAAGCTTTGTGATTCCAATGTCTATTGGAGTAAAGCCGATATATTGTCATGGTCTTTGAAATATACCATGTCAAATAAATAAACACAGATTAACAAAGCTAGAATATTAATGTTTCACCTTCCTCCCATTGATACCGTGTCTGCTGTTGGTAAGTTCGATTAATAAATCTATTAATACTAATAAAGATGCGACTTAAATAACCATAAATAACAATTACACGTTGTTAGAACTCAGAAACCTTAATTATCAGCATTTGAAGTGAAAATTGAAACTTGAAGTCTTAATGTGTATTTCATTAAAAACTAATAAGTCCCGTTGACCTGTGTTCTGTAGTCGGGGAATGAAGGAAAATCAGTCTTCAAGATCTCATAATGAGTCAATTAAATCAACTTTTCTTTTATTATTAAATTTGTGTAATGAATCACGAGGAAGTCTCAAGTTGAAATTGTTTAGTTGTCACTGTCAGCATACCACTGACTTAACTCGTCTAATTCGCATATGCTTCCCAGCATGCATTAGCCAGTGTCTATCATAAGGTCAGTACTTGTCTGGCTTACAGCAGTGTAACAAGCAGTATGACATCCCTTATGACATGCCAATGTTACATGTGCTTGTGTTTGCAGTTGCACGGGGTCAGATTGGAAAATCTAGGTATTTTTGGGAAAACTAAGAATCAAAATTGAACTGTGCCACCTGATCTAAATGTAATTAGAGATTAAACTATTTGTCGATTAATTGATTATGGCTGTAAACTGTTGATCTTTTGGTTTCGGACAATTTTTCAGACAAAACAAGCAATTTAATGACATCTCTTTAGGCTTTACTAAACTGTAATCACTGTTTTTTTCCATTTTATGGACCCAACAATTTACTTATTAACCAAGGAAATAATTGTCAGCTTTATAATTATTAGTTGTAGTCAGTAGTAGCTGCACCACGTCAACCATTTACATTACAGTAAAAATGGTTTACACATTTCCAGTCTCAGTGATGGCAGCTTCAGTCTTGTTCTTAATCTCTGCTTCCTCCAGGAGGAACTTCAGACCAGTGTCCTCTACCCCTGGTACCAGGGACATAGTGCTCTGCTTAAGCACCAACAGCTCTGCAGGTGCAGAGGCCCCTGGAGAGAGTGGACCACTGCTTATCTGAATGCCAACAATGAATGTCAGCAGCATGCTGTGCAGGGACAGAGAGGTTTGTGCATCCTCTTCTGCTGCTGAGAGATGATTGACACAAACATCTGAAGGCCCTCCGGTCTGACCTTCCTGCTGAACACCTGTTAAAGCTGCTTTTCTGTCTCCAGCTTTACCAGGAGCTCCTGCTCCAACAGACTGAGGCAGAAGTTTCTCACTGTGGTCCAGGCCAGTTCAGCCATGGAGAGATGCTGTATCTACAGTATGTCCTTCCTATTATTTCCAGTCAGCAGCCAGGTCTCCAGATCTCTTACAGATAAATGGGGAGGAATTTGATCCTGTTGTTTCATTAGCATGAACTGCCTCATCATTTTCTGCCAGATAGATTCAGCATGAAGTCTGACTCAGCTCACTGCAAAACCATATTATACTCAATTGTAACATAAATATGAGCAGTGCACCTTCACATTGTCCTCTCTTCTACCTGGTCGCAGTCTCTCGGTTTTGAGAAAGAGGACGGTCTCATTTTTTGGACTTGTTGAAAAATGTCCATATTTTAGAGATGTCAAACCTTTAAAACAGAGAAAAAACTAAACATTTGTCAAATGCAGTGAACACATATGTTAATTACAGATTCAAATTAATTAGGGAAACAGACAAATGTTTCTTCAATTATCTTCTTAAAAAAACTCATATTTCTTTAGAATGACAGTAAAATGAAGACTCTACAGAATCTACATCTTTAATTCAAGTGTCCACTGACAAAAGACAAATGAGAAATTAATGGTTATATTGACATATATATGGTGTATATTTAAGTCTTTTCTTTCTCATCCACATTTTTAAATCTAGTTTTTCATGTTGTAACCTAAAACAGTCTGTAAAATGTATAAAAGTTCAGGAGGCAGAGCAGGTCGTCCACTAATCGGAAGGTAGGTGGTGCGATTCCCTGCTCCTTCAGTCTGCACTTTAAAGTGCCCTCGGGCAAGATACTGGAAAACTGCCCTTGATGTAGCATTTGTGTATGAGTGTTTGTATGTGGTAGAAGAGTGCTATATGTGTGGGAAAAAGCTCTGTATGAATGTGTGTGAATGGGTGAATGTGGCTTCCATTGTATAGCGCTGTGAGTGGTCAATAAGACTAGAAAAGTGCTACATAAGTTCCTTCCATTTACCTTCCTTCTCTACATTACCAGAAGCAGCTTGGGGATGACTGCCTGGTAACTAGTTTTACTTAAACGTCACAAGTAACAGTACTCTGTACTTATTCCGTTGTCTGACAGTTAAGCTCCCTTCAATAGTGATCACACTCAGTCAACTGACATCTCAACTCCTTATCTTCCTCTTCAGCTCTCACAATGACTCACAACGGAGTCACACAACCTCCGCTGTTTGAACACAAGTTACCCAGCATCTTTACTACAACTTCTTTCTGTGATGCTTCTTCAGCAGATACGCATCTTTCAGTTCACTTGAACTAACATTCATTTTCTCTGGACTTCCACTTCAACTTTCACTTCCAGCTCAATTTTATACTCTGATGATTTTGATGATTTTAGACTTTGATGATTTCAGCTCTTTCCCTTCAACTGAAACTTCAGTCTGTGTTTCTGCTTCCACTTAAAACAGAAATGCTTGATCTATTTCAGATATTTCAAAGCTGCAGCTGTGAGCACATGTAAATATTCTTGGGAAAATCTAGCCTTTTGTAGTTATAATATTAATATTAATAATAATAATAATAATAATAATAATAATATGTGGCTTCTGAAATTATTGATGGTATGATTTATTTTAAATTCCTCACAGTGTGATTCAGTTTGACAAGTGCTAAGTGGGATTGAAATAATAATAATAATAATAATAATAATAAAGACAGAAATAAAATGGTTCTGAACACAGACCCAGCTGATCACACCTCCTGTGACCCACCCCCCACCCCCCCAAGTTTAATGTAACTGGGGGCAGAAATAGCATAAGTGAATGCAAATTACCTCATTGTAGTACTGTGGGGCCGGCCTTCCCAAGTGACTGTCTGCCAGCTGTGGAGCTGATGGTTGAGGGATGAAATGGAGAAAGGAGATTAGGAAACCTGATATTAAACTTCTTACAGGGTATTTTAAAGCCTCTTAGGTCCTCTCACTCTCACTTTACCGCCCTGCCTTCCTCTCTCATTCTGCTGAGCTACTGAATAAATGATGAAATTCAATATGGCTCCACAATCACTCGGGTATTTTGTTTCTCTTCCTGTTTCAGCCTGTACTCCAGTCTCTCTTTCTTATCTCTGCAAGTTTTTCCTGCTATTGTTTATCCTCTAATCCTCTCTTTTATCTCATTCATTTTTCTCTGTCTTGCTCCTGGTAATTGCTACAAGAGTGCTACAGAATTACATTGCTACTAGAGTGTTTTTTTCCAAAGCCTTTCATACCTTGGGTCGAACACCCTGTTTACACCAACATGTTTACCTGACTAAAAGTGCAGCATGCACAGTGCTTAAGAGATATTGCCTCTTCATTCTGTCTCCAAAAAGGGGACGTTAGCAGTTCAGAGATCACGTATCTGGAGTACAGCTACAGTATCAGTTTCAAAAGAACTTTGTTACAGATGTTATAGAAAAAGCAAGGTCAAGAAACACCAAAGAAACAGCAAAATTGTTTTGTCTGTAAATAAAAAAAACTACTTCCAGCAAATCATCCATCATTGTTTTGTATCAATGATAATTCACCCACAGAAAACTGCCTCTGAAAAGAGAATGTTTACAGATGATCAGCATCAGCACTGATCAATTACTTATTAAATATTACTCAATTACTATAATATAATATTATTCATAATTCAAGTGATTGTCACCTTGCTAATTACTCAACGGCCTAAGTAATTAGATACATTATTCACAACATTATGGTCATTACTGAGCTCAGCTCAGTCAAAGGAGTCTTTAAGCAACTCAATAGCTCCCACATTCATACATCACATCGTCTGTATTTAACACACGTCGAAGTGGAAAACCAGACATTGTGATTTAACCAGCAGTCAGCCTGCAGTTTTGTTTTGAGGTATCTACTGACCATTAACAGACAGTTAACGTTAGCTCCGGAGGCTACATGCCACGCTCCATAAGTCCTGTCTTCACAGCAGAGCTCCCTCCAACTCTGAAGATAAGATCCGCTGCACACATTCTTACATTACCAGTCACATGAACAGATCATTTTTTCATATTTAATTCCACCCAAAACTGAAGAAATGATAACATCTTGTCATTCATGAAATAGCCTAGGTGCTGAAACTGTCCAGCTCTACAAATATCTGTTAACTGTGTTTGATGACAGATTGAGATTTAGCGGAAATACAGATGTGTCTGTGAACAAGGCTCAGCAGCATCTGCACTGCCTACATGAACTAAACTCCTTTAGAGTAGATCAGAGAACACTGACAGCAGTTTGTGGTTTATTCTCTGGTTTACAAAAGGATAAGAAGTGAGTGCAAGGGGTTGTTAATTTCAGCTCCAAAACTGTTACTACCGACTCAAAGAAAAGATCATGTGATATTTATTAATTGCCTACATTATGGGACAGGCTGCTCCTCAAAAAACACATGTATGCTACTACAATGCTGTGTCAATTCCAAAACAGGGCCACTGCAATGCTACCACACAGAACACCACAGCTGCATGCAGCTCATACCTGTACTTACTAACATCTAGTCTAATATTGGATAAAGCATCTGGGTCATGTGCTGGTACTGAAGTACCCCAGCATCACTGTATTAGTAGTAAAATACAAAAGAGGTTCCATGCTTGGATCTGATAAAGCGTATCTGGGTGGAAAGCTGCACAGATGCTGCAGCTAAGCTGCTGCTGGCTGTGGATTTTCAAAGGATAAACTCTTTCCTTCAAGAAGCCAAAACACCCCTCCAGTCAGAGAAAGACCCTGATTTCCAAAGTCTCTGGCTTTACATAAGTAATGCCATGTACTCTGACAGGGAGGGAGTTGTTTTATTTATTTATCTAAATTTAAGATTTTTACACCCTGTGGATTTTTAGACATGGATTAGTAGATGATGGCAAGCTGTGTTCTTTTATCAGAAATCTCAATGTGTCTTGTCATCATTACTGCTAATACAATATAACACCCTTCTGTCCATGTCCATCCATCCGCCCATCTCTTTCTTTGTCTCACCCACTCTCAATCTCCATCACTCTCTCTCCACTTCTCCCTCTACGTCTCTCTCTCTCCTTCCATCTCTTTCCCCTAATCTGATGGAGTGAATAATTCATGTCTATCCTTCAAGGAGGCTCTTTGTTCTCCCCAGTGGTGTTTTCTTTTAAAGCACTTGGGACAGTGTGATTGTGTGTATGCATGCAGCATTTGTGTGGTTGAATGAAGCTCAACTCATCCCGGATTCCTGGGTACTTTCATTCTATCCATACACATGTGCACACATACACAGACTCATGCCAAATTTCCAGAACAACCTCTTATTCCTGCATCATTTTTTTCTTTGTGTCAAGAGAGAAAAATTCTGATTGAATTATTTGCCAGCAAGTGTGTATGTGTGTGTGTGTGTTATTATGTGTCTCAGTAAATGTGTTTGCATGTGTTGTGTTGTTGTTTGCACATATGTATTGTACAGAATCCAAACAAAGTGGAAGTGTGAAAGCAGATATATTTGCTTTCTGTAGAGCACGTCTCTCTGCATCTCATATTACCATGATTATCAGTATTCATTACAACTCTCGAAACAATGCTGTGTGTGTGTGTGTGTGTGTGTGTGTGTGTGTGTGTGTGTGTGTTAAGATGATCATTATACTTCGGAACTTCCTCAACCCTCTGTGCTGCATATTAATAATTCTCTCTCACACAAAAAACACACACACAGACACACACACACCTTTATATTCAAAGCATCAGCCGGAGTGAGACAGAAGATGCTTCTCTCTAGTATTAAACTCATTAATTATTTCAAAAGTAATGTTATTACCCTGCAGTGTGTGTCTTGGATCCTGATTTTCAAAATAATTGTTCCTTTATGTAAATATTAAAGTTATGATCCTTAAGATTTCAGTTCTTATTTGGCAAACATCTGTAGTTACTGCAGGTAACACTAAGGACACTTTAATAATACAAGTCCCAGTTCTGCAGCTACTGTCAGAAATACAGAGGACGAGAAGCAACTTGTGAGTCACTTTACATCATCGCTTGAAAATCTGACTTCTTCTTTTCAATGTGCACATGTAACGTCTTGTCTGGTATTTACTCTCTAGTATCTGTGAATCTCTTCCCCCTTTTTTACTTTAGATCAAGTAGGTCCAACATCATACTTCACTTACACATACTTCAAATTCAAAACCAACACCTCCACCACATTCTATCCAGCACAGAAAAATAAAACGAAAAAATAAAATAAAAGTGGTCCTGAATTTTCCAGCACAAAATTCTTCCCCTAGAGATTTCAATACAAAGTAATAAAATTAACAGTATCATATCATCTCCACAACATGTCTTTTGGACTTCATCCAGAAACTGCTTGTGAACTCCATTTGAAACCAGTATAACTAACGGTAAATGGACTTGCTCTTATACAGTATCACGCTTTTCTAGTCTTACTGACCACTCACACATTCATACATCACACTCGTACGCACAGTCATACACTCATGGAACAGCCATCAGGGGCAATGTGGAGCTCAGTATCTTGCCCAATAACACTTCGACATGCGGCCTGGAGGAGCCGGGGATCGAACCACCGACCTTCTAATTAGTGGACGACCCGCTCTACCTCCCGAGCTCACAGCCGCCCAAAACTAATCAGTGAAGATAAAGAGTATTTTATAGTTATAAGAGAATAAACACCAAGCATAAACAAAACATCAAAAATGATACCTTTGAATTCTGGACTGTGGTTACTTGACTGACAGGTGTGTCAGCCTATCAGAGTCAGTCAGAGCGGTTGCGCTTGCCATGCCACCTCCCCTAGGACTCCTTCCCTTTGATCAGTTTGGCTTTCCATGGTAAGATCTATTTAACTTTAATATCATTCATATGGGGTCTTTGTACTGTTTTGCATTGCCAAAGGAACAGTCCTGTGGGAGCACGGTGGCTCTTGGGCCTGCAGAGTTACCAGACTTGAGGAGGGTCCAGGTTCAGACTTCAAAGTGATATTTCAGAGGGTGAAGCCACATATTTTTTTTTATTATTGCTAACTAAAGGCACGTGTGTCTTTGTAATGTCAACCAGGCCAGCATTACTTGTTATTTCCAAACACATTTATCATCATCACTATCATCACTTTTGTCATTTCTTACTTCAACAAAGACAACCACAAAGGCAGCACTGAGACAGATCCAAAGTTGTGAGAGAACAGAGTCAACACATCAAAGACAGAAGCACATCAGCCACGTTGGATAAAAATCAAACAAAATTAAATATGGACCCAAATTTTTCCTTTGATATTTTACATGATAAGCAGAGTCGGTCAAAAAGCCATGAATGAAACATAACATCAACTATGAATGCCTCTGTGCTAATACTACATTTATTTATTAACCAGCCAGATCAATTTGGATAATTTATACAGTAACTAGCAGCTGCAGTGGCACTTCTGCAGCTGACAGGAGCTCTAACACCTAACTGTAACAAGACATTACTGGTGTTAAAGAAATTCAGAATTCAGCCTCTTGTTTTGACAGTGTCACACTTTAGCTAACACTACGGCTCGTGTGTGTGTTGCTCCAGCTGCTGATGCCACGTCTGAATTGGACTTTGGTGGATAGTTTGTCCTGCAGCTCTTCACTCATTTCAAAGATTTCAGTGTCATTCGGTGTTTTTTTGTCCTGAGATGAGTTGAGTTTGTTTCTGCCTCCATCTGTCCCTCTGTCTTGCAGGCGCCGTTTCAACCAAGTACCACGATGTGCATCAAACTATAGCCATCATGTGAATAAAGCAAATGTGATAATCCACATACATATGGAGCTCGCCGAGCATACCAAGGGGCCCACGGCGATCATCAAGTGTTCTCGTCCACCACACAAAAGGTTGAGTTAATTTCTGTTCTGCTGATTGGAATCAGAGCCACTCCACCCGTCTACGGCCTGAAGGCAAAATGAATATTCATACCAGTTTAGACCCTGGTCATGAATATTTATAATGGTTAACACCAGATACGCAAATGAGCCAGCCAACCCAGATGGCTTCAGATCACGACATAATGATCACACACACATGCATGCACAAACACAACTCATAAAGTACCAAGCAAACGCACACACACTGTGATGTCTTGCTTCCAAAAGGAAAAGACAACGTGCCTCACGTATCAGAGACACAAAGTGGAGACGGAGAGATTAGACACGGGTACAGAATTCAGCTGGCAAAATTCAAGTGGAGATATGATACTGACACAAACAGGATGCGCCCCTATATCGACAAGTTTACTCTACCAACACGTGTGTGTACGTGAGGAGAGGACAGAAATCAGGATAAATAAATACTTCCAAATGTAATCCATACGTATTTAACTGTCTGGAGTCGGTACTCAACAGTGGCTTATTGCAAGATTAAAGCTGGTCCTTGAGGAACGCCGGCGCTGTTATGTTGCCAAAAATCTTCCCCAGGTTCCTCAAGTACAAGGTAGGCTGATAGAAACGATAAGATTAAAGAAGATTACTGCCACATAAACGGGGTAGATTAGTGATTAGTGATAGTGTCGCCTACAGAAAACTGTGAAAAAATATTGTCTTAGGAGTCAAACTGGGTCAATACGGACACACTTAACTGCTGTAATAGGCAGTACAGATGTGTAAGTGAGTGAGGTGACATTTTGAACACACAAAAATTTAAACAAAATATACATACCAGGAGCAATTAAGAGCAAACGTACAAACTGGAAACAAACAACTTCAAGTCACGACAATAAGTTTATAGAGAGAAGATTTTCATGCTAGTGTCCTCACAATTAGCATGCTGATGTTTGGTAGGTATAACTGGTTGACCATATTTGGCAATTTTCTTTAGCATGCTAACATCCGCTAAATGTGACCTCTCACCAAATCTTTGAACAAAACATGCTTTTAAGTGGACACCAGACATATTTGAGGATTTCCTTTTCCTTCTATTTCTTGCTTATAGTTATACACACCTCTACACTTCCACACACACACACACACACACACACACACACACACACACACACACACACACACAAACAAATCCTGCCTAGATACTGTGAGCACAATCAGATATTTCCTTTGAGCCAAAGCCTTGCTAACCAGCTTATTACACCACCTACTGTGTATGTGTGTGTGTCTTGTAAGCACTGGTTAACGTGCTACATATGACACATGTAATACACACACACACACACGCACAAGCAAAAAGAGCTGTACTTCTGTTCTGATGCAGGATTAAGGCCAACTAACTTGTTGTCGGTAAGCTCAACATCACCTGAGATCACACACACACACACACACACACACACACACACACACACACACACACACACACACACACACAATGAAGTCACTGTCATTTTTCAGGAATTATCAATGTAACTTGTTCCCTTAATCTTAATATACTATTGTATCTTAGTTGAGGAAAGTCAGATGGTTAATGATGCTATCTCCAATGACTGAATGCACAAATGACACACATTGCTAAACCACCTTGAAAACAGCAAATTTTTTGACGCACGGTGAAAGCAGCAAAAATCCACATTTAGTCGAGCACAAATCACCTGAAATGCACAAGTAAGATGTAGCCGTGTTGTGCTCCATGAAAGCAGCTGCAGAAGCATCAGTTTTTGGGTTTTTTTTTTTTACTGTCAGAATAAGGCCACGCTGAGCAACAAAGCTCAACTGGGTCACAGGCTGTGACTCGTGGTATGTTGCTATATACCTGGACTCAGTAAAACCCCCACCTAGCAGGGAGGCATTCTGCATGGAGCTCTCAGTGACTTGGGCTGATGTGCATCTATTTCTTTATTTATGTTTTTAAAATGGCAAACGGGGTGTTGGCTCAAGGAGCGTATTGTTGTTGACCTATGTATTGTCATTAACTCAGTATTGGTGGTTTCTATACAACGTAATTATCATGCCCTAGCCTTTTATGCAACAAATTTCTCACAAGTGTTGACAGGATTTTCCAGTGTGAATACAATGTGTTTATGGTAATAGTTCAAATTGGGGACTCACAATGAGAGATATCACGAGAACTGATACTTTGGTTCTGAGTCGATTCCAAAAGTCTATAAATATGACTGTAATTGTTTTTCTACAGCAGCGAAGATGTTGTAAGTACTGAAGATGTGTAGCCAGGCTGATATCACAGTGTACTTAGACACCCTGGCGTACACGTCTGCATCAATGCAGCAAGGTTAGAAGGTTAAACGATGGAGGTCAGCCAAAGTAGGAGTTTCAGATGGCGTTTATTTCCTATCTGCACCCATTAATAATAATGCTTTCACTGCAAACTACATTAATATGTTTTACTACATCTGACCACACCCACCTGTGAGCAAGGGTGAGGTCATAGGTTCAAAAGGGTCAAGAGTCAACCCACAGAGGTCAGTGCAGCAATGCTATTCCTCCATGTAATATCTAGCGTGGAGTCACCAGAGTAAATACACACTGTCTTCCTGTCAGCTGAAGCACGACATCAGAATAACAGCCTTACAATAAAGTAAAAATGATGCATCCTCAAGCTTATCCTGGAAGCTCTTATGCATGTGTAAAGGTGTGTGTACAGGTGTTGTAAAATGGACGTCTCAAAAACCTAATCCATCTCTTTTAAATGTGCTGACTCACGGTGTGGTGCCGGTAAATGGTTGAGTCATGCTTTCACTTCAGTTCCCAGAGGGCAGCTGTGGTAACGTTGCACATCCTTTTATTTGCTCGCTCGCTGCGTCGTGGTTACCTGCCTACTTAAGTAGATGCTTTGTGTGCCTGCTGTACTTTGTATCTGCAGTTTGTGAGAGCTCACAGGGAAGCTCCCGCAGCGTGGTTAAGAGCGTTTGTGTTTTATGAATGCACACCCTACTAGTCTCTGCGTCTTATCCATAAATCACGGTGTAGTCATTCCTTCCCGCACGACATACACTGCTGATACTATTAGGTAAGCAGACTAAGTCATGATATCAGGCTTAAAGGGATACTCCAATTTTCAACCCCATTGTTGTAATAGGGGAAAGACATTAAAATCTGCATCTTTGCTTGCGCCACTTAACTTGCTTGAACTTTACTCTAGATTTACTTCTTTTATATTCACATTCCAGTGCAAGCCAGGCCCCAGACGAATGAAACACTTCACTAGTTACATTTGCCTCCGTTTCTTCTGTGCAAAGACAATGTGAGGGTACTTATATACTAGACCGTATGGACAAAAGCAATAACAACTTGCATTTAGAGCAGACTGAAAGTTGCAGTCAAGGAGATCATGTTCTACAAGCTGCAGTGAAAGAAAATCAAGCAGATTTCATGGAGCGGGTCAAAAATCTGCAAACATGAAATTGCTTCAGGTAAAATTTATGTAACATTAGCATTAACATCAGTGATGTAAGCACACATTTGAAATATTAAGGCCTGTTAGGTAAAAATACAGTGCTTTTTATAAAAGCCACTGAACTTCAGTCCATTTTCAAGGTATATTTATTAGTATTAACTTTTATCCTAATCAATATTTCATAACACAAAAAAACGTTTTGTAAACACAACTGTGTTTTTTGTGACATTTTTGGAGGAAGATAAATTGCAAGTGTGTTTTTGTATTTTGTAAATATATTTATTTAACTACTTGAATTAACATAAATGTGTGACAACTAGTTGATTAATGGCTTAAACCAGGTGACCAGGAAAATCTTTGGTAAGAGGCCACCCCACTAAAAAGCAGCCTTTTTATAGTTTGTTAGAAGACTATGTACTCAGGAGTTAATATGTATGTGTGTGTGTGTGTGTGTGTGTGTGTGTGTGTGTGTGTGTGTGTCTGTCTCAGCATGGTGGCTTAGAGATCAAGCCATCCTAACTGTCAAAATGACAGCTCATTATCAGGGACAAACAGCCCCTAAGGGTATGGACGGACACACACACACACACACACAGAGTTCCATTAGCTTATCCCACTGAATTAGAGAGGAGGAATGAACAGAGAGAATTTTGTATTGAATTGATTTACATTCATGAGAGCCACAGTAGTAACCTATAATCTGTTGAGTATACACTGTTTGTGTGGAACTATTTTATGACATTTAAACATAAATGAACAATTTCTCATTGCAATGCTGTAACTGTTCAATCAATTCACTTACACCTGAGTTCAAATAGCCTGTGCATTGCATAATGTGACAGTATGTGCACTGACATCATGCAGGGATCTTGTCTCTTGCTCAAACAGCTTATCTCAGGCCATCTCCATACAGTAGATGTATGAAAGGTACCCTGTGGAGCTTTTGACCACTATTAGTAATATAGATAACTTGCATAACAACGTCCCTGCACAAATACATGCAGTCGGGTGACATGATACACAGCCCTATGGTTTTGCACTGTTTCCTTCATCAAAGTCGGAGGCATTTAACGGTTAAAGACGTGCACGAACACAGGCAGGGAAGAAGAGTGCGAGCAAGCAAACAAACATGGATGTAAATAATGTTGGTTTGCAATTCTTCCAAAAATCAGCTTTGGAAATTATCTAGACATGTTTGTTTGAGATAGACACTGTGATGCCACGATGTTGATATTTTGATACCGGGTAATAAACTCATGACAACACTGGTGTTACTTAATGGGTTACTTAAATGGTTTTTATGTCTATAAAAAAAATGTACAAAGATGGTGGGGCTGTTAATGGCAGACAAGTTATGTAAATCAGTAATAAGTTATGTGTGTCCCTGAACACCGTTTAAAACTGGTAATACCAACTACCGGCAAACAAAAAACTGACACACAATCCATTTAATTCGTAACTTTTAAATACTGCTGCATACACTCTTAAGACATTTTGTCTGTACAGTAATCAACTTCAAACAACTGCTTAAACATATTTAAAAAGGAACAATTTTGTCTAATCTAAAAAAAGGGTCAAAGGTCAAACTCATTTACTGAATGAGAAGAAATACAGCATATCTGCTGTCATCTGATCATCAAGGGCAAGGAGCTTAAACATGAGCCCTGAGCAGGCTTACAGGTCAAAGGGTCAGAGTCCCCATTAGCAGAGTCTGTGATATAAAGTATGTCTGATAGATTTGACTATAAACTATTCAAATTTCTTGATGGGTCAAATTCCTTCTAAAACACATCTTTACTTTATAGATGTCATGACAAAAAGGCCATCATGTCACCTTCAAGATATACTCAGGATATGACAACTAAAGTGCTACAAAAAAGAGGATTTCCAAGTCAAGATTGCCAACAGTTGCCACCTGGAGTATTACAGTCAAGTTGCTTGAAGTGCTGGATCAAAAGTAATCCATCACCGGACCTATCCACTGTCTTTTATTTTGAAATCACAGCTCTTTTCTGTAGGTATGTTGCAGCAGTTACTTTGGATCAAATCCATCCTCAAACAAGCAGCTCAGTCTTAATTTCATCCAGGCTGCTCAAGTCTTGCCATTTTTATTCAAAAATAATTAACTACGTTGCTCAATACATTAGAGTATCCTCTGAATATCTAGAATTTACTGGCAACTGCCTAAAACCATATCAATACCCTTCAGTCAGATATATCAAGCCATCAGATTTTGGAGTGTTTGTTGGTGAGTAGCAGCTTGCTAAGCTTAGGTTAGTGCCAAGTAGAAAGAATAAAAAATAAATTAAAACACAGCCAACAGCTAGGATTAGCTGGCTGCTATTAATAGTATTTGGTGTAAAAACTAGCTAAGTGGGATGCAGTGATTTGGGAGTCATCCCTCTGTATAAAGCAGATGGATAAACTTTAACTAGCCAGTGTGAGCAGCCTACTCTAGATTTGATTTTGATTTGTTTTATAATGACACTAAACCAGACAATCCAATACCTGTGGATGCAAACAACTCGTTCACCTATTTAAATCAGAATCTGGATAGATTTGAAATGTTATTGAACCATCAGTTCCACATCAAAAAAGAAATTCACAACTTCATAGTGGAAAGTAAACATGGATAGTGTCAAGCCTTTGTAGACATTAAACATTGCAGAGAAAGACCGAAAATATCAGACTTCTCCATCAGAAGAATAAATCAAAAGACTGAAAGGAAGTAGTCAAAGTAAGGCTTTTATTTTGTAAAATGAGACCACCACCACAGCACTGAGGAGAAAGAAAAATGAGGAGGAAAATCCACCTTTATAGTGAAACAGGTGAAACATGAAAGAAGAAAACCACAAAGCAAAAGACCTTGATCTGTGATGTCACTGGCCTACAACATGGTGATTATTTTTTCTGCTGTGGCAGGATTTTGTTTAGGTCCAGTAACGCAGAGATTCAATCGGTTCGCTTCTTTAACACACACTATCCCAGCTGCTAATATCACTGCCAATTAGTTTAGTCTTAACATATGGTGAGTTTAATAAGAAAAAATCTGAGACATGCAGTATCAAATGTAGAGGCAACAACACAGAGGTGATAAAGAAGCACTCTACCACAAAAAGTCACGCATTGTGGTTTTAATTCATTTCCAAAACACAGTAATAACACAACAGTATAAAGACAGTAAAAAAAAAAATCTAAGCACCTCATTTTGGATCACTGTACTCAAAGAGGTTCTGAGGGAATAAGGTCTACTGAGTAGAGCCTATACAGTGCTGAACCAGAAAATGTACCCATAGCTCACGTCTGCTGTGTAGCGTTAATCTGTGTGTGAACAGATGGCATGCGCTAACAAGCTAGGCTAAATGTAGCTACTCTTGGCATGAGCCAAGACTGATCTCTGACTTCCTGATCCCAAGCCTCTTAATTAAATGCACCATTTAATCTACTCAGTTTTCAGTCCCTCTGCTGCTCCAAAAACAACAGCGTTCATCACTGATGACCTCCTCGTACTGCTGATCAGGACATCACACTACTGAAGTAATTATAATGACAGAGCCTCCCATTTTAAAAGGCAGTGTTCTGAAGAAATTATCATCATCCTGACCAATTACTATGTTGTTGTTGATAATAACTGTCAACAATATGTAATCATTTTTTTTTCATATGTCACTGTCATTACTGCTTGTTCTCACCCAGTGGAGACAAGGCTGGGCAGTATATCGACTTAAGGTATATCAATGTCTTTTCAAACAAGATATAGAATGAGACAATGGCATTCATATTGATTATAGTTAATGTTCCGTTATAAAACCAGTTTCTTCCGATAAGCCGTGTCAGTGTTTGCATCTCTCTTCTCTCACACTCAGCGCAAGCTCACCCCCACTCTCCCTCTGTCTGTGCACAAAGCCAGCCCAACACACTCAAGTTCTACTGCAATATGGAGGGAGACACAGCACCGGTCAAACTGCTGAAGACCACCTGGTTTGTGGAAAGAAAACCAATGGTTCAATTATTTGGAGATGGTTTGGTTTGGGTTTGGTTTTACTCTATTTTAAGTTTTTAAGTTATTGTCATTGAAAACAACTGAAGGACCATTCACAGAGATAGGCCTATTTTTATCTAATATTTTTAATTCATATTTCATTAATGTGTAACAGCAGTTAACTGTTGTCTAAGATGTTAGCTAGCCAAGGCTGCCACAGTACGGCACCCCACCTCTCCACACTAACGCCCAGATATTGTAAATAAGCAAAGTGGAAAGTGAATGACTCACAAAAGCAATGCGGTTTGACAGTATTTTGATCTAAAAAATGAAAATGAGGTTATATTTTGGCTGTGTTATATGCCAGAATAAACTGGCATATAACCACTTGATCTGAGCAATGCATAACCACATCAGTGCATTAAACTGCTAGGTATAAAGGCTGTTGGTGCTAGCACTGCTAACGCTAGCCACACTCGACAAACAAATAAGTGATTGTTTACCCAGGTGTTGTGACTCCCAGAAAATTGTGCTTAGTTTTGACTGTTTTCTTACGTTCAGACTAGTCAAGTAGTGTGAACTTAAATTTCCATTTAAATCGACAGAGAAATTAGTTGTTAATATGCTTCTAACAGTTGCTCAGTTTCACAGTACCCACTATGCTGATATTGATGGAGCCATAACAGATAAATTAAGGATACATTCTTTATACAGATGTTTACACAGAAATGAATAAAGTATAGTGAAAACTGCCAGGGATGCATAAATCTTGAGGTGTCCAAGGTCCTTTATACATCCTGAAGCAATATTGAACTACTTGGTATTTTACTCATAAATGATTATACAGCAGTTGATGTTTGGAGTGAAGTTGCAGATAGCAGGGCACGACACTCACTATCCTTCAACATTTGCAGCAATGTAGCACCAACATGTCAATTCTGAAACAATCTCTTGGGCATTGCTTTATAACCTTTCACCATGACAAAAAGCTCTCCTTCGTATCAGTCCATTCATTCACAACAGTTCATATCACTAACTGAGTGTCAGGCAGAGGTGGTGGACAAGATGCATCAGGAGTTTAACAACTCATCAAATTCAAAATTAGATGTGTTAGAGCAGAGTCTATATTTGAAACATGTTTAATATACCATTAAGTACCACCTTACTATGATTTTGTTTTCATTCAAATCAAGTTCAGTTAGTGAAATATTAATAACTGTATGACAAGTGTCAAGTATTTTTTTCTTATTATAATTGTCTTTTTGGATTGGCACCTCAAGGCCTCCGAGTCCTACACAGTTCATCATTATGGATTGTGAACATCCCCAAACACACTTACAACTGCTTTATCCTCATAGTATTCTTTTTATTTTATATCTAGTGTGAGGGAGCACTGCTGCTGCACTGACCCATTTTCCTCAATGGGAACATTTGCGTTCCCTTATTTATTTTCCATAATCTCCATGCCTTGCAAAGCTGTATTCTATATCTGTATTATATATCTACACTAATGTCAGCATGACAAATCTACAGGTATAGTATATAATGCATGAAGTGAATCTGATTGATGTCTTAAATATCCACCACGACATATCCCTTTTCTTGTTTTCCTATTGCTACAACTATTACAACCAAAGCTGCTAGTCTTGAGAAAGCAAGGGTGGCCTTTATTGTTTTTAACCCTTATTTAACCTGATAAGTTGAGTGAGAATGCAATGCTTTTTATGGAAAAGGCCCAGAGTGTGTGTTTTCTAAAAAGGGATACAAACACACACACAGCACACATTTAAAAAAAATAAAATAAAATAAAATAAAAAGAAAAATCGCTTGGTTGGCCCACCAATGCAGTGTTATGTACAGAATGTAAGACCGGCAGTGTTTCTCCTAGGCTGACTGCTTTGGGGGGGTGGGGCAGGTGGTATGGGTGAGTTGATCACCAGAGCAATCTGCGACAGCTCATGCCTTTGCCAACACCAAAACAATATTTGGCTTGATTTCCCCGTAAATGTATTAACTTATTATTATTTGTAGTATGAAATTAATATTACATTAAATTTGCCCCGCTATAGTTTCAAATCAGCATCCCTCGCTGCAGCTGTTTCTAGGCGCCTCACCCTGCTGATTTTGAGTGAATATTGTGAATGCTCCGAAAATCAATTGTAAAAAATGTTTTGTTTGTGATGACAACTTTGTTAAGTTTTAGCATAGCCATACAAAGTACTTGTCATCCTACAGTCATCACTCAGGGTATCTGAGAAAGAGTGTTTTCTCTGGTACTCATGGAGTAGAGCAACCCTCGCCACACACTCCACCAGCTATTGGCAGTTTAAGTAAGACAGTCTGTCTATGGATACGATCGTGCAACTCTAATAGGTGAAAAAACTTACTCTGGCTCTATATAAACAATAATGTTTTTTTTAAGAGTTGGCTTTTAAGGAGTCTACCTTGTTGAAAGAATGAAACAGAAAGGAGGCAGGGCATCAGACACATTGTATGAAAGTGCTCTCAAGCACTGCCTCTGGCACTAGCTTGTGGTGCACACTTTATGCCAAGTATGTGTTTGCTCACCCACTGGCTTTTCTCATGGTTTATGTCAAGCAATAAAATCTTCGCAGGTAAGACTTTATTCAGCACAAGAATAAATAATGTTCATCACAACCTGCTCATGTGCTGCAGAAGTCTTTCATCAAAAAAACAAAACTATTTGGGATCTTACAAAGCATCTCATCACGCAGATTTGTGTTTATGATAATACTCAGTGGTTTAGTGTAAGTCCTAGAGACATAAAACATGCAACTCAAATTAGGTTTTGTGCAACACACTAAACTGACCCTGTATCATGCACAATGGATATGACATGCCACTTTGGCACAACATACACATGCAGTTCTGCAGAAAACACAGACCACACACATTGTTAGCATGCTCTGCCATCAGAGCCTGAGGACTCTCAGGCATCTGGAGTTGCACAGACTGAGCAAGTCTGTCAGCTGTTCTGTAGGCGGAGAAAGGTAAGGCTGCATAGTGCTTACAGTAAATACTAACTAGGAAGCCATGGAGTGCAGGTAGTATCTGACAGCATTTATGCATCAAGTTCAATAACTTATAGTCCAGACAATGTTATCATAGAGTGTAAAAGTGGGAGTTTTTAAATGTTTGTGCCCCAGTCTGATCCTGCTATGGCTGTCTACAAAGGCAATTTTACAATATTTTCAAAAGGCAGTGCTACAAAGCATCTCAGTTTATAAAAAAGCTTTTCACTGCACTGATGTTTCACACATTTTACCCTCAGGATTTTTTTCATAAGAGCTACTGTACTGTTGGATTGTGTAAGCTAAAACAGTCTGTGAAACTAGTCTACTCTCAATAAAACACCAAGTGCCATGTCTGGTGGTGGAATCCCCTGGTGACAATTGTGCAATATTTACAATTAGTCTTATAATGACAGTGAAAGCAGGTCCAGTGTAGACTGGAAAGTTTTTAATCAGAAGTGAAAAATTCAAATTTACTCTCAATGTTATTTGTTTTCTTGCACCGAGATGACTTATGTTAATACGTATATTTATGTGCAACTCATTAAAGCTTTCAGGCTGGCTAATGTATCCATTACATGGCCGCACATAGATTTATACAGACTTAATGTTGAAACTGTCCTAAATAATGCAGAGAAGGCACAGATCGCCACTTGTTTTAGCAGCAAGCATACCTTTCTCCACACAGACAACAGGGAATAGTGCAGTTCTAAAAGACTCTGTGGGCTCTTCTTTCTAAGAAGAGACAAAGCAGAAAAATAATGGATCATCATCAGTGTAAAATAACTTTTTTATTTTAAGTAGTGGTCCTGCTTATCTGGATAAATCCAGATCCACTAGATAAATGTAAGGGGTCATGAGATTCTTAACAACATGGGGAAGCAGAACAAAAAAGATTATTATTATTATTATTATTATTATTATTATTATTTCCAGCCCTTCTTGAATCTTTGCTCTTTATCTGGAAATTTTGCCTCTTGAGACCTCTAAAAACTGTCTGTAGACGTATATGCAACTCAAGAAGAGGGGTAGACAAGTAGATAAAGCTTCGTTTTAAATGCTACAAACAAGTGGAATTCTGGCTATATCTTATTTTCATGACATCAGTGTCTAGCTTGTTATTAATATATACGTTATTCGTGCTTGTCAGCTACCATAATGTATAGACGGACTAACTGATAGACACACACAGGCACTGAGCTAGAAGTCTGTGCGTATTGTGTGACATTCACCCACAGTTATCTGTCCTGAACACGGCTCATTATTGCCCAACGTGTCTCGCATCTGTCATGTCAGCCACTCCTCATGCTCACACCATCACACACACACACACCCTCCCCAATGGCTACGTAAAGCAGGATCTAGTGTCAGACATGACACAGGTGATTTTGAAGCAGCAGGTGTGCACAGAGCAGGGGGGCTGGCGGGAGGGGGGGGGGGGGGCTGCGAAAATAATTTAACAAACACAGGAAAGAAAGAACCACATAACCTCTTTTGCAGCAGTTGCCCAGCAGATGAGCTGAATTTCCAAGAAAACACCACGGAAACACCACCAACAACATACAAATCTATTCTAGTGTAATTAAAGACTTTGTAATGGATTTTAAACAGGAACTTAACTAGAGCTACCAGCCAGCCAAACGCTAATCCTGCCTTGGCAACGACAGGCTATTTATTTAGAGTTACTTGTGTTTAAACAACGCTGCCAACGCACTATAGCAGCACTAGTTTCTGCATGTCAACAAAGCAATGTCTTACTGTTATTTCAGAATAAAAAGGTGCAAGTGCCTGTAAAGTATACATAATAGTATATTGGTAGTTAATTTATGAATTCAATATTTCCTGATCATCAACAACTAATTCCATGTTAAAAATACTTCGACTTAGCGTAACATCCTATGTCGGGCCCCCAAGGTCTTCTTGAAATTTACTGATAGTTTCTGGAGGGAAAAAACCCTGATTTCATTCAGTTGCAAAACTTCTCCAACACTTGCGTCAGGGTTGTTAAGGCTGGTCATGGGAACCTAAAACTAGGAATAATTTGCATAATAATTCATTTTCCAATATTAAGGTGTTTTGTGGAAGCATATACAAATACGCATATACCTGAGATCGAACCCTGAGTTGCACCATAACTGATTTCTGCAGGTGTGGATGAGGAATATTTTGACTGGGCAAGTTTGATTTGAGAGAGAACAATTAAACTAATCAAGCATAGAGACACAGGCTGTAATAAATTTAAAAAATAAAACGGTTAATGAAATGGGGCAAGCAATATGGATAAAATGCTCTGGCACAATATGTCAATACATATCATGAGATCATGATTCATCTTGATTTGGGCTGGACCATTAATCAAAATATTATGTAATATAAAAGTATATGATATATAATATCAAGTGCAATATCCAAATTGCTGGGGCTGCAATATTTTTTAGGAATTGAGCCTTGGGCATTTCACCAACTGAGATCATTTGAGAACTTCTGGTCTAAGTTGTCAATCATCTGTTTTTCAGCCAATACCTGGGTGAGTAATGGAGAAAAAAAAGATGTTTTGTCTTTTGTCTTCTCCCTTCAGACTCACTGATAGCATTTTAAGGACATATTGTTTTAGTTGATAATGACCACACACACTCACCCAGTCACCCACATAATCAATCCAGATGTCACAGCATCAGGCCCACTTTCCATAAAGCCTGTCTCTGCACTGCTAATAGGAAATGTTCCCTAACATCTGTGGTCTCCATCCTTTTCCCTATCTCACTCTCTCTTCTCACTGCCTCTCTCTCTCTCTCTCTCTCTGTCTGTCTCTGAGCAGTAGAATAAATTGAATTAGAGCTCCACCACCCACTCCGCAACATCCTGCAGCCCTCTGTCAGATGCCTAAACAGAGAGAGGAAGAGAGAGACAGAGAGTTGCAGAGAGATAAACAGAGGGCAAGAAGAAAGAGGGCATAATAAAAATCCCCCCTGCCCCTAAAAAGAATAAAGAACAGTCCTTACAGCCTCTTCCCTCCCCTGGACTACAGCCTGATAAGACTCCACATTTTTTTCCCCTTTTCGTGGGTTGTGGGGGTGAAAGAGACAAAAATAATGAGAGAGAATGGGAAAATAGAGGATAAGAGGGATGCTGCTTCTGCTTCATCTCAGTCTGCCCTAAACATGCCATTATGGAATAAGGAGTGATAAAAATGCAAGACGCATGCACATAAAGAAACACACAGCCAGTCATACAAGCAGACCAGATTTTTATCCTTAAGTTCTGCACAACTTTAAATACTATTCATCCAGCACTGATGCCAGTAAAACAAGTTAATTTTTTTTAAATGCTAAAAGATGGGTAAGGGTATACAAGCTGTTTGTTTGCTGTCTTACATTTTGCAAAAAAAAAAAAAATCAAACAATCTGTAACACAAATACCCTGCCATTCATCCTGAACCTAATGGCACAGCAAACCACTCCTTTTAGACATAAATAAGAGGCTAAACACAACTAAAATGGAGTGAAAATCACCACTTTCTCTCCCTCACTCATTCACCCACACTCTTTCTAGAGCCAGGGAAGCATTTGCATAATGCCTCCATATCCACGGGCCATTAGCGCCAGCATGAGTGGCTCGTGTGCATAAATTTATTGCCTTGATCAATCTATGTGAGCTACTGTACCGGTACAAACCGATGAAACTCCAATCTGGCAGGAGATAGAGGGAAAAAAGGAGGGCAATTTTCAAATGTTGACATGTCATAGTCCTAAATTAGAGAGACATTAAACAGCACAGCCCCTCATTGGGAAAAAGGTTTGATTAAAATGGTAATTTGAGATCACTTCTACTGATTTACTGCACAGTCTAATGAAATAAAATAACTTCCCATTTGCGGAGGACCTCATAAAACAGTTTGCAAGGACCAAAGTGTCAACAGAATGCGATTTGATGTCCACAGGTGTAGAAATAGATTCACTGTTTTCAGATCAAGTGCAGCTCAGGAAAACACATCTTAAGGTGGCATTAGCTTTGATGGAAGATAGTGACAATCACAATGGATACAGCTGTTGCTCATTTCCAAATGGCTTTACATGGCCAGTTGCATCCTCTTCACTTGGCTTAAATAGGCAGTATCTAATGTATTAGGGCAAGCCATACTGCTGCCATGTTTCTTAAGCTATTCCTGTATTTGATGCTTTATATCCCACAAATGAGGCTCAGCCAAAGGACCAAGCTGAATGCAAAACCCAAAATGCAAATCCATCACACACAAAAAAACAAACAAATAAACAAACAAAAAAAACTCTTTTTTTCTGTTTTTCTCTAAAGCTTCCATTTTATATAGCTCCAATTTCTTTCTGTGGGCTGAAGGCAATACAAAATCTTCCAGCCTTTCAATATTAAATGAAAAACTTTGATATATAAAATACAATTTAATGATCCCTTTATAGAAGTTTTGGCAACACAAACTGGCACAGACAGAGAAAAATCAAATAGGGGAAATAGACACTGTGATTTTTGATGCTTGTCGTATTTAATTTTTTCCATGTCTTTTAACAGAGCAGAGTGCATGGTTTCAACTGATACTCATATTAAATGTGCATTATGTCTTCATAGATCCAAAACTGTTTCCTACTCCAATAGGATGTTTACAGTTACCAATGTCCTGCTGCTGCAAGGACAACTCAGAATATGCTTCCACTAACACAGAGAGCAGAACAGTACAATGGATAAAAATGCCAGGCTCCTTGATTGCGAGTAAACAATAAAATGTGAAAGAAAAAGCAAGTATTTGTGGTGTTGTTTTAATAATGCAATTCTAACCTGCCTTGCATTTTTTTTAACTCTATTTCTAACATAAATATGATAAACCGCTATTTTAAATAAAAGACCTAAATAAGTTTCACAACATGTGACTACACAAATTATCGATATCAAATGAAATTTATTTCAGATCAGTGTTGGAGAGTGTTGAATGACTGATTATGACTGAAATACAGTCTTCATTTAAATTCTAATGTACTGGACTCTACCATTATCTCCTGATCCATTCAGTGGTGCCCTCTATCCAGTATTGTATGTCTGAACAGGCGTGGACACACACACACACACACACACACACACACACACACACACACACACACACACACCACGGGGGACAATAGGAATGCTCCATCACGATCCAGCTTTGTGCCAACCAGGTATAGGGCTGGGGTTCAGTTGCGCACACGCGCACATACACAACGCACAAACACACACGCGCGCAGATTATAAGTCTGCCATATGTGTCGTTTCTGGATTCAATTTCTAGTTCACTGTTACATGGATAAAATATATCACCAGACACGCGGACAGGGACACGCAAACGTAGCCCAGTACTCACACTGTCTCCTCACACAGTCACTCTCCCTCTCTCTTGAGGTGCAGGCGCAGTGTGTGTGGCGCACAAAAAAGGGGTCGAGGCGCAGTGTTTGTGCGTGTGTGCATAATAACTAGCTATCCTTACAGACTGCTAATATTATCCTGTAGCCTACATGCACATTGAAGTGAGTTTACGATTGCTGAAAACCCATAGGCTTGGACGCGTGCGCACACACACACACACAAGTTTTCTGGCGACACTCACGCGCTTCTGCGTGTGCGCGCGCGTACACACTGACGTTTATTCACAACTCAACTGGGTGCAGAGCTGCTTGAAATTTAGCCTACCTACAAAACTAGCTTACGTCTGGGTCCGCCGACCACGGGCTCAGGCGCGCGCGCGCACACACACACACCTCACACACACAAACACAGGTTCTGTAACTTACACAGGGCTCAATTTTGACCTTGCAATGTTCTCGCTGCTGGTTCTCCTACATATAGCAGCACCTTCTCTCTGCACCCCCCACCTTGCTCTCCAAACACACCCTCACTGCCTCCCTCCCGCCCCATTTCAGCAACCAGACTTAATGTCTGTACAAGGAAATCGAGAAATAACTACCTCTGTCCCTCTTACCTCTCAAAGCCACCATTCCTCTGCTCCAAAAGACGCAGTCATAGAGGAAGAAGAAACAGAGAAGCTTAGAGAGATAAGGGGAGGAGAGGACTGAGTCGTCATTTTTAACATATTAAAGAAATATAGGAGTTTGAACTTTACCTTTTTCTGGATGCAGTTCCTTCGTTCAGAGTGTCAGGGCGCAATTAACTTTCCAAATCCCATTATTAGAAGGGTAGTGATGATTACAGTTGTAACTCCACACAAATAGGTTCCAGAGAAGAGAATATGCCCCATATGTGTGTATATCGAGGTAAATATATGTAATATCCTTTGGGTGGGTGTAAATTCCGTACGGGTTTATAGTTCAATCCTGTCTTCCAGTGGGGTGCGTCCGTTTTGCATTCTCACAGCGCCCAACGACTACATCCTCCACTTCTCCCTCCTCTCTCTTTCTCTCTCTCCCTGTGTTTTCTCTCCCGGTTTCATCCCTCCATCCGCGGGGCGAGCAAAGAATCCCATGCGAGAGAAACTGAAATTATTCCCTCCAACTCTCCTTTACCTTCAGCCGCTTCTTTTTCTTCTTTTTTCCCCTCTTCTTCCCAGCCGGTAGTGCCTCCCTCCCCTCCTCCTTTACCGCCGGTCGCTGCCCTCGTGCAGGTGAAATGGGAAGAATTCCACTACAAGAAAAAATATCCCAGGCAAAAGGGCGAAAAAGTCTAATTATCCCATTAATAAAGGGTGTTAGGCAGATTTAGCTGGTTATTAAACAAATAAATATCCGCAGTAGTATCTTCCCTGCTTTGTTGGAGAACGTTAAACCCTTTCTATGACGAATTTTTGGATTTTCACTTCAGTCGCCAGCTTCTACCTCTCCCTCCCTCTCTCTCTCCCCCTCTCTCTCTCTCTCTCCTAGTCTGTCTTTACGCCGCTCACCCTCTGTTAACTCTCCTCTGCAGTCGGGAGTAGAATAAAAGAGAATAGAAGAAACAGAACAGGCTGAAATAAAGACGAGGCAACGTCCCAGTAAAGCTGTCGTCCGGTCACTCACTGAAAAGCTTAACGGTACAGTCTCGCTGATCCTCTGTCCTCCCAGCCCGTCGCGTCTCCCGCACCGTTAATCCATATAGCGCAGCGGGCATGACAATTGTCAGGTTTGAGAAAACAAAAGAATGCGACTTCCTGTTAGAGTTTTCAAAATAAAACCCATCTTTTGGCCGTTTTATTAGCCTAATAATCCACAATCTTTAAGTGATAGCCTATGTCTGGTCTCTTCCATGTATTATAGGATTTGCATCAATGTCTCATCGGAGGAGAACATGATATGCCCCTGTTATCCTTGTGTTTATCTGAGTTGATCCATCTGCCTCGGACCCCCAGACCATTCAGGGCTCCAAAAGCACCATATTCACTGTATGTATTGTGGTATGTGGAGATATGATTAATTTGCAAATACGTTTAGGAATATTCACAATTACATTACACTATCAAGTGAAAATGAGATGGCCCAGTCCTGCATTATTAATCCCATACAATGGTCTTCAGTCAAACCAAAGTTTTGATCCTTCCATTATTAAATTTCACATTGTGCTCCTGTGCTATTTCTATATAACTCTGTTAAAGTTGGTGGGCAACCATTTACAAAACATATATGGTATAGGAGGTGCTAAAAGGTCAAAAGATTCATGGCTCATTTTTGCCCTGGGGCATCCAAGTCAGTTAATCCAGAAATGCATTGAGCCAGGAACACTAAGTGTAATAATTAATTCAAATAGGGCAAGGCTGGCATTTTTAATGAACTTTAAAATTTCAACTGTCTCGCTAAAGGGTTTACTCAGGTTCCATAAGAAGTGGAGTTATATCTGCCCATACTACAAGGAAATGATGTAACTGGAAATTGATATAAATACAAAAATAAAAAGTTGTCACGTGTCATGGCAAATAGACTTATCTGCCATCACCTTAACCATACTGTAGGATAGGGCTGCACCATTAATCAAAATATAATCAAAATTGCCATATGTAATATCCAAATCACAGGAGTTGCCAAAAAATTGTGGGAGCTGCAATTTTTTTTGATAAAGGCAAAATATGTGACAACATTATTAGTACCGTAAGCATTGTGGTGCTACAGACACCCCGGCCTACAAATCATATTCTCCAGATGTAAAGGAACATGTTTGTTTGGCACAAGACCCAACAAAAATCACATCATAATCATCTTTATATTTTTCTCATTGAAAATGAAATGCAAAATGATCATTCGAACTCAAATCACAATATTTGCCGAATTAATCGCAATTTCTTTTTTTTCCCCACATATGGTGCAGCCCTACTGTAGAAGTAAGATCACCCACTTCATATGAAACGATTCAATTCTTGTAATCCATGTGACTGTAGAGTAAGAATCTTCAAGAAGTAGATGTTCACTGCATCCTAAAGAAAAAGTCAACACATTTATGCATGTATGCTCAGAACAGATACCAAGTTGCATCCAGAGGTGATATCATCAAATCACAAAAATAAATTAGTCTGTTGATATAAATGTCACTATCTTTGAAGATAAGTTTTTTTTTTTTGGGGGGGGGGGGGTCTCATTTTATGATTAAAACATAATGATGGTTGTGGTAAGCCCACTTTGCCTTATGCCACTGGCATTTACTCTGAAGTACAAATCACTGTATTTCCGGACTGCGCCATGATAGTCTTGTCTAGCTTGACGAAGCTCAAAACCTGCTGCATGGAAGTTGTTGGAAACCGCTTTCGTTCCCCATATCGTGCACGGTGGCAGCCTACACCCCGCTGGACGCGCTACATACACACATTAAACTTATACAACTCTGCTGTCATGTGTCAGAGAGGGTGTTCGAGTCTCCTTCTCGCCTGTGTCTGCGCATCAATCACTCCGCACATCGTCGATAAAACTCGAGCGTGCGAGAAATTAAAAGGGAAAGTGGCTGCCCACCTTTCCTGGACCTTATGGAACAGTATGGTACCGTAACATCAGATAGCACCAGTCACCTCCTCGAGACTACATTTTCTCAAACATCATTCTCCCTCTCTGGCTTTTGAGAAGGCGTCTCTCTTTGTGAAAGAGACTCGAAGGATGAGAGAGTGGTGTGGGCTACTGACTCTCTCTCTCTCTTCCGTTATACAGATTATTGTTACGGGGTTGATAGAGACAAAAAAGAGGCGGGGGAGTAGGGAATAAATCCATATAGTTTGTGGAAGGGCCACAACATTGGGCCAATTTTTTACAGCTAAAAAGATCAGGTTCATTTTATTATGAACTAGGTTTTGAGAGAAATATATGATTTTTATGAACAACATATCAATGTGCCTTCAAAACATCTTATATTTTCTAGTGACACTGACTTTTGCATAATGAAATCATTGATCTACAAAGAAAATTATATTTTAATCACACTGTCTCCAGATATTTGGACTTTTAAAAATGCCACAGATATCAGATACAGGAGGGCTTTATTGAGCTAATGCCTCTGTTAACATCTGGGGGACCCATATCAGTTCTCAGTGCCATAAAAGACAAACCTGGAGATACGGGGTCTCTGTAGGGTACTGATAAGCTTGATTCTGGTGAAGCGGAGACTGGGAGGTCTATGGGAGAGCATGAATATATGTCCGTGTGGAGCAGGATGCTGCAGGGTAAGAGCATGCAGTTTGGAGTCAGTCTTTATAGGGTATATATGGTTAGATTATACAAGGGAATTTAATATATAGACCGTTTGGACATTGGTTTTTGTGATTGCCAACTCCTTTTATCACTGACTAGCGAATTCCCTCATCTGGCTGCAATTAACCTTTAAAGTATTGATAAGTCCTATTTGTCACCAATCAATCAATAATTGTAAAAGCAAAATTTGACAACACATGATTTAATGTGTTCACAGATGATGTATTGACCTGCTGTAATCAAGAAGTGGGGTTGGGGTTAGAGTGTATAAATTCTCAGAGGGTTGCTGGTCAGTCCCCTTAAAAGAGTTAAGAGAATCTGAATTTTATTTATGTTTATTTTATTACTTCTCTCTTGAAAGCGCCTTCAGTATGTGTCCAATGGAACCTCAGTGCCACAGAATGATCGGTCATGACAATAAACCGGCGCGATCCAACCTTCAGGCTACTGCTTCTGCCAATCAGTTTATTGATTAGCTCTTAACAGCTGTTAAAGTCATTGAGACATTGACAGGTGGCTGATGGGATAAGTCCCCACTGAAATCACTATTCATTTGTTAGCCAAGTGCTCATAAACGTGAGCGATCAACAATTGGTTAACCATTTAAAGCCTAATCAGGCTCATCTATTTTTTCTTTTTGTTGTGTCCTCATTCAGTCATATAATCAACCCTGAAATACCACTTTGTTATGGTTAAGGGGAAGTTATGGAGGCAATAAATGCATTTTTTTTACTGTTTTACTGCCCTAAAGCCTAAAGTGACCACAATGGACCACTTCTGCAGGGGCTTGATAGAATTGTTGATCACCTGTGACTCAACAATCGCTCAACCATGTGCAGAGTTTTTTGGCTCTCAATCTTTTTTACAGCCTTAAATTTAGACTGGGAACTGCCTAGTCATCCACAGACTGCTTATTTCTGCTGCTACCCACCTAAACTGGATCCACTCATCATTTGCTCAACTGGCGCCCAGGATTCAAAACATGTTCCTCATACGGTAACATGCATTCTTTCCAGCTGTAGTATACTGACAAGTGACAAATTAAAGACCCCCTCCAATTAAAATCAAGTTTTTAACCTTGTTAACATGTCCATATGTTTTTTTTTTTTTTTTTTATATATATGATACAGGACATATGAGCAAAATAAGCAGTCAACACCATGACTGCGTATTTCCACTTTGGACAGCCAAGGTTTCATACATCACAAATCTAAGGAACCAATCCCGTCAACTTGTGGGGATTGTTCTTTGTATAACAAGGTTATACAAAGAACAAGAGGTTGCATTAGCACAACCACTCACACTGTGTCCTCCACTGTCAGGCTAACAAACAAACAAATAAAAGATGCTGACTATGCCAATTGTTACGATACTGGTCTGCTGGTCGCCTATTTTGGTCACAACAGACTCCTCATCTGAGTCTGAGTCTAACTGAGGCTCAAACAAGTGGCTGAGTCTCTCCAAACAAACCATCTTGATACTGCTTTTACATTTTTCACCTGTAAACCTAGCAGAAGCAGCGGTGGTGGGCTGGGAACAAGGCCTGATCCAGAATTTCTCAATGAGGAAGAAAGCATGGATGAGCTTCCAGCCCCCTCAGTCCAAACAAAATATTAATCATAGCAGAGTATTTTTTACACAGTCTGAAACATGTCTGTAGAAGAACTTTAAAAAAGGAAAAAAAAACAACATAAAGTGACTTATTAAGGTGCTGGGCCACCACGTGCTACCAGAACAGCTTCATTGCTCTGAACTCTACTGGAGGGATGAACACCATTCCTCCAAGAGATATTTCCTCAATAGGTGTTTCGATGATGCTGGTGTAGAGCGCTGTCTAACATGTTATTCCAAAATCTCCCATAATGTTCAACTGTCAAGCTCTGGTGACTGTGAAAGCCTTGGCATATGATTCACATCATTTTCTTGCTCCGCAAACCATTTAGTGACCCCTCCTGCCCTGTGGATCGGGGCATTTGTCATCCTGTCTCTCCACTCATTTTTTCCTTTAAATTTGCCCACAGGTAATGCTTTAAAATAGTCAGGGCAGGTTTAATGAAGGAGTTTACCTGCTATGCTTGTGAACATGCACTGCAATAAGAACCACAGTACATCCCTTCCACTGCTGGGGAAGCCGTTGATTTGCCTTGGGAAGTGGTGGATATAAACCACCAAACGGAGCTGTCAGCAGAGATATTAACAGCCAGCTATAGGCAGCCTCTAAATACAGTATACTTCAGCTTCTGAGAGACACAGGTAAATCGTGGCAACAATATTGTCTTTCTGATTAAAGTTCTCAAATGTCACAATGTTTTCCATTGAAGTCACTAAATACAGCAAGGTAGATCATATTCATTACAGTCTGAGATTCATCTACCAGCAGTTAGTTTCTATATTTCCAAAGGACACTTTCACAAAAAGGTGACTTAATTCAAAAGCAAGATGTACAGCATGTCTTTAGTTTATTGATAGAAATAAATATATAGCATATATAGCATTTTCAATTTTCATAAAAAAAAACTAAAGCCCCTTTTACACTGGCCAAAAAAAAACAAACAAAAAAAAAAAACAGCTGACCACCAATAACACCGGCTTTTGTCTTCATCGCATTTTTTGGCGGGAATCCCCGTGTGAGCCCCCTGTGAATGTATATTCTTCTTTCATCATCTGTCTCTTCAGTGTGTGATCATTTAGATTGGATGATCAGCTTCTAAGGTGTAACTGCCGCTGCTGCAGACTGCGACTGCAAATTGATATGGATATTATAGATATACTGTATAGGCTATAAATTTACCTCACATCTCATTCTAATAGATGAATGGGCAGTAGCTGAAATTTAAGTGTAATTGTACAACACCACAATTTTTTTCTTTTTTCACAGCATTTAAACATAATTTTGATGAAATGGCATAGTGCAAAAAACAAACAAAAAAAAAAAACATCATACCAGGAGTTTATTCCTTCTAATTCTGTTCAAGATGTGTGAAATAAGTAATTTTATTGTGATGCACCCTGCCTAACCCATTATGTGGGTGTAGTGGACAGGTTACTGTGGTTTACCGTGTGCCCTTGAAGATAACTGAGGAATGCTGGTTGCGGCAGCAGGCCAGATGTGGAGCACCTGACAAACTCTGTTCTGTCTCTATCTCTCTCTCTCTCTCTCTCTCTCTCTCTCTCTCACCTGGACTCATCCTCGTAAGTGTTTGCACATTTTTAAAATTTTTTTATTTAACTTCTGAATTGTTTTTGCTTCACAGCACTCCACAACTCATTATGCTCACGCTCACTCACACACACACACACACACACACGTCACTGACACCGACGGGCAAACTCCATATTTGTTGCTGCTTCTTCAGTTGTTTACCTTATTATAATAAATATTCTAATGGTCACCCACTGTGTCCATTCCCGTGGTTGTCATGGCCTCGGAGCTGGGCTATAACATTATAGAGGGATTTATGGGACAGATATTTACTCACAGGATTCCTCTGCAGATGTTCACTGAATTCAAAGTAGACTCATCCCATATAGTACATAATGGAACTATTTTTCTGACATTTTTCTGCTTATTGCAGTAGCGTCTTGGCACCACAGTTCGTATGGACCACTAGATATCAGTCATGATCTGGGTAATTTCTTATAACACTAAAATCATTATTAACTACAGTTTATAAAATTCATAACAAGCGCTTTGTTCTTAACAAGCACAGCAGTGTCACCACCGGTCACCGACCACTGCTCTTGACATTCTAAGCCGCTAGATTTGTAGTTTTCCACTGGTGCTGATCAGTGCATTGATTGGCAGATCATCAGGGGACCATGTTAGAGACAGTGGTAAGACTAAAATAATTGGATAGCTGGATAGAAATGCCCTCAGTGAGACTTGGATCAGTGATCAGAAAGGTAGACATCCAGTAACCAGTTCAAGATGAGGCCCGATGTACTATAGGTTGTGTGAGGCAGCTCTGTATCATTTCAAAAACATTACCTTTAAAATGATAAGCTATAACATCACAGTGGATTTCATAGAGCTTCACCAATCATGACTGTGTATTACCACCATCTCATAACTTGTGGTTGTCAACCTGAATGCTTTAGAGCTTGTCTTTTAAATTCGCTCCACTTCCCAGAATTTGACTGGGTCAGACACTGTTCTCAGAGACTGGCTGCCACTAAAGCTATAAAATCCCCAGCCCTGCCAGTGTTTGTGTCATATTCTATCCACTCAGGCGAGAGCTGTGGATGGGAGCACAAAGGCACCGTCAGTATCAACATAAGCTGCTGAAGCTTTAGCCTTCTGTCACTATGGATCAAGCTATTGATTAGCTGTTATGACTATTGCAGACGACAGCAGGTCATATTGACCGAAATCCTTTTGCACACAGGTGAGTGGTCAGGAAAGTACACGCTCAGCAATGACTGAAAGCCTCAATCCAGGAAATTTTCCACTGCATCTATTTCCTGCACAGTCACTTTCCTTCAGTGGGGTGTAAGGGCCTCAGAAATCATTTTAGATTTAGAGAATGTAATTGTTCTGAAATGTTCAAGAAAGTGAGTTAAACGCTTAACCCAATAAAAACCAATACAGATCAACTGCTGTTGTAGTGCTTCACATTCGCTAAAATGCTAAAAACCAATCCAAGTGTGAATCTATGAAGTATGAAGAAACAGATTTGGATTTCAGCGCTAACATTTTCACATCTGCTTGATATAATTGTACTCAAAAAACAAACAATAGCTCACAAAGATGATGTCAGTGTCAATCAGTTGAGTGCCTAACACGCTCAAAACTGGAGGGAGGTGTGCTCAACAGCACAATAGGTTTTGATAACGGCAGGAAGCGAACAAGCATAAAAACTTCCCGAGGGGCTGGAGTACTTTGGCAGTTATTCAAAAAGTTAAACACTAAACCAAAACAAATCATATGCTTCCAGGGCACCCAGATGTGCAAGTCAGTCCATGTAAAAAGAACAAGTATTGTTGTACTTTTGTCTATTGTTGTGCGTTTCTTTTTCTTGTTTGCACTCATCAGGAGTAACTCTCCGAATTTTGTTGTATATCTGTACAGTGATAATAAAGGCTTTCTATTCTAACAAAATCTTAAAAGAATTCTATGTACACTATGTAGTAAACACAGCTCATATAACCCTCAACCCTACAGATAAAGTGAACAGTATAATCTAGTTTAGATTTACTGCAGAGTAACCAAGAAGACAATGAACAAGATTTATACATTGAGGCACAACTATCAACTTCAGTATAAGGAGCATAATCCAGTGTGTGAGTGCAAGTACAAAGATAGAAGGAATGTACCAAAAGTTGATCAACAGACCAACTGTGTACAATTTGACAATAGAAACTTCAGAAGATACTATCGGGGTGGTATTGTGAAAAGAAAATCTGCCTGTGTTGTGTGTGTGTGTCACGGCCACCTTACTGATCAGCTGCGGCTTCCACCTGCCAACTCCATCTTTCTTTTTGCATCGAGTTTGCCTTTGATAAAGGCCATCAATAATCAAATGTTTGATTTCTTTTCATTATAAAGCTTATTAACCTTATTTACTCTCATTCAGGGAAAGACACACACACACACACACACACAGAAGGGGGGAGACAGCAGCAGAAAAACACTGCCCTTCACCTGTTAAATTATTGACATTATATAATTATAGCCTAGATTGGGTTTTTGCTATGACAATATAATACACATTTGGCCTCCACTGTGTCCACATTCAACTGCTATGATAATATTTACAAAAAAATTTTCACACCTGTCACACCTGTGTTCAGATTCAGCCTAGACATTGGAACTGTAGTGAAAGGTGTCAGTTTTATGCAACGGTGCAGGTATGATGTCAATGTGACCATAAGCAGATCGAAACCACAAGCGTCACACAGGGCTTATAATGCATCCAGAAGTTTGCATTAATACGACCTGTGAATATTATTACACTGACTCAAGGTTAGATGCAATGACAGTGTTTGAAGCTGCCTATTTGCTTTCACTACAGTCAACATCATTAGTGACTATAATGAAATGATCTCATGCAGACAAGAGGTGAGAACGTGGTGCGAGGAAATGGAAAGATTTTATTCAGAAATGTATTTTCAGTGTCATTCTGATCACAATGTCTGACTCCAGTCTGTAGCCATGATGTGTTTGTGATGTTTACAGGAATGATAACAATATTCATGTCATTATCAAATTTTCTGTGAACTGACAACAACAAGGAACAAGAGACAAACTTTGCCATCTTTAAGTGAAACTGCATATTATTAACATGCAAACCAGACTAATGAGTAATCTCTCATTGCCCTTACTTGATTCTGTTGAGGAACTCAAGGTAATGAGAGTTCACCCTCATTAAATTTAGCATTGCTGCTGAAACTAGAGCTAATTGAAGGATCTTGGACATTATGCCAGCATAGACAAACCTGCTGTGCAAAGGAGGAGTGAGGTTTTATGTGCAGTCAAAATGCACAGCAGCTTACTTTTAGACTGTCGGAGAAGAGCTGAAGAGCTATTGAGTAGAAATCACTGGAAGATTACATTGGGGTTTTGAAGAATGTATGAAATTAATCAAATGAACATTCAAATGAATCTTACCAATTAAAACTAGACCTAAAATGTGAACATTTGTTATTCACTATAGTTTGAACAAATGATGTTAACCTCACTGTGTGCCCAGTAGTAGATCATTTTCCCTGTTGCTCCAAGCTAACACCTTTTCTGGCAGTATGTTAAGTTACAGGATACTAGCAAGAGGGGGAAACCAGGGAATATGACAGCTCTAAAACTATATAGTAAATGGTTTAACTTGGATTTTTTGTTTTGTCAGTACAGTAGTGTGTGTGTGTGTGTGAGAGTAGTTTTTAATGGATCTTTGAAAACAGTTGGAGCCTGTGAATAAGGGAGGCTAAACCAAACAAGTAATATGATGAAGAGATTCTGACGCCCACGGTCTCCTGGTCGATGTCTTCACTCCTTCACGGTTGTTCTTGGTCTTGGACTTGAAGGCATCTGTGCTCCCCCAGTCCCTGTTCGAAGCATAGGGCTCATGCTCTCACTCTTCTGTACTGTTTACCGAAGCTGCTGCACTTAATGTCATACACCACTCCTGTCTTCTCCTCAGAGACCGTCTTGTCCTTTGGATGAACCAGCAGGTTTAAGGTAAGCGTCGTCTCCCTGTGCTTTAAGGACGGGGTCTTAAAATTCCATGACTTATAGCCGTTTTCCCGGAGAGCATAATGAGCATGCTGGATTTCCTTGTCTTTATCCTTTTCTTTGCTGTTAAGATGTTCTGCTCTATGTTGGAGTGTTCTCACCACTGCTCTTTTGTGTTTCAGATGATGATTGGAGGTGAAATCTGGTTTGTGTGCGTTGACTTCCTGTATACACTGGTTTTGGTTCTGCCATCTTTATCCACATGGGTGCAAGTGTCCAGGAATGGTAATTTACCAACCTCATCCGTGTTCACTGGTGAACAGGGTGTGTTGGTTGATGATGGTGATGTGTTGGGTGAATTTATACGTGTCAGCAGTGGGAATTTTGGTGAGAATTGTTGTCCATTTAGTTGGTCGACCTTGCTCAAAATGTGCCATGTGTAAGTTGACATCAGGTATATGGGTGAGCCCACAGCTGTGTACTTGTTCTGCTTGTAAAATTCTTACAAAGTAGGTGGTATCCAAAAATAACACAAAGAACTTTCTTACCGGTCCACAATGAGGAAGGTTCAGTCCTGCCAGCTGTGATCTTGTTCTAACTTCTGTCTGATGACTTTAGCAGCTTCCTTGGTGGGGATACTGGTCAACAGTGCATTCACATTAAACAATTCCAGTTTATGACAGAGGGTACCTCCAAGTTCTTCAATTTTTGGAAAAAATCACTGCTGTTCTAAATATAGTGCTCTATGTTCCACACCAGTGGACCAATCCCTGCAGAAGAATGTAGAGCCTTGACTTATGTACGACGCAGCAATGCTCCTTGCAGAGGTGATGTTAGACCTTGGGAGTTTCATATTTTGAATCTGATGGCAAGCCTGCTTCATGGCTGTGACAATCTCATTCACTGGGATTCACAACAAAGTTCAGGACACACCTTTCCTTTCCCAAGTTACTTCTGAACCAGCTCTATTCACTGAATCAAGACCTGCAAACTTCAATGCTAAGTAAGTGGACCCTTCAACAAATATTATTCCCAAAGTCCTTCAACGACCCGTTTTAAACTAGACAGTATGACTTCTTACTATAGCAAAGACATCAGTATGTTCAAACTGTAGGGATTAACCACCGAAGAAATAGCTGTGTCTGTTGGGCTGCAACCACAGGGAAAAATGAAATCTCCATCGGTGAAACACTTAAACACCAAAGTTGGGCTTTTGTGCTGTAGAGTCATCTATAGTGCATGAAACATCTACAGATACTGTATGAGGTTCATTAGCAGCCAAAGTTTTGACAGCTCTGACAGTCAGCTTTGTTCTAGAATAATAAGTCTGAGAAACACTTTCTCTCCCCACACACATACACACACTATAAGGCACCAACTGAGAGTTATCTTTGCACAAGCACAGAGAAGCTAAAACCCTACATTATACAATACTTACTTTCCAATATGATAGCAAACTTAAAATCGAACGGAGTTGAATTCTCCCGTGTAGGGTGTGTAAATATCAACTATAATAATAATGCTATTAAAGGGATAGTTTGGGTTATTTGTCGTGGGGTTGTGCGAGGTAATCATATAGTAGATTCTTATCAGCACGCTCCCAGTTAGGAGTTTCGACCGGGAGCACCGGCAGAGTGGCACAGCTATGTGTTACTGTGCACGGCGCCACCAGGAAAATAAAAAAACCACCAATCAAAACAATCTAATATCTGTTTAAATGTACTCTTCATTTAGAATATTTTCAGCGGTTTATCTCCCTGTCAAAACAGCACTTTCCTTTGACACTACATTTTTTTTTAACCGCTGAACTACTCTATTCCTGCACACAAGCCAACCTACAGACCGCACTGTATTACGCCGCGGGTCGGCTGAGTGAATCGGAAAGCATTTTCAAAAGTGTTTTTAGACAAATGGAAACTCTTGTCTCTCTCATGGAAATTTCTCTTGACAGCATCTGACTGATATTGGAAAATCAGCATTGCTAACAGACTCTTCAGTTACTGAATGAAGAACAGCACACTGTACACCCAACGGACATTAATCACTAACTGAAGACACTTGATATTAGATTAGTCCGATAATATTTTATTAAATCAGTATGGGCTGTAGAACAAGAAGTACAAGAAATAAATATTTATTTGACTTACTATCAGCACTGAAGGATGCTGGGAACTGTCCGTCTTGACTGCAGCTTTTTGTCGCTGCCTCCTGCTTCTGCCTCCTGCCCTTGTCTCTTTTGTGGGCATGGCACAGGTCATCTCGAGTCAGCTTATCGTCTATGGGAAAAAGGAATAAGACTTTTACTTCTGGTATCAAGGGGCACCCAAAATATCTTCTCCCACTTTGCAACTCTCAATTAAAGTGACAGTAAAAACTCATTTAGTGCCTGCTTAAACAAAATATTGCACCAATCAAATTACTAGTGCTGACATCGTTTCTCAGCAACCTGGTGAACGTTAATGATGATTAATGAAAGATTCCTTAGCAAAAATGAAATTTGATTCGAGTTCCACTTTAACAGATTCAAATGTAGCAATATAAGCTCAGATCACATTATTTTATTGTCTTTTTTAAATCGTAACCATGGGCCGTTGACTAATTGAACTCCAACTGCTCCCCAGTGTTGTTAACAGATTGCCATCATCTGAGCGTAATGCATTTCCACACCCCCCAAAACCCCTCTCTTTATCAGCGAGCACTGCCATATGCCTTTCTTACCACATACATATCACCAAGCTAACAATGTTGTTAGTCATGTTGGCGTTGTCGGGTAGCTGTGCTTCAGGTCATAACATCTGCTCCGTAACCTAGGGAACTGTTCATGTGTGTGTTTGACTGTGTGAGTAGTTTACTGAGCCAAGTACATGTTCCATTCATGGTGAGATCTGTTCCTTACTCTCTGCCTTGCAATGTTATCTACCCTGACTCTGATAAGGCTTCTAAAAGTGTGTGTGTGTGTGTGTGTGTGTGTGTGTGTGTGAGAGAGTGAGAGTGAGAGTGAGAGTGAGAGTGAGAGAGAGTGAGAGAGAGAGAGAGAGAGAGAGAGTTTGCGTACCGCCAAACAGATAAGCCTTCCCTGCAAGCCTCTTATTCATGCAGCACCTAACAAGACAAGGCCACAATCACTCTGAAACCATCTTTTACTTGTTTACACTTCAGCATGACCAAAGAGAGCCTGTGTGTGCGCGCATGTTTATGAGTGTACCTGCATTAATACGAGTTACATGTGCGTCAAATGCTGTGTTGCTATCGGTCGTTACATGCGTGCTCACATGGGCTTTGTTTGTGCGTCGACATATTTGTCTTTTTGTACTGATTGCGTGTTTCTGTATTGTGCTGCGTCTGTTCTTGTGTGTGTGTGTGCACCCTCACAGATAAGCCTCCCCTGCAAGCCTCTTATTCGTTCAGTGCCGAACAACAACAAGGCTGGCATTACTAATAAACTCAGTGTCTACGCTCTGATATGAGCAACGAATTTAGAGTTTCTCAGAGAGGCTCATATGGGCAAGGCTGACGCTTTGTAAGCCCCAACAACATTCACAATTTCCAGAGAGGCATTATGATGAGACATGGTAAAAGTAAGAGTTTTTGTATGGCCCCATGCAGAGTATGTGATAGACAGACTATTAACAATATTATGCAAAATGCAGCCTATAGAGCATAAAGAGGAATTGTAACACACCATTAAACCATTTCTGTCAAAGGCTGCACACAGAAACAAAGCCAAGACAGTGCCCCATGACTAATGCAGGCTTCCTGTGATGATGTGTCATCACTTCACGTTTCATTAAAAATGTAAGATAATAGTTACTTTTTCTTCTTCAGTCATAAGCGGAGTGACTTCAGGGGCAGAGGGTCCAACTGCCACAGGGCCCAGACTTGATAGGGGGCCCTAGTGAGCCTGTTTTTGGCTGGACCACAACAGCAGGCCTCTGTCCCTGACTGACAGTGACAGTGATAATGTTACAGTGACACAGTAACTTCAACTGATGTGGATTTTTTACTCTGCGTAGCCTGTAAAATGGAAATCTGTTGCATTAAAAACACAAGAGTGTAAGACAAGTTTAATTGCATACTTTGCTCCACTAGAATCTTCTCATCTTCCTCATCCTTTCAACACAACTGCAATGATGATGATGGAACGGATAATCTAACGTTATTGCTAGCATTACTAACCTGACAGTGGCTAACAAGAAGGCAGCACCAGTGCTGAAAAAGGTTTCAGCTGTCTGTCTGAGGTTCATTAAGAGCCATTTGCATTGGTGCATGGATGAGGCCAGACTATGCAACCTCACTTTGCTGTGTGTTGAGGGCAAAAACTTTGACAAAGACAGAGCAGTTGGCAGGTTGTCACCATGAAGGAGAGGAGGATGAAGGTTGGAAAAAGGACCGTGATATTTACAAAATTTGCCAACCTGTTCAGGTTATTTAGTTCTATGGACAGTGGTGAAATAGACAAATGCACCACACTAAACTACAGCAGGCTGAGCAGGTAGTACTGGTGAGTGAAACATCCATTAGTTTTTATTATATTAGTATTTATTTTATTTCATTGTGTCACTGCCTGTGGTGTTGGAGACTGTCTGCTCTGTATTTGAATAGGCCTTGTAGTGATGCATACCACTTTGTCTATTTTATCTTACATTGTACTGATGTAGACCACCATTTATATTTTATGTTATTCCTGTGTAAGACAGACATGGTACTGAGACAGTGCATCTGCCTTCGGCGTCTATCAGCAGTGATTCTAAACCCTTGTCGAATCGATGCACTGAAAGCGCTGCGCGCTGTCCTTGGTGCTGAAACATCTGAACGTTCCTCAGGTCCCCTTGAGAATGCTCCGCCCCCTCTATACTACAGTTAACTCTGCCCCTGCCTTCAATTATCACATTCTTATTAAGCCAACAAGAGTAATTTTGAAACAGCGTCACAATGAGCTTCATTTTATAATTGCCTAAATGAGGCTGGTGGTTAGAGGTGGAAAGCAAGAACTGATTTTCATTTTAGAATCAATTCGAAATTGTCTGATTCCTGTGAGTCAGTTAACAGTTCCTGTTATTGATCCCTGTGCTTTACAAGCAGTGACTCAATGCTCCTCTTAAATGCAAAATGCATTTTGCCCTTGAAAAACTGATTTTAAAGAATGTTTGTCTTACCATAAGCCCATTTAACAGGATAGGGCTGGTGATATATTTTATTGTCGATAATTTCAACAAAAAGACCAAAATCAACAAAGATTTGAACATACTAACCAGTATTGACAGATAAAGCTGTGTTGTTGCACTGGGTGACATGGTTCTTGAAACATGAACACATTGTAGTGTGTGTGTATTTTGGGTCAGTCCCACATACACCAACATGTCGCTGTGAATCCTTACTGGAACACCAAATATGTGTTCAAATAGTTTAACAAATATACGGTTTCATTCTACACAGGCATTTATGGAATTCCCTTTTTCTTTTCAGTAGGAATGAATGGGCCTGGAAATATATAAAATGTTATTACCATGCATGCTAATGAATTAAAGAAAGGCTTTGACAGCTGTGGGACTTTGGAATTGAAATATTAAGTAGTAAGATTCGGGATCATTGTGAAAGTGTCTGATTTTCAGCCTGCTAGACTGGACTTCACTGTAAAAGCAGCAGGTTTTTCAAGTTTTTGAAGCTTGATTAGTGATTTACCAACAGATGCTGCTGCAATGTGATCTGGCTAAAGTTCAACTTGTACTAAACCGTTTTCTGGTGCACTGCGCTACATTGAAAAAAACAAAAACAAAACTGCATTACAAGAGCTTCTCTTCAGCGTGGTATGAGGATTGCTAAAGTAGGAAAACATTTATTTTCTGCAAATGTGTGGAAACAAAAAAAAGGAAAGTGAGCAGCCAAGAATGATGATCATGATTGTACAGAAAGTTTCAGTCTTGGCATTGACTCGGCATGACTTCAACAGACATCACTGGAAAAAGTTAGAGATACAGTATAGAGGAGGTAGTGAGTGGGAGAAGGAGAACAGGAGTGAGTCAGCTCACTATGCTCCAGTTTGAGATGGCAGACTGGAATAAAACCTAAATATACAACAAAGACACAATTAATCAAATCATAAAGCCATTTCTCTTACATGAATACATTCATGCTATTTTACATTCATGACAGGTGCAACCATGACTTCCTCTAATTCTATTGCTTTTTCCATACATGTTTCTTTGTGCTTGTCTTTAAATCACTGTTTGGCAGCACACTCTGCTCTCAGTTCATGAAAGATTTTACATTTTGGTGCACGAAGCCAAAACAGCGCTTTGTCACAGAAAACGATCATCATCATGTTTGGCCATGGTGCCTACACATGTGCACCACCAAACCAGTGATGTCTTTCCACTGAAGCTGCTGTGAAAATCTGTTTGACAGGCTGGAGTAACCGTATTAATATCAGGGACAGCTCTCTTTTTATAGTAATTGACTTCCCATCAGTCTCTGTAGGCAAGAGAGCACAGTATGAATGGAAAGAACATTCCATGCCCCAGACTGTGTGCAGGAAAACAAAAATGGTTATATTTGAAGACTCATATTTCAAGAAAATATTTCCCCGATTCCTGAATGAAGATTGACGCAAAACATTTTTTAAGCTGTGGATTGGATTTAGGATAACAATCATTATACTGTTATTATCTGACAAAATGATGAATGGAAAGTATTTTCTTTTTTAAAAACATTTTAAAACACTTTGCTGCACTTGCAGGACAGAGCTACAATAGCTTTGACTACAACATTACCCTATGGTAAACTAAACGTGGTAGTGCATACAGCAAGTCAACAGCACATGATAGAGCTCAGATTTAAATCCTCTAATGTGAACCTATCATGTGTTTCCAAAATGAAAAAAAGCTGTGTCAGCCTGTACTCAGGCACAGTGGTTCTTTGTGATGAATGATAGCATCAACATACTGACACAATGGCAATGCTAACATGCTAATTGACCATGTTCTCCATCTTAGTTTATGTTAGCATGCTAACAGAGATTTGATCATAAACCAAATCAAAACCTGACCTCCTGATAACGCTAAAATTCATAGCAATCCAACCAATAACTATCGAGCTATTTCACCCAAAACCACAGCCAGACAACCTGCTGCCCTTTAATTTTATTATAGGGCAGCAGGGTGTCACCCTGTTATCTGCCCTGCTGAAAATTCAATGAGAAGACTACTACTCTGTTGCTGACCTTGACATTTGACCTGTTTGAGGTTTTAAGGTTGTGTTCAGGCAGAGAACACACACAGACCCACAGTGATTTCAATTAGACCACTCTGTGACATCACAGTGAAAGTGCCACTTAAATGCAAATGAAGCAAAAAAATAAAAAAGCACCATATTTATACTGTTCAACAGGGGATCCTTGCACCTGAAGCAATGCAGACTTTTTTTTCTAAACTCAGGGCTGTTTTCTGTCTGAACACCCACTAACAGACAAACATTAATCAATCTCTTACTTTGCTTATCTTCCACATATTTACATATTAGGGGTGAAGGAGTATGCTAACTTTTTTTAATGTCATTCCTGCTTTTTGATTTAATGTAATTAAATTCAAGTCATAACTTTTTTTCCACAAATTAACACTGTCTGCTCAAGAGTGCGTTAGTAAAGCAGCAGCTTCCGCGCCTAGTCTACACAGGATGCGTTCAGGAACAGCACTGAGTTATAGGTTGCCCCCATTTTTGCACCATTTAGATCCCAACACACAATCACTATAGTTCCATGTGCAAAACTGAAGAAAATAAACAAAGTGTAAACATTTTGCCATCATTGCCATCTTGGCAGTGCCAGTCTCCGCCCCCAGCTCCCAGCTAATCCAAAAATGGGCAAAGACTGACTCACTTTGGGAATCAGCCTCAAGTGGCCATTTAAGGACCTGCAGTTTTTGGCACTTCTATGTTGGCTTCATTTTTCAGCTCCGCTTGGTGTAGACAACTTGGCTGATTTAAACCTATCTCAGTAACATTCAGCATGCTGTGTTTTTTTTTTACTCTTTAATCTTCTGCTTCAGTTTCAGACAGAGTGCATAAGAGCAACCTTGGTGAGTAGATTTACCGATCTCTGTAAATTAAGAGATGCCCAATATTAACTTTGCCATCACTCTTTCCAATTGTAAATCTTTTTCTGCCATATCTTCCATAAATTCAATTGTGAAGGTCAGCATCAACTCAATTAACCTTTCCCACAAAACCTGCTGTCTGTCTCCATGACAAAATGATGGCCTTGCTCTGTGCAATGTCAAATAGTACAACCAAAAAAAAAAGAAAAGAAAATTGTACCACACATAAGTTTTGTACAACAGGTCAGAAGAGTCAAGGAGCTCTCAAACACAAACATCACAGTTACACCTGAGATTCAAACCTTCTGCTCTGAGGTGACAGTGCTCATCACACCAAGACTGCACTGTAAATATATTGCTGCTAAAGCCTTTAGTGTCAGCTCCTGCCCCGCTACTGTTATCACTACTCTGGGTGGATGAACATTATCTGCTGTTTAATACATAAGGCTATGATTAAAGGTCTGTCTATATTCATAACTGAAATGACAGAGCTAAGAGAAGGAGCGGGGTCATTACAGGATAAGGGAGATAGTAAATTAAACCAGGAGAACTTTTCTTCTAATCTCTTTCCTGTTCCTACCCTCTTCCCCCCCTCAACTTTTTTTTCTCCTCAGACAGAGAAGTGGTAGATTTCCTCTCTCACTCTGTATCTTGTTTCTTTGTTTTAGCTCCCACTGTTTCAGAGGTGATTACTCAGCATGACTGGCTGGCACAGTGTTGAAAAGCTGCTTGCTTGATTGATTGATTGTCCGGAAAGTCTGTTGGTCAGAAATCTTTTCACTGCAGGGCCAGGTGAGGCTTTGCATCGCTCAGGGGTAGACCTGAAACAACTCGAGGTTTTCAGGAAGTGACATGGTTAATCAAATCAAGAAAAAGCCTCAAATCTGCACAGCAGCACAGGAGGACTGGACTCTTATGAATGTACTGTCTTTTGTAAAAAAGCTCTCTTTTAAACAACTGTCTGTTCATCACTCATAATGCCTTTTTTTTCAGATCTGTCAGCTCTTGCATATCAAGCATAATACTCACACAATGGACTTCAATCACAGGAAATCATGCCACATTCCCAATTTCCACCATTGAAAGGTGATGAGTCTTATAGTATTGTGTAAGCAGACATTGGCATGAGTCTCTGTGAGAAGAGAAACTGCTCCTTGGTAATTTAAGCATTGTTGCGGATGGTATTTTTAACTATTGGGAAATGACAGGATGTGGTCACAGACATGGACATTCTGCAGGAGAATTGAAGGAGAGGCAACTATACTGCGTGAGGTGAATTAAGTCCTTCTCTCTGCCATAACATTTTCATACAAGAGTCAAATGCGGAAAAACAATCCACTTTAAATTAGATAATTGACACTGAAATTGTTACTAAAGGTGTGGGTGAAAAAATTATCCACACACCCGCTCTGAGTGGGATTAAAATCACTGACCAACACTGGTAATGTTAAAAATCACCTCCCCAAGAGAAACAAATGCAGTCTTTTAGACATCAAGTCATTATTGTGATTCCTTTTCATCGTGCCTGAAGTTACATTAGGCAAATCTAGGACTAAGCATGTTGTTAAGTCAACACATGAAGAGCAGGTGGATTTGATCCAAAATAAAAATGTATTCCTCTAAAAATCGATCAGGATGTTATCCTCTGGTAACAAATTTGTACAACAAAACAACAACGTTGTGCTGAGAGAAACATCCTCATTAATGGCTCTTGGGTGCAGTGTTTTAAGACTAAATATTCAATATGCTGATAGTTATTTTTGGAGAGCTGCCAAGATGCATCCCTAAAAATGCAGGCAAGAATTTTCACCCTCTGTACTTTCTTTTGAAAACTGAAAGTAGATGTTGCTTGTTCTTTGTCTGCCTCATTCTGTCCTTGACCACTGCAGACGAACCCAGACAGTTATGTGGAAAAATATTTTTGTTACAGATGGTCAAAATTTTTTTAATTCTCCTGAACCCCTGCTTCTTTGCGACTTCCTTTCAGCAAGACCTTATTGGATACAGTGAGTGTGCAGTGGTTTTAACAGCTAACCAGACACTGACAGATTACAGATGATGTAGAGGCTCCACTGTTTACACAATGCATCATCTCTTAAACCTGGTTTTTACCATGTTTCATAAATTGTCTAACCAAACAAAGCCTAATAATCTGTCTGCATACTTGTTTTACTATGAAAGGAGAGAGTGGACAGAGAATAATGACCAAACAAGAGAGCAGAGAGAAAACCACAGAGGGACACAAACAGAGAGTTAAGAGACAAAAATGCAACGATACAGCTGTGAATGAAGAGTCAGCAAATGACGCATAAGATGTCTGTTATATTTCTAATTCCCTGATTGATTGATTGTTGTTGTTTGGGATGGTGAGTGTCATTGATGGTCTATTTTTCATCATCAGGTAAAGTGTGGTGTATTTTGGTTTCAGCTGATACCAGATTGCATTATGGAGAATTACTGCTTAATTGAAATTTGTGCACAATGAAAAATGACAATACATCACCAAGATCTGTTAAATTTAGCGATCAGCTGGAGCTTTTAATGACCGTCTTATCCAAGCTTTGCAGATCGTCATACTGTTATAACATAATGTTTATTCCATAAATAAAAAATACATTTAAATGTGTAAAGTCTTGTAATTGTAACATCTACATATCCATTAAAGGAAAGCCCCAAACTCATGCACAGGTTTCTTAGTTAAGCCCAAGAAATCCGCTGATTCTAGAACAAACTTTAGTTAGTAATTATTGTTTAGTCAGCGACTACAACACAATCCAAATACTGTTCGATGAAAAGTAAAGGAATAGTTTCAAAGGCTTATCCACTGTCTTGCTGGGTTAGATTTGAATATTGGAGAGAAGACTGATGCCACTCAAAAATACAAAGCTCCAAGCAGCAGCCAGTGAGCTTAGTTTAGCATACAGAGGAAAACAGCAACTCTGACTGCAAACGCAACAGAAACCTGCCTACCAGCACCTCTAATGCTCACTAATGAGAATGATATATCGTCCCTGTTTAATTCATACAAAAACCAAAGTGTAAAAATTATATGTTGTGGTTTCATAGGTTTTGCATGCAGACTCTCTTTGCCAGGTGCAGTGAGTCCCTGGAGTCTCTGTTGATTACCTAGCAATCTCTGATGTCAAGATTCCTGGAAGTCAATATTTTTGGCACAGATTTTCTCCTTATAGTAATTTAGGTAGGCACAAAACAACAGTACTGCCCACCTACACAGTGCCCTCTGGGTAAAGCAAATCCACAGCAGGGACCTTAGCGAAATTAACCGGCACCACCCGAGTGTGCATTCTGGACGGGGTAAACTATTGGAAAGCGGCCACATCCATCACAATATATGAGGGGGTGTTTAGACAAGTACATAATGGTAAAATTAGCATATGGCCTAAAAATGATGAAAGGACATATGACAACAAGGTCAAACCAAAGTGACAATATCTTACCCTACCAGAATTAGAAAGGAGACGGTCTAATGATGAAGCCATCAGTCCCCAGTGTGATCATGAGTACATACAAGTAAGAGGACATGGTGGACCTGAAGAGATTGTCATGGGTACATTTCTGAACAGCTTACATCCCAGTCTCTATACAAGATCCTCATCATCCAGAACCTGTGCCCAGCAGGAGGGGGGCAATTCTGCACACTTATGCTTTAATGCCCATGAGTGCGTTCTGTGCAGGAGAGGGACGGACTCTCAGCTTGCAGACTTGACTTTAGAGATGAATCCTTAACTGAGAGATGCGACTTGAAGAGATTCTAAGAACCATTCATCTTCATTGCCAGAACATTACGGATCTCTTGCCTCAAGCATTTTGATGATTGGATGCATCTGCACACTGACTTACAGATCTACGCCCTCTGCCAAAAGCATCTGAAGAAGGTAACAGCTAAAATGGCTCTTTCTACATTATTTCAAGTGTACACTGGCATCAGGAAAATGATGAAACATAACCAGGGACACAAAACTGTAATTGTCATGCCAATAAAACTTCAACTCACATTATTCATCTATTTATTTTAGTTTGGGAAAACAGATGGAGTTTATGTCTCTGATCAAAATGAAAGCCTCTGCTCTCAGAAGAAGCTAATATACAGACCCCGACAGGATGAGATACATCACCCCCTACCCCATTTATTATTATGATAACGACTGCTACTTCTACCTAGCCTCTAGCTCCTCCTAGTCGAAGGAAAAGCTGAAGCCATGTGCCGTTTTGTTTACAACATTGGCACATGTAGTGTTATTTAAAATGCAGAAGTCAAACAGATGACAGTAATCCAGGAAGATAATTCCCAATCTGCTGCATTTAAATTCATCCTCCTTAGGGACTGGCCAAAAAAGTCATCTGGTGTATTACTGTCCATATAAACTGTTTTGTGTGTCAGGGGACATGATTTTACCCTTATCAATACTTGAATTAAAAAACAAAAAACAAACAAAAAAAAAAACTTCTAATTGTGCATGGCTTGTTTTGTCAAGTGGAATTGTTTATCTGTATTTTTGTGTGTCATCATGGACCACATATGTACATACGTATTGAACAGAGAGAGATTCACAGTCCTACTGAAAGCCTTTTATGCAGACAGGATGATAGCAACATATTCTTTAACCAGACTGTGAAATCCAAATTTTCCAGCCGAACAATAGCCACACAGACAATTTCCCTGTGGCATTCACTGAACCATACAACACACTAAAGAGAGGAGTACTTCAGTAATGCTGCCATTGGCTGTAAATGACTGATTGAAGGTGACCAACACTTCATCAGTATTGGTCACCAGTAATGACAGCAAACCCTTCAAACCAGGGACGCAGCTGTCAGTCACGATACACACAAAGACAAGTGATCCTTGGTGCCAACATGCTGTCATTACGTCTGTGTGTTGATCTGTCGTCCAGCAAACATGTACTGTATATGTGCTACTATCTATTTGCAAATAAAAATCGAATACGAGAATGAAAAAGGTATCCTTTTATAATAAGAAAGTATAATTTACCCCTTTATATTTAGATAGCCAATTTATGCATCTTGAGTGGATCAGACATTTATCAGATTAAAAAAAAAAAAAAAAAAAGAAAAGCCAACTGTAAATGCATCCAAGAAGCATTTGAAAACGGACTGAAAGTGGATTGCTCAAACCCACGCCTGAGGAGGTTTATAGCCAGATTTTAATTTTTATGTAGTTGTGATCCGGCCAGCTAAACTGTGAGCTATTCTTCTGGTGTTTTTGGCAGGTCCTAAACGGCTTCTGGCCTGGAGAAGGGCTGACCCTGATTTGCATGTAGCCTGGGGAAACTTGGACTCATCTGGATATGAGACGCTTCAAATGACAAGTGTTAATGTCGCTTTTCATTTAGAGGAAACATCAACCGGGAAAGTTGCATCTGCATGGCGCTTTGTGTGACATACATTTCGTCATCTGCCTTTGCCGGTAAGGGTCTGCACCACATGTATATTCAAAAGGCTGTTCTATGTAGCATTCTTCAAATGCTTGAAAGAGTCTACCTATACAGACAGTCAATGTCTTGTAACAGAACCCATTCTCCATGTCTGTTTAGGAATAGGCCGAGGCCTTCACTGACAGTGAATATCTGGGGAAATAAATCACTGCTCAGACATCAAATAATACCAATGGTACTGATTCAAATGCTAATCTTCTAGACAGCATAGTTTCTCTGTCTGTTCCGGTTTTCTTTCTGACTGCAATTTTTATTTCAAGGTGATGGATTACACTGCAAATGTACGGCCACAATAAATACATTTTTTCCTATTTGGCAAACTTGAAATCAGTTTGTTTTCTTCATCGCCTCTCTCTTGTGAGATATAATAGGTAAGTCCCATTTTTGCTTAGTGACGTACAAAGTCCCTCGTGGCCTGGATGTCTTTGTTATACTGTTGTTAAAAAGGTCAAATATGAAAAGTTTTAAAGGGTACAAAATGTGTCGGTCTGGCAAGATATTACCATGCAACTTTTCTGCCTTTAATATTTCTTTCAAACTTTGTTAAAATGAGTTAAGGGAAGTTCTAGATGTGTGTTCAGTTTAAAAAAATAAAATAAAATAAAAAATATCTTGATTGTTTTGAAAACTGAGTCGCTGTCTGTTTCTCCCCGTGCGTCTCTCTCACTCTCCCTGTCTGTCTCTCTGACAGAAAATTGATTCAGGGGGTATAATTAGCATTAATCTGCAATACAGCACAAATAAATGACTCCTAATAAACTCCACTGCAAGATGCTGCAACAGACTGCACAATGAGATGCACTGATAGGGCCAGCAACACACACACACACTTTGAAATATCTTATCTAAACAGCACTTCCTTACATAACCGAAACCGCACATAAAAACACACAAAAAAAAAAATCAAGACGAGAAACATGAGCTAGTGACAGAAGCATCACACCTGTAGTAACATCATTAAACAACAACAGTTTAATATAGATATAGAACACATAATATAGTATCAAGTACTGCAATCACGAGGGCAGATACAACAACAAACCTGATACAAATACTATTGATCAACATCCAATATGGCAGCAAGTGTAACAGCGGTGTACCATCATCATCATCATTTCAATGACAGGAACAGCAACAAACCGAATACCAAAGGCACTGCAACACAATCAACTGACCATTCACTGTGTCCTGCCTCCCTTAGCTACTGTTGCTATGCTTATTAATCTTTCAGTTACATCAGCTGTAGCTAGCTAGCTAATTAAACTAACACTGTCTTCAGGAGGTGGTTGAAAAATACTGTTCTCCAGTTGACTTGTTTTAAAAAAACAACAACAAAAAAACAACTAAAACACTAAAACTATTATGTCATTCTGGCCCTGTTCGGCTTAGCTTAAATATTTCAAACTTTCAATTCGGGACCCAAATGCAGACAAACACGAAGGCCAGTAGGTGCAAACAAGGTAATATAATAAACAATTCTGACTTACTTGCAAATGGTGAAAAACTGAAGTACTGGCAGGAAAACAACAGTCAGAAAACTACAGGCAAAACTCAAGAACAAGAACAGGAGCATGAGGAAACACCAGGGGAACCAGAGGAGTGGAAGCACAGAGACTAAAGTGGCAGGGACACAGGTGAAACACTTCAGGGCGGGGCAGACAATCACAAGGGCGGGAAAACTAGACAAAGACAGGAAGTAAAACAACAAACAGACACACAAGGTGAGTTATATCAAAATAAAACAAGAAATAATAAACAGAGTCCAAACAAAGTCACAAAGGCAGAAACAAAACCGACAAACTGACAAAGACAACAGGAAGCCCGGAGACTAAACACAGGCAAGGGAGGCAAGGGTGGCTGAACACAGGTGAAACACATTAGGGCGGGGCAGACAAAATAATTAAAGAGGGAAACAGGACAAAGGCAGGAAGTAAAACTAACGTGAAACACACAAGGAAAAACTACTACAAAGTAAAATAGGAAATGACAAATGTCCAGACATAAAGAGTCTACCAGGGCAGACCATGACAACCACAAGGCTAAAGCTAGGCTCAAACTTCATTCTAACATTCATAACATTCTAACTCCATTTGCTTAGCTTAAATATGTGTTTATATTTTCATTGTGTTCGCAAGTGTAACGTAATCTTGCATTAAAAGTTTCGAGTAGCTGGAGAGTAAAGATAAAGAGCAGAACAGAGGTGTTGATGTTGCCCACTGAACATCCAGGACCAGTGGGACCAGTGGGGAAATATCACACATATGTGCTACTTTTGAATGGGGCTTTTTTTTAACCTGTAACCCCACCAAACAACATTGTCAGTTTGTTAATGATGTTCTCATGTGTTTTCATGGGAGTGATGGTTGGTTATTACTGTATGTACTATATATCTATACAGCTATGTTTTCAGCTAACTGCTTTCCAAGATCTCATGCATTAATCACAGTTATTTAGTAGTACAATGTCATATGTCAATGTCATAACCGGAGCATTGAAAATAAAATCAAGGTTGCAATAAATCAGTTTCCCTAAGAAAACCACTAACAAAGACCAAAACACCATAAACATACACAACATATTGTAGACAACTATAAAGACAGTTAGCTTCAACCTGCCTTAACTCGGGGGCAGGAGAAACAAGCTGTGGACATATTGCCACCTTTTAAGTTGATATGCTGAACTTGTAAGTTTCTTATTCACACATCCAGTAGTTGCAGAGAAATATTAGTATTTCTTTGGAGCCGTGGTTGTGTGCACCTAATGATTACAAGTCCAATCTTCACTCTCTTTTACAGTTCATTTTTACCAGCTCCTGTGGGAAATGTCTGTCTCTTTAGCTGCTAAATGCTCCACTATGCGCAGATAGTGCACAATGGGTTTTTAGAGCCATTTCTCTGCTTTAAAAATAATCATCAACTGAAATTCAAAATGCCAGCAGCGGATACTAATGGTGACAGCAACACCAACAAAAACCTAACCCTGTAACAGAGGCACCAATCATCCTGAATGAGCATAAACCAAATGATGACCTAAAAAATTGCAACAGTACAAACTAAATGCAGTATAAGAAAATTCACATTGAAATGTTAAAATTGACTACATTTGAAACATTGTTCTTTTCCCTCTACCTCCACCACCCTTCATGCCATCCCATCTGTCAGGCCTTTCTTCTCAGTAAAGGTCAGTTCATCTCTATCAGCAGCCTGCATTTTGATGGCTCAGATTGGCTTGGCACAACAATTATATTTCAGCCCACTCCAACAGCTCCCAAAGTTTCAAATTATGTCACTCCACAAAATATAGATTTATTGACGTTTCATAATGCAGACACTTATTCTATAAACCGACGCAGAACATAATTCTAAATCCAAAATTTTCAATATGTGGCTGTCTGATTTGACACTGACATTTATTAATGGGGCTGCAGCTCTGACGTGCATCGTGTTTTGTGAAAAGGTTTCAGTTTAATTATGTGTGAACTTGAAATAGGCCAGAGTAACTGAAAAAATAATATAATCTCCAAGAGTGTTTTTGAGCAAGTCCTTGTCCTGATTATGAAAAGAGGGCTGTCGTAAACTAAATTATCTTTCACTTGAAAAGCAGTGAAGTGATGTGTGATGAGCACATGGTAGTAGTGCTCAGTCTCATGACAACTAACCGCTGCTCTGAAAGTCACTCCTTTTACAGGCGGACAACGCAGGTGCATAAGTATACTGCAATGTGACAAAAAGATGGAAGTGACTCTAATGAAGATACTAAAACTGACAATATTAATCATTCTGCATTTTTTGGGAAACAATGAAGGCAGGTAAATATTATGAGATGTTCAACATTTGCTATTTATCACGTTTTATACACTACTGAAACAAGATGAAATAATAAAATATTCAAAGCAAGTTTATGCTTCATGACTAAAGGACAACCTTTTTTGTACACAATAGATTTTAAGTCTAGTTCCTTCCTCTCAGTTAGGCTACAGAGTCTAGCAGATAGCAGATAAAGGGAAATTGGATGAATCTGTTATACCATAGAGTACAATCCATAGACATAAAAGGCATCCTATCAGTGTATTCTGATTAAATTCTTGTATTTAGTATTTCTACTAACCTTTACATTTTTGCGTTGTCTTACCTTACTGTCTCTGCAGAGTATTTCCTTGGAGTGTCCTTGCACAGGATGTTGAACCCAAAAGAATGAGTGTGCATGGGTGAATGAGAGTGTGTGCAGTCATTGGCACTGTATGTCTGTCTGCAATATGAAGCAAAACACTTAACTTCCTCATTCTTCTGACATTGATGCTAAAGTGACTATTGTAGCGGCTGCTCCTGGCAATATTTATGAATTCAAGTAGACTCACAGGAGATATCTCTTCCTGTTACTGCCATACTCATTTTGTTGAAGCCGAAACAAACCAGTAACTTGTGATTTCTCATCCTCAACCATTTTCCTGAGCTGAGGTTTTCAAATCCCACTTATTTTTCTCATCAAAAACCAAAATTACCAGTCAGTGAATTCAGATTGCCTTTCCATGCTTCAGGTTGACATTTAACCCAACCTTTGCAACTGGATGACTTGCAATTCATGATTGTACAGGTCTTGAAATTCAGAAAGACAAGTAATTCATTTAATTAAACATTAAGAGCGGTTGCTCCCACAAAGACCATCACAGCTTGGGTCTGGTTTTGCCTCAGTAACACTGCGATGCTGCACATTTACAATCATGTTGAGATGCATGCAACGGCTGGTTTCCCGTAGTATGAATACATCTACGAGGAACTGATAGTTCACTATTCCTGCTGTTCACTGTAGTATCCCTTCCTCTCTCTTTTGCTCTTGTGGCTTCACTTTTGAAAGGCTTAAATGCCAAGTAGCCTATCTTACTACAGACTCATAATCACTGGTTTGGCATCTGTAAAATGCAAAAATCTGTCATGCTTAGTTATGATTGGACAATTATATTCGTTAATACCGTGAAAAATAACACATTTCAACCAAAGGGGACATCAAAAAAACAAAGAACAACAATAATTAAGTGGACTGAAATGTAAATTCATCTGTCACTCACTGAAACACAGACACACACACACACTTTCAGCTACTAAGATCATAATGTCAGTACACTGTGACTTTGCAAAAAGTCCTCTTAGCTTTCACCACCAAGGTCATTAAATACAGCTTAGTGATGAGTGTACATTGTTGGAAGAAGAAGCTCTTTGTAGAGGTTTACATTTCAAATCAGATTAATATGCACATGACAAAAAATATCTTTTGCTTTCAATTGATGCCACTCCTCACTTTGTGTCCAGTTTGTGGCAGCAATTGAAGTCCCTTGTAATATAATTAGATTTTTGTCTGTTGGGGATACAAGCCAGCGCAAGTGAGAGCCTGAAAGCAGAAAAATGACCCTTTTAGAAAACTGTCTGACTCAGATTTAAAATGTGCATTTGGTTAGATAACCAGAGCTGACTGCATAGCCAATCACAGTGACCATCAAATCCTATTGAGATAAAGTTTATAATCTACAAAAGTTTAACTTTTCAGCAAAATGTAGTCCAGTTTTAACAGACAGATAAACACTTGTTCTGGGCTGAGCTGTCATCAGCTGCTCCATCAATACACTGACTGTGAAGAATCACGTCGTCATCAGTCTGTGATATTAAATGAGTTCTATGTGCTTTATTTCCAGTTGAAAAAAGTAGGATAACAATTCTTATATGTGTATATCACTGTGTTTGGTCATTGTAAGACGTGAGACTGTATTTTCTAGATAAAGAATTTTAGGTATTTAAATACTAAGTTCCTGCAAGTACTCAGGTGTTTCATTGTCAGTAAACTAAAGTCAGCAGAAGACAGTCTTTATGGACCTAAAGCAAGCTTGAGATAAAAAAAGACAATGTATTTCAGGAATACTTCCTATAGTAATAATAATGATAATGTTGTCCTCTGTCACCGTGTGTCGATAAAGACAGAATCAGCAGCGTGGAGGCCAAATCGGTAGCATTGGTTTTTGGATTTGATTCAGAGTCCGCCTGCTGCATGAGCTGTGCTCCATGCAGTAATAGTCCATCACAAACTCTGCATGGGGCACATTTCAAACCACTCACTCCATCTCTTTGCTTGTCCTCCCTGTCTCAGATTTTCTCCTTTCTCCCCCTGTTCCCCCTATTTTCATCTCCTTAGCACAGTCCCCTCCCTCCCTCTCTGATCCCCCCCCCCCCCCCTAACAATTTCTTTTTTCATCAGATGTTGTACATTAGATGTTGTCTTGTGTAAATCCTTGGGCTTTTCCACAGCAGGACTGGATGTAAGATTGACATTCTTATTGTCTCTATTCAGGCAGGGAGTTGAATATTCTATTCAGCAATAGGAAAGAAAGAAAGACAGAAAGAAAGAAGGAAAGAAAGAAAGAAAGAAAGAAAGAAAGAAAGAAAGAAAGAAAGAAAGTGCACATGCTTACACTCGCTTCTTTCTTTGTGAAGGTAGTTGCAAGGAAATTTACGATGATTTTCTATACGTTCTTTGTTCCCACACTCTGCAGCAAAGAAAGATGATGGGTTTATCATAATACCATTGTACACCTCCACCTAGACACTGTGGATAAAGTTGCAGCTGGCAGAGTGAATGGATGCATAGTTAGTGTCTGGTTCTGTGCTGTGAAATGCCACCACACAGCCAATGGATAAGTTTAAACAGGGCATAAGTGACACAGTTTCCCCTGTTTGGTCCCAGAGAGTTGGAGGATGAAAAGCATCCATGTGGATTGTCTTGGATTTGAAAGAGCTCCCAGTGCTCTTGGGTATGACAAATGGGTAATGCCTCAGTGTTAGCACCGCTGTCTTCCCTCTGATAAGCACGCAGCTTAAAGGGACTAAGAGAGCACAAAATTAATTCCCCAACTTGGTGGATTTTAAGAAAAGCAGTTGAGCTGTCTTAATAAACAATAGCTTGAGACTGATTCATTCAGTGGGTTGGAAGGGCACCTGAGCAGTGTTAATTAGATTGATGAAAACAATTGCAAAAAAATTATTTGTTAACACCCAGGTGTTATTCAACAACCTGCATACAAAGCAAAACCGCACAGTAACAGGAATGTTAGCTGAAAGAATAGATTAAATTAATCAGCAATCCCACTGAGAACTGGAGCATGTTCAAACCTGTGTGGTTTAGTTGGTGCAATTCATTCGGACATATCTAAACACAACAATGGTGCTCACACTGAAACCTTTTAGAGGAAGTGGTCTCAGTCCATTCACAAAGGTCTGTTTGTGATGAGAACATGATCCAACCTTGATCTGACTGCAAGGTGTAATCTGCAATTTGGGCTAAACAGCACCCAGATGTTCAAAATCAACAGTTGCTAGCAGCTGGTTGGAGAATCAATAATGGTCTGATCTGGACTAGCGATGAAATACGTTTCCCATTTTATACATAGACAGATAGCACCTTCTTCAGGACCTTCTTCCTGCCCCAGACACATGTAACAAATGAGTAGGGTGAACATTCTCGCACGGCTATCGGAGATATATTTTGATTCACTTGAATTTTGTGATAAGAAACCGAACCAAGTTGAAAATGCAACAAGTTCACCAACTCGCCCACTGATTCGAACCAGCAAACACACACTCCAGGTTTTGAAAATACACAAGCGACAACAATACAGCCAAGACAAACTGAGCAAACAGACACTAACATGCTGAGATTTATAGAAAGCTAAGCTATTGTGGCACTGCAATACGATAATAAAACATTATTTGCGGAGCACTTCTCATAACAAATTCTTAAAGTATTTCACAGAGAATTAAATGGAAGAGCTGTCCGGTGATAATTCCCGCTCATGGGCTTCTGCATGTATTACTTGTAACCCACCCAACGCCCTGCGGAAAGCACTTCAGAAGGAGATAACTCTCAAAATCCCACATCACAAGAAGAGATAGCTGAGCCCGACTGCAAGTAGCTGGAGGTGAAGGTGAAGGAGTGACTGAATGGACACCGATTTCCTTTGAAACCAATAAATTGGTCACGTATACCACAGTGGCGGAGGAATACAGGCGCACTGCGGTCTTATTTACCACTCGAGGGACCAGTCCTCGATGCAGCGGCATTACCCCGTCAGGCTTCTGAGCTATGAGCAGATGGTTTGAGCTGGTCCTTGCTGCAATCACTTTATCACTGTATTTACCTGCAGCTTTGCTCCCTACCTGTGAGACTTGACATTTGAGTCATCTCTGCAAATCAGGGTCGATTGGTTCCTCCACTGCTGAAGAGGATGAATCCTAAATGGACCGCAGTACATGTGTGATGTCATCGACACATGAGAGAGGATCATTGTGAGTAAAATGTGAGGTGTTAAGTCCTGTAGGTCACGTAACAAAGCAGTGATGTTAACAGTCGCACTCGTGCACTTACAGGTTCAATAGAGTATCTGAACAAGCTTCAAAAACAGTGTGCACTTCAAGCCCAAAGCTCGTCCACCCTGACAACAAAGCAGCGCAAGCAGAGCGATGTAGGTGTATACAGTTCAAAGCGGCGATGAATGCACGGACCCGAACACATGGCACAACATACTGGAGAGGCCAGGTATGCAGGACTCAGCAGCCCACCTACATCTGCAGGACGCTCATGTGACGAAAGCAATGTCGACGTTTTGACCAGAGAAGACTGACGGTTTGAGAGAGTGAAAGAAGCCATCGATGTCAAACTGGAACGGCATTCTCGTACAGAGGCGGTGGTCCACGACACCACTTATCAGCCACTCAACACCCATTCACGCCATGACTCATGTGACCTTAATGACTCACACGTGACCTCAGCAACTTTCAAGATGTCAACGACCCCACAAAAGATTAAATGTCAGGGACTGGTTAGTTAGAAGTGAAGAAGCCTTTCAGATGAGAGGTGAAAGAAACCTCAAGCAAGTCCAGTTTCCTTATTTAGAAATGTGCTTTTGTGTTTGTGTACGTGTGTGTGTGTGTGTGTGTGTGTGTGTGTGTGTGTGAGAGTGAGAGTGAGAGTGAGAGAGAGCGAGCGGGGCTTGGAGGGGTTGAGCAAATTAATGTGCTCTACAATGAAATCATTTTATCCATTTGAAACAGTAAGATATTTTGGGTTCATTAAAAACTGTGTCAAGATTAATCAGACTATGACAGAGGACGTCAGTGGAGTAGGCGGCCCTTCAATGTGGCCAGGACGCATTTGCGTTCACACTGCCAAAAGAATGTGGCCACAGGGCGCCTCGGTGGCTCACCACATGGACTTAGTCCTTACCACAGCGGCCACGCGCTCGATTCCGACCCACGGCCCTTTGCTGCATGTCATCCCCTCTCTCTCTCTCTCCCCAACTTTCCTGTCTATCTCTCACTGTACTATCAAAAATTATAGGCATAAATGCCCAAAAAATATAACTTTAGCAAAAAAAAACAATGTGGCCTAGACCACCTCAGAAGGGGATCTGAGTGAGTGGATCTCAAATGTGTCCTCAGTGCGTCTTGGGTGCAAGAGGAGAGTACACACCAGTCCCTATCTTCTACCTGAAGTCCAAAACAAGTGGTGTAGTAGTAAATGAATTTTAGTAGAATGACCAAAAATTAGCATAAAACTTCAGGGGCATAATAAAATAAAAAAGCATATTAACATATTACATATTCATAAACTCATGCAGCTGTGATTCAGCCAAATTTCATTTATCAAAACAATGGAAGGCTGACAGATCTTCAGTCCATATACAAACCAAACATACTGGTCTTCTATTGGTCTTTACGTTCAGAAATACAAAAAAATAAAAAAAAAACAGTTGAAGGATTCAGCACCTTGTCATTAGGAAACTGGACTGGCGAAGGTTGACAGCTCTCTCACCGCTGCAGTAAGCTAAGCTCACTCTCCCTGAGACTCTGAGAAGGAAGACGCTGGTGAGGGAAATGCGTAAATGTGTACTCAGTTTAGAAGTGAGGGATTCTTTTTGGCCTAATTTAGCATTGTGATGTGATCTGATTTGATGCAGCAAAGCAGACACAGAAAAATGTGCCAGCTAAAAGTAAATGAATTCAGAGCTGCAATTAGCATTGGTGTGCCAAACAGCTCAAATTAATGAATCATAATAGACTCCACCGCAAGATGTTGCAACAGACTGCGGAGAGAGAGAGAAAGAGAGAGAGAGAGAGAGATAGGGCGAGCCATCTTCACTCTTTATCTCCATCCTATTTGTGTCTCTGCTTATCTCCCTCTCAGGTCTCCCTCTTTAGCTCTCCCTCCGCTCCTCTGCCTCCTATCGCCCTCTTCCCCTTATTCTCGCTCTGTCTCTGGTGGGAGATCAAGGGCAGGGGAGAGGGGAAGGATAGAGGAGGAGAGGAAAGGAGGGACGTCTAGAGAAAGTCGCATTCCTGTCAAATAAAGCTGCTTATAAATCTGCTCAACACTGTGTCTCCATTGTCTCTGGATAATTGTGTGCATTAGCTCCCAGGGGAATTCTAGCACATGTGTATGGCTGTGTGTTTGTGTGTTTGTGTGCAGATTAGAAGCTGCAGGTGCCTTCACACCGGAAAAAAAAACAAAAAAAAAACAACAACAACAAAAGTATTGCACTAGATTATTCATGCTTGCATAACTCTCCAGGCTTCATTTGTGAGGCGAGAGAAAACACGAAAGTGAGAGAAAACTGAAGAAAAGGGGAGGCGAAAAAAAATAAAGCAGATCAAGAGAAAGAGCTCAGAAGGTAAAAAATGAGGAACGGCAACTAGTGACTTTGAGGCCTTGTGTGTGTTACATGGCTGTAAACATCTGGTGTTTCACACAGTTGTGCTTTGGGCTAAATGCCACAATCATCACGCTAACCTGATGATGTTTCTCAACATGCAAACATTCCATAATTAGCACCAAACACAAAGCACTTAACAAATTAAAAAATCTGCACACATGTGAACAGTCAACATGAGACAACTGTTACAGCTGGTCATTTTAAGTGCATTGTGAACACGAAATGCTCCCGGTTGGCTTTGCCTTTTGTGTTTTGCCATTGTATTCTAGCTTTGCCGTACACAGATGACATGCTGCTGCACTAAGATGCCTGAAAAAACAAAACAGGCCGAGCCGCGGTCACTGGTAACGACAGCAAGACCGGTGGAAGATGAGTAGTTCGGTCTCAGGAAGTAACGACTGTGCAAAAAAGAACAAACACAACTGTGTTCTACAAACAGACCCCCCCCAACACCTTTTTTTTTCTACACACACACACGCACACACACACTTTTTCTTACAAGGTTGTATTAATTAATGCTAATGCAGAAGTAGTACTGAGTTTAATTTAATAGTGTCACAGTTACTGTTCCACTCATTCACTCCTCCCTACTCGCTATCTAGGGAGCTGTATGTAGAGGACTACATAGTGACGGTTGGTCAGTGTTGGTTAGTCATTAACCACAGGTTGTACACCACTTTTCACAGTGCATTGTGGGATACTATGAGTCCACTACATATTGTATGATGATACATTCGGACAGTACTGCAAAATGGCGAACTCACTACGACTATGTAGGGAGTGGTGAGAGATAAGATAAGTATAGGAGCAGCCATCTTGTTCCAAAGCATCAAAGGGTCTGAGAGCTCCAGACGAACTATAGTGCGAACAGAAAGAGGACCGAGGCTCTGTCGGAGCTGAAGTGGACCGTAAAGAGAACTGAGTCCTCTTTGAAGAGAAACTCAAAATGTGAGTCCCTTGCCTCTTGGCCCACTTTAAGATAATTGAGTTTGGTTCATTTAAAAAAGGACTACATGTGAAAACACCGTCAGATGAGCAGATCAATACCACTCTCATGTGCGAAAGTTAAGTATGACGGTTGGGAGCAGGGGAACAGCTAGCCTGACTCTCTCCAACAGTTTATCCCTCTGCCTAAATCTACCGTGCAGTGTGCAAAGACCAAAGCGCCTGGTTGTTGTTTCCCACAACACAAATCTCCTCACAAAACCACAATCTGACATTAATCAAATGTTCTGTTTGTGCTTGAATGAAACAAATGAGACACAACATGTTCATTAGTGAGCTTTGGAGGTGCCGGTAGGTGTAGTTATGAACTTTGGAGAGAGCCGGGCCAGCTGTTCTCCCCTGCTCCTAGTCCACACAGACATGTGGGTGGTATTGATCTCTTCATCTAACTGAATACTGAATACATCAGTGGTATAATTGCTCTTCGCTGACGAAATAAAGAAATAACGGGTGTCACGAAAAGACAAACTTCAAAAAAGAGCTCAGTGTGATGAGTCCTTTGCCACTACTGGTTTTGAACACTTAACTGTGTCTTTACAGCGCGGACTCTTTGAACAAGCTGATGAAAAGTAGCTTCCTGGTGTTTTTCTTTTATTTATTTATTTATTTTTTTAAAGCTCCATAAAGAATTCAGTTGTGCTCCAAAGAAACATATTCCACTACACACATCCAAAACCATATATTAGGATTATTATATGGCAGAGCGGCTGAATGCATTCACCAAATAATATGTTTTGTGGAGGCCTCCCGTTCTCCCATGAGCCTTCACTCTGCATAATATCTGCATCTCAATGAGCAGGTGAACTACATGAGCTTCCCGTCCTCCTGGAGTAAAAAGTGGCATCCCTGCATAGCAATTAATGCTCATGAAAGCTGTTTATGCTGCAGCTGGAACGTTTAAGTCTCCCTATGGATGACATAGAATTACAGATAGCCACACAATGGTAATGCAGTGTGTGTTTTGACACTGTCGCCAGGTACGCGGAGCTTGTTATGCCCTCAGGACAAGGTGAGGATGTTTGTAAGATACTCACAGATGCAGGGGTTTACCCAGATGTCTGTATGTCAACACGTGCGCTGCTGATATGCTGTTGCTGTATATAAATGAGCATCTGGGGGAAAAGAAATATCATCTAATTCCATCTAAAAACCCTATCCACATATAAAGATACTCATACATGCGCCGCTTTTCATAACCAGTGGGCAAAGGGAAGAATTTTGTTTTAGATTATCAGCTTCATTATTTTTGAACACATGAAAGACGATGTGCGCTGAATAACCTGACTCTAAATTATTCCCCCAGGCCCTTAAAGTCAAATTAAACCTGGTCTGATGCATTTGTATGTGGAGCAGTGCGAGTGTGTGCTTGTCTGCATCCACGCTAGAGTACTGATATTTAAATGTAATTAAAACCACTTTAATCTCAGCCAGGTAAACGGTGCCTAATAATCAGGAGCAAATTCCTCACAGGTCCAATTGGCTGTGGCGTCTATCCACAGACAGGGGCAGGTCTGATCAGTATTAACCATGCAGGCTGTTTTGCAGGCTGTATTGCAGGCTGTTTTTGTTGTTCTGTCATTAGATTTACCGCCAATTCTGATGATGCCAATCATCCTCAATTCTTAATTCACCGCATGCATGAAAAGCGGAAAGCTTCTTTATAAAAAAAGATGCAAAAAAAACAAAATGGAAAAACATATCCACAACATATTTTATTTTATTTTATTTTTTACATCAATTCGTTCTTGTTATTTACTGAGAAATTACACTTTGATTAGATTTCTGTTGCAGCCACAATCACAGGCGTGAAATGTGAAATGTTGGAAATGAGATTTTAACAATTTAATGATGGTAGAAGTTCATGCTCGTTCCAAATGATGACACAAGTTTAGGGCAGACAAATTCAACAGTATGAAAATGTTTGTAGTTCTCTGGTTTAACCCTGTGATGGCTCTGTTTTAACCATGTAAGCGCATGGTGTAAAGTACATTTAGGGTGTGTCCACAACAACTTTTGGAACAACAGCGCCAGGCGCATGGTTCAAAAGGGTTGTACTTAGGCTCTTAATTAACCATGGGTGTGTTTTGGGAATAACATGCAACAAATCAGAGTGCAATCTCTATCTGAGCAGAGGAGGCGCGGCCTGTTAATGGTTCACAGTGCTCTCTCTCTCTCTCTCTCTCTCTCTCTCTCTCTCTCTCTCTTGTTGTCCATTTTTCCTCCCTTTCCCTTAGGAAAATGGAATCAGGGCCAAAAGATTAACAACCATGAAAAGCAAAGCAGGCGAAAGAAAACCCACATCTTCTGTCTGTGTATGATCTCTCTTGCTCTGTTTTTCAATATGTGTGTGTGTGTGTGTGTGTGTGTGTGTGTGTGTGTACAGTTGAGCACGTTTCGCACATATTACTATCTTGATAATATGCCCTTAAACTAACAGTGAAATGCTGTGCCACTGACTTCAGACCAGGTTTTTGTTGGTCAGTCGCTTTCTGCTGCTTCAAGATAGCAATGCACCAACAATACACCTGAAAACACCCGACCACATTACAAGACCAACGCACCCATGAGCTCTCAGATGGACGCAAGTGTATTTGCTATTTAAACAACAGGAAGGACACACTTGCTCTGAAACTAGCAAGGACGCTTTCTGTCACACCCCATTTCAGACCGGATTTCATTCTCTGGGGAAAGTGGGGTTATTTTATCATTACCTGTGAAGATCAGCAGGAAATATGGTGGTTGTATGAGGGTAATTTTTCATCCTCACCCCAGTAATAATTACAGCTGCAGCCCCCTACTGTTTATCTGTGAAGTCATGGTCCAACTGAAATTTAAATCCCATCTGGAGCGTCTATGTATGTTCAAGTGGATCTCTGAACCTCAACATGCAGGCCTATTTGATGATCCTCTATCCGAAACATATTTTTCCACGATTTCCAAGCAGATTAACGACTGTTTATTTGTTGTGAATGTCGGAGCGATTTAGCCTACACTTCAGGAGGAAATATCAGAACATATTTCTTGTCTGTGTGTTAATATTTCACTTGAGTTGTGACTTTTCTTTACCAGGAGAGAACATGATTTTCGCCTCCACTTCAACACTTTTGTCTTTTGTCTTTCTCTTTTGTCTTTTACAGACCACATCCTTTAATTTCCTAATGCTTAAAATGCCTTTCAGATTGATGAGTTAAACGACCTCCGAGCACAGTCAATATTTCATTGCATTGTAATGTTAGTCCCCTCGACATGGGGCTGTTGCTCGGGGCTGTTGCTTGGTGTATTTTCAAACTTCGAAGGCAGTGGGGTTTCCTGTCTTCACCTGCCTCTTGTCTTTATGCTTAGCTAAGCTGCCTGCCTCCCGACTCCAGCTCAGCACATAACGCAAGGACATGACAGTGGGATCAATCTTCTCATTTAACTGTCTGACACACCAAAACGTTGAACTGTCCCTTTAAGGCCGAACTCAAACATACTCATGATGCTGTGCAAGCAAGTTGGTGTCGCCAGTGATAGATGTGACAAAAGTGGGATCTGTCTATGCTACAGCTCATAATTCCACCACCCACAATGACAGTGTTACTTATAACATGAGCCGGTTGTACACACCACCTATGATGTATACAAACATTGATTAGACACCATGTTAGTGGAGGAACACCTAAGAACTATGTCACCTTCCTCTACATATAGCCATCTTTTTTTTTTTTATTTCATTTCACAAATATGAAAAAACACTGACATAGAGATTATTATGTGCTTATTATGTTTGAAGATGTAGAACCGATTAATTCCCCGGTGCCTAATCACTGTCATTTGTCATTACTAGCAGAGACAAACACCAGCGCATTTAGATACACTCTGCAGGTATGTGTGTGTGTGTGTGTGTGTGTGTGTGTGTGTGTGTGTGTATGTGTGTGTCTGTGTGTCTGTGTGTCTGTGTGTGTGTGCACATACATTTGCAGCACTTAATCTGTGGATTGTTTTGGATCGCTAATGAGAGCAGCTGCATGTATGTATCTACAGCCGTGGAAGCAGGTGGGAGTGTAGTAGCATACAAGGATCGTGAAGCAAGGAAAACACACACACACACACAATTAAAACTGCATGATCTTCTAAGCATGTGTAATTGTCTTCATCTCTCTCTCTCTCTCTCTCTCCCTCTGTGTGTGTGTGTATGTGTGTGCGTGTGCAGCCACAGGGGGCCTACACAGCTCATCTCAATCAGCCTTCTCCACACCGAGAGCTTCGACACAACTACAAGTCAATTAGCTTCAGTTCCACTTCACTCAACCCGACTGTGAAGTAGCGCGGAGAGAAAACTTTGAAACGCACACTTAAAGGAGTGCACCAACGTTTAAGCAAATCAGCTCTTTGATCACCTCGCTGTCATGTTCGATAATTGGTTGCCATTTCCAATCTCGCTGCAGAATTTAGCGAGCATAGTGTTCACTAGCGCGACACATGCCACCAGCCCAAAAATAATTAGTGAGATCTTGGTAATAAGTGGAGTAGTACAGAGTAAAGTCACCTTAAAGTGAATACTCGGCTTTGATGGACCTCTGTGGTAACAAGTTTTCATGGCAGAAGGAAGAAAGTTTCATCAAATACAACATATTAAATTTACTGGACAGTGAAGAAGTGTACTGTGCTCTCAGAGTTGGCTGAGAACTTTTACATGTTCATATCATTATTTTATTTAGTTTTTGCCACCAACGCACAATTTCATCGTAACTGTCTAGAATATCAAACCGACCGCAGCCGATGTTTTCTGTGACAGAGTAAACTGCACAACAGAAACTTTATCAAAGGTGGTAGCTAACACGAGTTTCTGTAAAGTCAAATTATTTCGTACATTATAGTAAGTAGAATAAAACTAATTTATTTAATGATAAGGTCTTGTAAGATAGGTAAGACTATACGATCTCCTGCGGTGTGTGTTTATGTCAGTGGAGTGCATAGTTAAACTGTTTTGTTTCCCCCCTAAACATTAGAGCAAATCAGTTTTGATAGAAAATTCAAACTTATTATCATTTCAGTTTAACTGTTGGTCACCGAAAAGACAGGAGCGTATGTGGATATAGTGTAGAGAAGAGGTGGATATGGAGGCTGGAGAAAGACGAAGGAGGCACTCACATCTGAAGCCAAACATCATCCTTGAACAGAGACACTGGTTATGATTAGCTTTACCAAACACTATAAATACATTATAACACTTTACTTCAAGTCTCCCTATTTAGCATTTTAAGCAGTATATTAACATTTAGTAAATATTTTAAATAGTATATAACGCATTCTATTCTTCAGCATACTATTGGTTCGGCATGTATGGAATGTGTTGACGGCAGCATGTATGGAAGCTGGTATCACCACCGGCAGAGTCAAGTAAGTCAACACTGTTTAAGGTTGTAATGATTCCATTTGGACACAGGCAGTTAGGTTTAAGGTAATATACGAAAAAGTATGTGGGAGAAGGTCAATATTGGAGGTGTGGTTGAAAGCTCTGAAAAAGCTAGTAAGTGAACCTTGAGTTGACTTTTTTTTTCTCCACCTGTTTCATTTTGAATACATGAAATATTTTTGACATTCATTTTCTCATAATTTATATTTTTATTCCCTCTTTCTGTTATTTTGTACAATCCACTGATGTTGTAATGATTCCTGGTCTGTATGTTCATATATTCTATTTAAAGTAAATATGGTATATAAGTAGCAATTATGGAATAATAGTAAATGCTGAAATAAAGTGCAACAGTAGGACATATTAATTATTGCTACAATTAGCCACAATATGCCACTGGTCATACCAGACCAATTAAAGCTGTATCGGAGTGTGATGAAATGAACAAAAGTGGATTTTATTGCTTATGAAGTGAACTCCTCATTTGTAAGAGAAAGAAAGTTGTCTTCTTTTGAAAATAAACAGTGTGTTAGTGTTGACATTATCAGTTGTGTTCTGTTTAAATCAGTGACGGTCTAAGTGGAGTTTGGGAATTCCCAGAGGTCCTTAAATGAGAAGAAAAATAAAGCATATATTAATTTGACAAATTGTCTTCATAGGAAATCACCACTATTATGAAATGTATCAGAATTACATAATCTCTTTCTTCATGACCATTTTACCTTCATCAAGTGGAGCATTATTATAGACAGGTCATCCCTGTGGTGTCAAATGAATACATTCATGTCTTTAAGTTTCATAATCCCTGTTGAAATAGAAAAATGAGGCCCTTTAGCTAAAGCTTAGTTAAGCTGTTATTGTAAAGCTGAAGGACAAGGAGATCCACAGTAGTACGATCCGTCCTCCTGATATGATCCGCTGCTAAACCTTTTGCTTTGCTGGCAATGTGCTCTAACCGGCGAGCTACACGACTAGAGTAACGGCTCAGTGAGGACAATAAAACTACTGCTATCACCAACCACTCCAACTGGTAATAGGTGTAATAAGAATATCAATTTTAATGACCTGAGGGTTATTTGGTGTAATTACTGAGGTGCATAATACATTACAAGTGCTCTTCTAGATACAGAACATACACGTAATGGAAGAGCTGGTCTCCTACCAACAGTACAGGGAGGCATTCATGTAGCTGTTTCTTTGGAAAATGACAACACTGACCTGTGTTCTTCATATTTGCCATTTGTTACATGTTGTCCTCATTAGTTGTGTCATTTTCTGTCATCTAAATTGTACTTGAGTCCTTTTAGCACAGGTAAAAGGAAGGAACAGATGTGTCAGAGTAATTGTTGCAAACGTAAAGGCATATTCCATAGCATTTTCAGAGCGACACAAATGCCTCATCTTTCATATTCCAAATTAAAATTGAAAATGAAATACAGTGGGGTTCAAATGTCTCATGGATGCTTTTCAGCTTTTCAGAACATTCTCCCACTATTTCCTCACTGTTGTTCACAGAATGAAAGTCACAGATGATTTGAAAAGCAAATGACAGGCAGGGGAATGCAAACAGGAGACACTGAGAAGAAGATTGGAACAAAAAGCAGTGGGAGTGAAGGCTACAAGGTTTTGCATCTGAGGGCCTCCTTTCTCTTACTTGACAGCTTGAATGTGTTGATTGAGCGGGACCTATGCTGCAGCTTGTAGAGATGACAGATGAAAATTGTGCATGAAAATGGTGACATGCATCACAAACAGTGATTATCCGTTTTTTTTACTTCCGGCTGTCTTCACTGTCAGGAATTGTGCATTTGGAAAATTTGCACATTCAACACATATCGGAGCTTTCTTCCCTTTGTGTTTTTAATATAAAAATATAAGGCCTGGCTTAATCTAGATGCTAGCAGCATGGCTCTAGGGATGGCAATGTTGTGTCTGCTGATTGGCTGATCTACCACTTTTGTCCAGACTGAAAAACCCCAACAGCTAGAGGATGGATTGCTATGAAATTTTGTACAGACATTCATGGTTCCCACAGGATGAATCCCAATGACTTAGGTGATCCTCTGACTTTTCCTCTAGCACTACCAGCAGGGCAAAGTGTTTGGATTGATTAATAGGATTGAGTGTTACAATCCCTGAGGTTTCTGCACTGCAACTGATGTAAGTGGGGTTATTCTTGGAGATGACCACTAGATGATGTTGCTACTATTACGACACATTTTCCGCTGTGTAACTCAATGTCACTGGGTGTTGCGTCCTTGTATCACAAGACGTCCTCACCTGAGGCAGGCCTGATCAGACCTGGGTGTGTTTCTCATAGTTGCTGTCTAGATGGCCACTTGGCAGCCCATACAGTATCTCTTCTTGTCAGCCACATCCACTGACTGATAATTTTGGCAATATTGTCAAGTGCTTTAATTAACTTCCTATGTGCCTGCCCTCTGACTCTTACCTTCCTTAGCAGCCTTGCACTGCCACTGCACCCCACCTCAACTGGACACACTTTTGAGCCTCACTCTTCTGTTTCAGCAAGGTTGGTGTAGTACACCCTTTTCTGTTCACATACTTCCTCCACAGGATCCTCCGAGGGGACCGTCAGCTCAATGGTGAAGACACACTGACAAGAGTTGGACCAGAGGACTAGATCTGGTAGGTTTGTTGCCACAATTTTGGATGGGAAAGTGAGTCTCTGGTCTAGGACAACACACATTTCCCATTCGCTGTCTGCCTTCAGTGGGCATGAGTCAGGAGATAAAGGGGTTTGCCTTCTGTTTCTCTTTCCCTGGGACTGTTGTTTGTGCATTGAGAGGTATGACGTAGGTGGTTTCTCTCTTGCACTCAAATCCAGCTGCCAAACACCTCAGCACTTGGTCATGTCATCAGGTGTGTCTGCCATGTATCAGACTGCACACTGGAGACAGACTGGATCCTCTCCCAGCCAAAGATTTAGGTTTGTGGCAGAGGGCTGGACATCACATGTGGCTCTGATGATGAAGCTCACACTGTCTACTCCATGCTCCACAGCTCTCTCTATGTGATTTTCATCCCCTCGACGCCATCCCACTTCAATCAGCATCCTTTCTCGGATTGCAGTATTGTTTCAGCACACCGGGCTGCTTCTACTTGGTGGCACACCTCCTCCACCACCCGGTACAGGCAATTAGTTGCAGTAGCCATTAGCCAGGTAGGTTTCATTGCTCTCAGATCAAAGCCCACTAGATGCTGCTGTCAGAGGGCAGATTTAGTATCTATTAATGCTGTAGTAGCGTCTATTTCTTTACTCTTACCAGGTTTGGAGCAACAACCTCGCGTCCCCCGAGATAAGTGTCATATCCGGCCTTGCTTTGGTATTCATCTTTGTATTCCTCCATCAGGCTAGAGATTGGCAGAATGAGGGCTCTGTTCCTGTAAAGCCCTATGCTGCTGAGGCACCTTGTTAACTCAAGCCACCTCACTTGTGAGTTTACCAGTCTCTCCAGATGATCTACATGCCATAGAGGGACTTCGTAGACGGTAACTGGCCACATATGTCACGGCAACGGTCCAAATTGAAAGCACCAAAGCTTCAGCTTCCCTGAGAGAGTTCAGTTGTTTGCTGAAGGCCGCTAATTGTATCCTTCCTGAGTTGTTCTACCTGCTCGGTGTCTTTGAGGTCTGCATTGTGCCATCGCCCAAGTCTTTTGATGGGCTTCTCCAGGACACTTGTATTAGCTCATCTGGTGCCTGTCTAAAGGTTCCTACAGTATTTTGCTAAATCCCTCACAACTCAACGGTAACAACATTAACCACTCCATTAGGAAATGGCTCCTACGGTTAGTATTTATCTCAAAGCACTCCTGTGCCTAAATACAGCTTCACAGAGCTGCTAGCATGGCTGTCAGTTCTTAGTCTTATTGAACGAACATGAACTTGTGTTGCATTCTGTGTTTAGATCTTACTGTAACTGAGAGCTAAATAATGTCGACATGTTCTTGGTCAAAAGCTTTTTGGTTCTAAAGGTCCTCTATTATCTATGGGTTCAAAGTAATAACCTAAATGTACAATACTTTAGATCACTGATCACTATGACATCCTATCGTTGGGTTTTCAATTGAATTCATGTTGAATTAAAAAATTGGCTGTAATAATTTGTTTTATTGTCTCCAATAGCTTCTATGTGTCTTCTATTTCTCATACAGTTACTTATTCTCTTTGGCTCTTACAAGCTAATTTCCTCACAGCAGCTCATGAAACCTTAAATTAATCCAATTTAGCTGCATTAATTGATGAGAAGCATGCAGAGTTCTATCAAATCATGCAGTTGAATTAGGAAGTGAATAAAAGGGCACAGCCAAAATTTCCTTTGGGTAACCAGAAAGCTAAGTTGTGAGCTCTCATGCAATTTATGGACTTTTTTATATTATACATGTATATTAAGTCAAGTTTACTTGTATAGCCTCTACAAAACACATTAGCCCATCTGTAAGACAGCAAGGAAAACCTCCATTAAGCTTTAGGACATAAGGTAGCAAAAGCATAAAACTTTAGGGAGGAAATTAAACAGAAAGAATTCTTTGAAACATGGATTCAAAATGGTGCTAGATATATTCCTCTGGGATTCTGTTCCATGGTGCCTTGATAACGTAATTTAGTCAGATGTTTTGGGTGTTTTGCAATCCTCTGGTTCAATCTACCAAACGGCTGAGATCTAGGACTGAGCAGTCCATTGGAATGAATGTAAGTAAATATCATGTTTTTAAACAGGTTGACATGATGCTTTGTGACATGAAAAATAATAGGCATTGGCCATGTTTCCAAGATGATGAGTCCTAACGACTGGTGATTCCTAACTTTCGCCACCATAAGGTTAAAATGTCCTAATGACTTTGGTTGATCCAGACTCCATCGTTTTCTACAAACCAGTCAAAATTTTCACTTATCCAGTAAAAACATCTTATTATCTACAAGGTGAATTGGCAAAAAGTCATTCATGGTTTCCTGGGGATTAATTCTACTGACTTTGGTGATCCTCTCACTTTCTCTAGTGTCGCTGTCTGGTTAACATTTGTGTTTGAGTCAAATAACTGAACAACTATTGGATGTATCACCACGAAATCTAGTGCAGACATTTATGGTTTTTTGAACTTTGGTGTTCCCCTGTCTTCTCATCAAGTTCATTACTTTGGTTTATCTTTCTAACCCTTTGGTTTTCTTTACAATTAGTATTACAGTCTCAAGCGTGGCTGTAGTCATCTTTCAAGTGACAGGAGTTGAACCTCAAATGCTCCTCTGCTGCTGTAACTCATCGAGACCCCCCACTGAGCTGTTACCTGCACTTCTGTGTCCTTCCCATTAGCTTGAGCAAACCAGCAAATTCTCCTCAGACCTCTTTCATTGACAAGGTGTTTTCTCTGCGGAGACGCCGCTTCTTGGTGTTTCTAAGATGAGAAGAACCCCCAACCTTTAAAACCTACACCACTACCAATACCAGGTTCAACATCATTTACTGTAAGTTACACATAGTCCCTTCATATTCTAAATGGTTATTGAACTGCTCATTACTGTGTGTACCCAATAAACTGACCACTAAGTCTTTGTCAACTGTCTTCTATTGCAATGGAATCCAATATTATTTTGAGCCTCAAATTGTTTCTCTTGCATTCATTATCCAAAGCCTTGTGTACTTCTGCCTCAGTTACTATATGCACCTCCTAGAATAGCTTTTGGCATCCCATAGAGAAACAGTGGGATGTCAGGACCCAGAATTGCTGGATCCATCTCCAACTCCAGCAGATTCTCTTGAATATGATGCAGATGTATATTTCACTCACCTACACCTTCTGTCCATCTAGTTTGCTCCCAGCTCATTCTCCCTTTCTCTTCAGCTCCTTCTTTTTGCATCCCTCTCAAGAGTTCTCATTCATTCGTCTCTCCGCCCAGCCCCCTTTGCTCACCTTCCTTCCTCTCTGTGGTTCTCTTTGTTGTTCGTCTTTTATTCTCCTAGAGAAGTCTCACTGAGAATTTGATTGACAACCATTGTGATTTTTTTCCCCCTTTCTTCTTAGTTTGTGCAGTGGAGAGGTAAGCAGAACAGAACGACCTTATTCTCTCTGGCATCTGCGCACATACTTCTTGGATGTTGACAGAAGGTTGAATGCTTAACCCTATGGGTTGTAAATGGATATGTTGAAGGCTGACAACCTTCTTTTCCCCTTTGTGCATTGAAGAACTTACATTTTCATGCATTTTATAATGAGTCACTGAGCTTTAAAATACTGTGAAATAGGCTAAAATACAGAAATTCACTGTAAAATCAAACAAAAGCAAATAATACAAATTAAATGGAGGTTTTCATGATTGATCCGCAGAGTAAAGGTGACAATAACATGTCCTTGGTTCTAAAAGCTGTCTTCCTCTGAATAGGATTGTTGTGTATATCCTTTGCTTCTTACCTTTGTTTGCACTGCTCCTGTTTTGACAAAACCAGGATATTTTAAACAGTCTCACATGCAGCCCTCACCACTGAAAACAATGAAAGAACTAGGGGTGGCAACTATGTGGATCTGTTAATTACGTGAAAAAAAAGAACAGAGATTACACCTGAGAATGTTAGAAATAATCCAGGTTTCTTCAGTTTCTGTGGTAATTACTTTCTGCTTTTCCTTCTTTTTCCTTCTACTTTCTTACTTTTATGTACACGTACATATTTAGCTGCCCATAAAATATACATTTTAAATATGTACATACAATAATGAAATAATAAAGGAAGGATTTGTATTTGGACCCCACCCAAAAGTGGTCTTAATTTGAATGGGGTGGTTTTCTAGTGCATGATATTTCTTTGAAAGCTAGAGGTTGTGTATGGGAGAAGGCCCATGCATATGAAGCTGGCCTGGAGTGTCATGACCATATTTTGTAATTTTGCTGTAAAAACTGGAGGTTGTGTGAATGATGGTAGAAGGGCCCCATAAATATGAACTTGTTCTCAAGTTTTGATGATCAAAAAATGAGGGAGAGAAAGCTACTGACTAAAGATAGGCAATGTAGCTCACTGTAGTGCATTATTTCAAAAAAGAAAAAAAAAAGTTGGTTGAAGTGTATATGAAAGATAGAAAGTTACTGACAAAATTTGAAATCTCTCTTTGCCATTTTGCATACTGGTTCCCATCAAAGATTCTCACAGCACCAGGCTTTGATACAGGATCATGAGGTAAAAATAAACTGTGCAGGATGAAGCAGCAGTCACACCACAAATTGGCTTTCACTCGTCCATATAAAGTAACCAGGGCCAGAAGCTTGGTGAAACAGTAACCACTTGCAGGACTAGTTGGCTAGCTATCCGCTAACTCACTAGCTCACTAACTGTCAGTTAGCAAACTCACTAGCTTAGCTTGGCCACTTAGGCCTACTTCAGTCACTAATCCATAGCTGCCAGCAAACCACTGCACTTTTGTTGAACTGTTTTTAGTCCAACAGAAGTTAAATTAAATTAAATTGAATGGTATGGTGCAATACACCTAATAAACATTGATAGATTCCTCTATTTTGGCCTCTCTGTCCCCTCCACGGTCAGCACTGTATAGAGGGCTTGTTATTGCTCAATATTGAAAATTTCTCTGATTGCCATTTTCAAACCTGGTGTGTCCAGGCTGCTTAGCTTTATCTTGCACTACACAGGTAATCTGTGAAAAGCGACGAAAAGTTATTAAGGATAACCCTCTCCAACTGCCTGAATATTGGACTATTTACTGATTAAACCTCTGTGCTTTTAGTCTGTAGTCAATTTGTTTACATTTTGATAAATTTGCTGCTGTGCAGCCAACAGTCACTTTACTTATAAAGAAAGTGTGAATCTGATGATTACAGGCCAAAATATGAAGGATATGGACATTTTTTATCCTCAATGCACATCATATATACTGCCTCCACTGCAAGTGAGTATAACATCCCCAGTAGGAATCCACGAGGCTGACTGACAATCTACGACTTCAAAAGACCCCCGTTCACACTGAGTCATTTGTCAGCTATCTGTTGGAAGTATTCTTTTAGAGAATTCTGTCACACTTTTCATTCTTGGTAAACAATAGTGTCACTGTGGTGATATGAGATCAGTTGTCAATACATTACGAATGCTTTTTGTTTTCTTAGTTAAAGACAACCTTTCCTTGAAGATAGTGGTAATGAATGTCAAGTATGTCAGACATGAACGTGCTGTTTATGCACGTGAGGCCTTGAGGTGTAAAAATTGTTCCCCATTTTCCATACACCCAGTCAAGGCCTTTAAACACAAAACCTGCTGAGATGAAGCTCTGTGGTGAAAGAACTGTACGTGTTTTACTGTGAAGAGCTAGCTGCTTTACACTGAGTTTGGTTTGTGCTCTTTCAAGTCCATAGGAAAGACATGTTTAATTTCTTGAGCCTCAGTTAAAAGCCAGTATGTGTCAAGATTACAAAGGCTGTAAGTGCTAATGAGCTTAAAGTGTCTTAAAGGGGCCATTATAGGATTGAGTGGGACCCGACCAGAAGGTATTACACCTACAGTAATAGATTTAACTGGCCTGTGCACCTGCTCTTGTAGTCTGTCATCTTACTGTCATCTCACCATGGCGATAGTGTGTCTACAGAATACTTTAAGTTGTTGCGTTCCTTTTAATGGCTGAAACTTTTAGCCTGGATTAAATTTTAATATTTGTAAGGAGAAAATAAGTGCCCTTTTAAAGATTCCTGTAGGACATTGCTATTTTTTTTCGGACAGGTCAAAGTAAAAAGACCCAGAGGACAGTGGTGAGAGGCAACTCAGCCTCTATACCAGATACACCCCCCCCCCCTCTAAAAAAAAATGTTGGAATAACAGAGAGCACTTTAGCCAGCTGAGCCAAGTAGGTGTTTCCCCCTGGGGCATTTTATCCCCGCTGCTGTCAGTCAGTGCACTGCACACAGACTGACAGCAGCGGTTTCTTCTCTGTGGTTTTCTCAGTGGTGATGGAGTAACCATTCTGTAGTATTTTCATTCACCAATGCGGCCTGGTGGGCATGTGCTGGCCTGTGATCATGAATTTAACTGTGCTCTCAGCTGGTGAAATCCATGTTTTTAACATGTTCAGGTCCATGTTTAAAGCCCTGAAATCAGAGTTACCATGACTGTTCAGACTGGCAAGATTATGCTTCATGAAAATGGCTCTATTATGGATCTATGTGTTGGCTTAACTCTGGGCAGGTTTGTCATATTAAGCCGTTCTTTTCATAACCTCTTTTTGTTCACCAGGGTCACTGTCATGGAAAAGCCACAAAACATTCATCACATTACACACGGGCTTCAAGAAGTGATGTCTCCCAAATATGATGTCCAATTTTAAAACTATATATTCTGAAAGAAGCCTAATGCCACTCAGACTGCATTTTTAATCAACCTAATAAAATTTCAATGTTGATTTTAATTGAATGAAATAAACTAGGGCTTTAACTACTGATTATTGTCATTATTAATTAATCTGACGATTATTTACTTGATTAATGGTTTTGTTTATAAAATGTCAGAACATAAAAAGATCTGATGTAATTCCCACAGCCAATGTGATGTCCTCAAATGTCGTATTTGTTTGGCCAACGTATTTGATTCATTAGATAAACATATTCTGATATGTGAGGAGCAAATGTTGTGCATTTTTGTTTAAAACATGTACTACATTGATTATTCGATTATAAAAATATAAATGTATAAATTACCTGTTGAGCAATTAATAGTCTAATTGTCTTTACAATAGACCATTTCAAGCAAAATTACATCCATATATAGCATAATCCAGAGATAACTATAGGTTAGAAGCCTTTTTATCAGGAGGGTCAAGGAAGGAATTTTTACTCTGTGAAATCTGCAAAAAAAAAGAGATATATGTATTGTTTAAAGAGAGAGTACACAAGGCGAATATGTGTTTTAAGTAAATGTCTGGTTGTAATCTGGTTAAATATCTGATAAATGTTTTTACTGGTTTAACAGGTAAGAATTTGATTAAGAATAATCTGCATTACCTGAATCTATGTAATCTGCACGAAATGTTGTGTGAGACATTCAAAGTGTTTGTGAGAGTCTGAGGTTAATACCTAAAAGGGAATTGGACGAAGACATAGATAAAGCAACATATCATCTCTAACAGTGGTAAATATATTGAGAGAGACAAGCGGGGGAAGGTATGTTAAGATTAAAAAGACTGGGACTAACTGATGACAGTCAGCGCTGGAGGTGTAAAACAACAGAAGGCTTCGTGGGACTACTCTGTAATTTAATCTCTATGCAGGGAAAGAAATACTGAAGTATATGGAAGAGGAGGTGGGGATTTGTATTTCAAAGTGTCCTTGGTTACATTTACTGTGATATTTCTCTCGTGCCTGGATTGAATTAATGGGCACATGAACAGTGTGATCCTTGCAGAATGGAAGAGCCCAAATGCAGCATCATTTAACATTCATTCATTTAACATTATATAAGATAACGTTGTTGAAAAGAAGGAAGAAAAATGGATAAATTATGGAACAAATGTAATTTGATCAAAATGTATAGTTAAGTTTTCATGTTTGTTTACCTTCAGAATGTAAAGTATGATTTATAACAGAAGAACAAGGACAAGATCTTGCTGATTTCTCAGCATGTGTTTTGTATTTGTACAATTGATTTGTATCTCTAACATCAATTTTTTTTTAAATGCAAATTTGTGATCTTGGTTTTGTATTTAAATGAAAAATATACATAGGCTATATTTATAAAAAAGGACACATTTTAATGAATGTATCTACAAATGTAAAGCATTCATTTTTTGTATATCCACTTGTTTCCCTGATTGTTTAGGCAACTCATACTAGAAACAACTAACATTAGACAGAACATGTTTAATAATAATTACATTCATTAATAAATTAATACTGTAATTTAATAAGCTATATCGTTAGAGATTTTTCTAGTCTAGGCCCTTCTCTCTTTAACAGCCCAAAAAAACAGACTTAACATTGTTTTATCCCCGTGACACTTCAGACTTACAATGATTTCCCAAAAATGTCTTATTGACATGAATATTGATGACGTCTCATTAGGCTGCTACAGAGGACGGTGCCTTATGTCTGTTTGTACAACATGGTTAAATACAGTGGATTTTTCTCATCTCCATCTCTCATCTGTGAAGGTATGACTCTCACACAGCATACTTCACAACAGTCTGCTAAGAAGACGTGTAAGGAAATGTGACCTCTCCGCGGTATAATTAACTCCAAACATGAGTAACATTACTCTCACAGATAACATATTGTACAGTCCCTTGTCTGTTACTGGCTGGAATTCTTATTTGATCTAATACAGTGCTTTATGGCCATTTCTATATTTTCTCTAAGCCTAATTTGTGGCAAAGGGAAGGGGAAAGGTTACCACCTCAACAATCTTCTAAATACTAGGTTTAGAGATAAATCAAAAGAAAAGAAATTCTTTTACAGATACTAGTCGCGTTTGAGGAGTCTGCCTGTGTGTGTGTGTGTGTGTGTGTGTGTGTGTGTGTGTGTGTGTGTGTGTGTGTGAGGTTGCCTATATAAGCCTTCATTGTGTGTATATGCTTCTCTGATACCATCATATCTGAATAAATTATGCTAATGTCACAGGCATGGAGCTACAGAGAGTACCAGTGAGCTCTTGCACTGTTTGTGAACTGCTGTTTGTTTTATATAGTGGGTGTCAGTATTATGTTCTTGCAGCTGGGAGTCTGGTATTTCAGCATCATCTACAACAGGCTGATACTTCAGAAGAATTTGACCCTTTTAGGAGGAAATAAAAAGATAAAAATATATAAAGAATTGAGGTAATATATAATATATTACACAGAATAACATATAAAAAAGAATTGGTTAAAAAACCAAGCAATGCTTTCTGGCCCTTCCACTTTGTAAACATGGTACTGGAGTTATTTTCCAGAAATATGGGCACATTTTCTGGACTATAACCGTTAACACTACTGTGATCTGAAGCTCCTTTGGGTGTAAAACCTCAAGCAAACATTTTATGAGACCATAAATTCAGCCTCCTGTACATTGTCGATGGAGCAGAAAAAGTGTTGTTTGACAATGGAACAGATTAAGGGTTCTCCAGCTTTGGGAGAGACTTGTCCGTGTTTTCGAGTATTGATTGAACTGTCCACGATCATAACAGGGCTGGGGATTGGAAAGCCGCTCCATCAAGGCAGGGCATACTGTGGGTTACCTGACAGGGGTTTGTGGTTAACAAGTGTGAATGAGAACAGGTAAGGTGGGAATCAGCCTGACACTTCTGGCAAATACATTTCTATTTGCCACATTTTAAGATTTTAACATTTCAAATACCATGCACTAACTGTATTTAAGCAGAATGAATATTCACAGACATTGCCCAGCCTGAGGCAAATTCAAACCCTCACCTGCTAAAATGTAACATATCAAATTGTTAATCGCTTATTCTAACAAGCAGCATAAGAGAAATACAGTAGCTACTATCAATTATGGACAAGTCCTGTTACCCCATGTCGTACAATATACACACTGTGCCTCACTTTAAATCATCATACTGAGGATGAAGTAAAAAGTTTAGGTTTGTGTTGCAGATGTTTTTGTTAAAGCCACATTTATATTCATTCATCAATATTAGCCCATATTTTAGCATTGTGATAATTTCTTTTAATCAAATTTTATGAATAAAAATGACTTTTTTGGGTTATTTTTTATTCCACTCAGTGAGCAAGTGTAGGCCTTGTTGTTGTTGAGGTAATTGGTAATCAATATTACCTCATTTTATTGAAAATGGCCTCCGTCCGCCACTCAAACACACTCAACATAGTTTTGAACATAACTCTAAATTCACATGTGAGCACTAAAGAAGTGTTGATCTTTTTAATCCACACACACTCCAACCTCTGTTAAAGCCTCCCCATCCTCAGCTGTACTTCAGCAGTATAGATTATATAGGTGCTCAATTGACAACTGACTTAAGCAGGCTATATAATACAAATGAATGGAGAAAAATCATTTCTATGTAGGCTTCATGAGAAGTAAATTGGGTCAAAATGGCATTGTTTAAGTGTGTCATCTATATTATGTCTTCCGCAAAAGATAGCTCTTTGATGCCATAGTGACACGGGATCTATAATCTGTTATAAGTGGCATTAATAAGGAGATTTGTGTGATTTCAGATGCTGAATATGGTGATTAAGCTTCAGTGAGTGTAATAAAAAAGGAAAGGGGTCACATCTTTGATATGCATCACATGTATCTCTTGGAATCAGGATGGACTGACACATTTGAGAAAAAGGAACCATGAGATAAGTGAAGGACGTCTGAAAATGCTCAAGAATTACTTCAAATAACACATGCAACAGCTTGAGAGCTGAGAGCCTTGAGAGCTTTTCTAATTCACACCATACCTTAAAGTTGCTGTTTGTATGGTTGCTGGGGGGGGGGGGGGGGGGGGGGTGATTGCCGCTTGACAAATGCTTCTGCCAGTGTAGCCTTTACAATGCAAGAAAATAATAATACATCCTTTGAGCAGCGCTATGTCTTCAGGGCAAATTGAAGGTTACAGTGAATCGCTATTGGAAAGTGACAACAAAGGACGGGGCTAGCTGGTTAGCGTGCTATCTTCAGGAGAAGAAAAGACGTGATAGAGATAAGAGTTAATGTAAACAGTCAGTGTTGGCATTAACAGCTACATAGCAATAGCAAAACTTACAAATAGCTCCTTTAAGTAGCAAGCCACCTCTACATTAGATTTTACATTGTGTGCCAGAAGGCATGGAACTTGCAGAGAATCTTCTCTAATGCTTTACAGCACAAAATAAAATTTACTTACAGCACAAAAATGACTTACAACTTAGAGTAGACCCAGAACTTAATCTCAGTAAAATGATTTCCAGTAGCTCAGCCCATCCTCTAAGCATGCTTTTAACCCCTGTGCTCTTGTTCTGCAACAAAACACTTCAGCTGTGACAGAAAACAGAAAGGTTTGTTTCTCATTTTGAGAAATACAAGTTAAACAGCAAAAATCACCTTCGGGATATTGACTAGGTCCTGCACAGCAATACAGAAACAATCTCACCTTAATCCTAAATGCGCTTTGTGAGGGTCAAGGCTCAAAATAGTCCCTCAATCAATAAGCTTATTTGCAAGCAACTTGGCTTTGAATCTGTTAGTACAAACATTTGATGTATGAACACCATTGTCAGCAGTAGCGTGGCACTGTCAATGTGAAATTACATCCTGCTGCCTGGGTGGAGTACACCTCCGAGTGAGGTGAAGCAAAGAGTTGGTAAGGAGAGAGGTGTCGGCTTGGGAAGTGCGGCTCCGACAAGGCAATTAAACGCACCTTGGGCTTGATGGATTTCTAATTGGAGGCTGGTCACATCAGAGGTGTGCTGGATTATAGTGTCGGTAATGAATGGGAGAGACAGAGCGTGACAGATTAGTGCTGTTACGCCTCTCCCTGAAATGTGGGGAGAGTGTGTATGAATGGCAGTCTGTGTGGGTGTCTGGGTGTATGCATATGTGTGGATATGAAAAAGAGATATTTATGTGTGTAATCCAATGCGTGTACCTCAGGTGTGTGTGTATGCACAGTTCTGTGTGTATGTCAATGTGAAAGGTTACTGATGTGTGCATTTTTGTGTGTGTACACTGGTGCTGCTCTGACATGTGGAAAACAGCAGGGGGGAAATGAAGACAAGGGGGAGGGAATACAGGAGAACAAACGGAGAAAAGGTGGGAGGAAGAAGAGCAGAAAGAGGTGGGTGAGAGAATGCGAACGCAACCAAAAAGGGAGAGAAAGAAAGACAGGGTACGGTGCTTGGGAAGGGGCAAAAAAAAAAAGTTCTGTAGTGAGATCTCAAGCAACTTTTGCGAGATCTTGAGAAACTTTTGCAAAAAGTTGGAGTAACTTTGTGAGATCGATACTTTGTGCATGGGTGCACTCTCGTCGCAGAGCGTACTCTGACCTGGCTGATTGGGTTGAATTCATTAGCAACCAACCGCAGTATTCTGGACAGTATCATGTATAGGCCTAATGGTGGATATATGCTAAATGCAGAGAACACGGGCTATGTGTGGGGAAAGATTAGTGTTAAAGTAGCTGGATCCGAGAGGAGTTTCAGTAAGGCAAGCTCAGATGATGGAGCTGCTTCTTAAAATGGCCAAACTTGATGTGGCACCTGGACTCATATGATAAACTGAAGCCGTGTGGTACATGTCAACTGAAGTATTGATGGGTTTTCAGGAAAGATAACCAGTCTTGATGACTACACAATGAGGGTTTTTTATAGAAGCAGTGCAGTGTTTAAGGGGACGCCCTGTAGTTGTAAGAGGTAATCTTGTAACTGAAAATGGCTCTGTCAGAGACAACACCCTTGGTAGTTACTTAGAAGGAGCCGGCACCATTAATCTAACAACTGAATATTGGTGGGGGTTTTTTCTTGTCAGCCAGGTTCTGTTTATCCTTGTTTTCAAACCTCAGAGACAGACGGGTTGTTTTCGCAGTGGGTTTCTGGACAAAAGCCCCCTTCGCTTTTGTTGTATGGGATGTTCCTGGGTTCATGGGTTCTTCCTAAATGTATCTATATGTTCTTATTAACAGCATGAACTGGATGACATTGTACAAGCTTGGAATACACACACCATCAGACCATCAAAAAACATGGATGTTCACTGCATGAACTCTATGGAGCAAGAGACTACCTTTCCCCAGTTGAAGACGAACATGTTCAACTGTGCAAAAATGAATGAGTCTATTGGCCGACCACAGAGTGCAATCCAGACGTATATGAAATATGCAACATTTATATGGCTGAGTGTTGAATGTTTTATAACGTTTCTGTAGCCACCAGTTCTGTAAAGATGATTTAAATACGACTTTGCTGACATCGCTCCTCACTTTCATGTGCATGTGACGGTATGTGTTTTAGAACTTTTTCCCTGAATAATAATTAAAAAAAAAAAAAAAAAGGTATTCAATTGCAGGATCCATGTTGTTCTTTGGAGGTAGGAAAGAGCAAGGTAGAGCAAGTCCTCTTTATCGCTTTCCTCCATTGTGGCCTGGACAGCCTTCTCAACAGCTGATCTCTCAACAGGAAGGAGGTAGTTGAGAAATGATGTCATCAGAATGTCTACATCAATTCCATGGATGCGGGCTAAAATGAAAGCCTTTGATAGCCTCACCGGCATGACGCCATGGTCTAGTAATCTTTTCGCCCAGATCCGTCTCACTGCTTGCCATTCAGCCTCACAGAAATCTGGCCTCAGTCCTGGAACCTGGAACTTTGTTTCCTCCTCATGCCGTTCAACAAATTGCTCCCAGAATGCAGTGTAAACCTCCAGCATCATCAAAGGCTTTTTCATTCACAAAGTCTCTCTTTAGAATCATATCCGATATGCTGCTGTCTATAAATACAGCCGAAGGATCCGTGGCCTCTCAGGATTTCCTGGGTTGCCAGCTCAGGTTGATGAGGAAAGTTGGCTGCTTTGAATTTAAAGGCAAATCTTGTGATAGGAAATTCAGTCCACTGTCCTGCTGTAAGAAAAGAACCTAGACCAAAAAATATGGTGAGTATGAATCAAGGACCAGATAATATTGGATCTTATGTTTCAAATTAGAGAAGAAACGGTTACCGGTTTCATGCTATATCGCGGTAGAAATGCCAGACGGTTAGTATTACTGTGGTTAATTTGACTCACGTTAGCATCAACCAGCAACAGTGTCCCAGACGCATACGCGGCAAGCAGTGTGGGTTTGGTATGTGTCAGTCAAAACATGGCGGAAGGCATTGGCAGAGTTCCTCCAGAGATTTTTCAGCATGTAATACCTTTTACACCAAAGTTAGTTGGTATAAGCCTAACGGTCACTTGGTGAACTGATTTCATGTTGTGTCCCGTGATAATAGTAATAACTGTGATCATTTTGGTCACTATAATATTGATATTAAATTTCTGTACTGTGTCATGTCTTTTTTCCAATAATATAACCAAAAAAGCATCTCTTCATCTTTCAAACTCCACACCTCCGGTGTAACGGGCAGGCTCTCTATTCAAAATGTGTTGTCTTCAATCCGAAGCCAGGTCAGAGCCACGCACGACATTATGCAAGTGTGTTTACAGGCTGGGCACAGGAGTAACCGGGCGACTGACTTTTATGTGCAGAGGTGTGGAGGGTCCCTTTAAAAGATCACAATGACATGCCTGGGTGAGGTAATCCATTACACTGAGTAAATGATGAATATAATCATGTTGTTATGAACCAGCTCGAATTCAAGGTTTGAAGTTATTTCGATTCACTCAACTACTAATGAGCAATACACAAATTTAATGTGGGACATGTAGATCAGTAGTGCCACTGGTGTGGTGAGGGCATGAATGCGTGAAAGTGTAAGGTATGTAAGCGTTAAAGTGACTAAATAAAAATAACAAAGCACGACCAAATCAATAATCCTCCTTGCTGGGAGGAGGGAGAGAGAGAGAGAGAGAGAGAGAGAGAGAGCGAGAGAAGTGACTTCTCCAGTCCTCTTATAAGGCCATCAGGAGATGTGGATTCAGGTAGGACTCCTGACCCACCTCTTCCACTGTGACCGCTTCCTAAACAGGAAAGAGGATGAAACACACACACAAGGAGCCACAGGCAGAGTGGGAGGGGTCAAAGACAGAGCAGCCCTTGCAGCAAAAAGCACAGACCGCTTCGAGACGTCGGGTGGAGTTAAATTCAGATTTACACTAGTATTAGTGATATTGGTTTGCGTCGGCGGGTTTTCTGTACCTCAGTTCGGAGTTTGCCCCTGTGAGTGTGGGACGCCGTCAGTCTCAACGGTCCATGTCGAATATCATCAGAGGCAGAGTGTGCATGTGGCGGCCTCCAACAGCAGATCCTCCATAATCACCCATCACCTCCCCCACACTGGCGCTTAAATCTGCAGTGTCATGAAAAAAAAAAAAACCATGCCACTCCATGTCAAATATGTCACTTCAAATAGACTTTCATACGAAGCCAAATTCAACATTCGTAGGCAGTTATTTATGTTAAGTCAATACTATCTGTTTATATGGTTGAAATGCACCCTATAACTGTGGGTCTCAATCAAACTCAGCCTTACAGGATAGGCTCACAATTCTTCTTATCATTGTTAAACCAACACTCACATGCACATATTGTCACTGTTCCTCGTGTCCAAGCTGGAAATGATCTTCCTATTGCAATTCCAATGTCAGTTCAGCATCAGATAAATCAAGAGGAAAATTCCAAAGTAACAGTTCTTAAGAATAAGAATAAAATGAATACAGTCAGTTTTCATGGTCAGAGATAACTGAGCTGAGCTGCAGTAGAGGAACTGTGACACAAAGAGGAAATTCTGAATTTAAATGAATCCGGAAGATAAGTTTGATTTGATTAACTCTGCTGACTCCTCATATTAGCTTTAGCTGAACTTCCCTATACATTTTTACACAAAATTATAACTGTGGGCTTTGTCTGCCATCTCATACAATTTGACTTGCATTAGGAACAATCTCTTCACAGATACATGGATAATTATAGTGATCAAAAACTGAGTTTAAGTATGGGCACCGTGAACCTATCGTTTAACCCGACCTCCATAATAATATTAGACATCGGAGTCCAATATTAAGCTAATACTAAGCTGAATATGGCCTTTTATTCCCATCCAGATGCAGAAGCTGCCACGCCTTCAGAAAATGGTGCTAAACAGCTCCACTATATCACATTCTCTGCTTGCAGCGATGCACCTTACCTGTGCAGTTTGCTTCCTCTCGTATGGACTGCGCATGTAGTGTAGGCAGGTCAGTAGCTGAAAACAGTGGGAGTGGAAATCCTGCAGAGGTACATTTACCTGAAGGATCAGAGTATTAACTGACATCAGACACTTTGACCTTTCAATTGTAAGTTGTGGTGGCAGACTGTAAATTATAAAAGTCTTTTTAAACACGTGTCCTGCATCAGCTTATCTTCTATTTCAAACCAAGAATACTCATGAGATAATCTGCAAATAATCCGCTTAGATTTTGAGAAATGGAAAAAAAGATTAAACCTCTGAAATATCAGAGTCAAATATCACTGTTTATAAAGCATTTGCACAATCTGCAAAATCAAGTCAAAAGGACTCCACTTCTCTTCCACTACTCTCAGCTTGCCAAACTACACTATTGCTATCTGCATTTAATACAAGTTGTGCATGACTTTGCTCTTGCACTATACACTAGAAATGGAAGCTCATGAAAAATATTAATATCCAGAAATTTGAGATCGAAAGGGAGAGATTTAGAGTTGTGGGAGCCCACATGTTTATAAAATATCTTACGGTGGAATCCCACAGGTTTTTTTAATCTTTGCCAATTCAAAAAGTTCGGAAGGATCATCCATCCATCCATGTATTAGCTATACTGCTTATCCTTAAAGAGTTGCAGGGGGGGCTGGAGCCACTCCCAGCTCACATTGGGCAAGGGTGGGGTACACCCTGGACAGGACGCCAGTCTATCACAGGGCTGACATATAGAAACAAACAACAGCGCTTTTAGAGTCACCAATTAACCTAATGCGCATGTGTTTGGACTGCGGGAGGAAGCCGGAGCACCTGGGGAGAGAACATGCAAACGTAAGTACAGTAAGTGCTTCAAAGCACTGTAGGTTATTTCATTCAAGTGTCCTCAGAATAAAAGGGGAACAGGGGGAAATAGGGGAATAGAGTGTTTGCCATGAAAATATCAACCATGGTCAGTTTCTTTTTTTCACAGTTGAGTGTTTGAATTCATAGAATCAAATTAACTGGCTATTGAAATCGAACCAAAACTATGTACTTTATTGAATTTAGCAGTACATTCCTCCATCTTACTGGTTTTAATAGCAGTATTAATGTTTCTCCCTCCTTACTAAAAGCTGTTCCTGATCTCATCACATTGCCCGTGTCACATTCACATTGTTGATGTAATTCCAATGTGTCACAACTGTCTCGTGCAACTGTCCCATCTGCTCCGCCTGGGTCGTCCTCTGGATCTCTGCCTTGTCTACATCTGGAACATCTTCAAAAAGTTTCCTGACAGATGTGCTCAGGTTCTGTTTGTGGGTGGGGGGGGGTGGGGGGGTGGGGGTCATTAGAAACTGTGCTGGTCAGATCAATGATTTCAAAGCAGGAGTCAGGGAAATCATTAGGAGGCTGGAGACGATTCCGAACTTTATCAACATCACATCACGATGACTTGAGTCGGTGTCCTGCTCCCGTCCGATGTGGGTTATGTTAATGTCTGTTGGGGTTGAATTAGAACAACGTGGTTTTCCTGGACCTCATGCCGCCACAGGCTCAGATATTGCCTTTTGTGTTTTGGATTTTGGTTTCATCTGAAAATACAGATTCTGCAGTAAATATATAAAAACACTTGTTTTCAATGTTTTTGTCACTCAGTAATCACAAACAGTGGCGATGCACGTTTCACATTTAATAAAAAAGAAAAAAAGAGATAACCGACCTGTTGAAGGAGCTTCTGCTTTACTGCAGCTTCAGTTTGGTTTGTTTATAAAATCTGCCAGCAGTTGTTGTCTGAAGGAATCAGGTTTCTTTTCAAATCAGAGACGTCAAATGTGAAAATCTCCAGCTTGCCCTTTTGTTAACTGGCCATCTGGAAAAAAATAGCTTCTTTCCTATTTCCAAAATCTGAGCAACAGTTGTAGTTTTTTTCCAACACTGTATGTCTTGTTTCTGATAGGGAGAGATTCTTATCATCGGTGGTCGAGGTATTTCGGTGAAGAAAGAGCGCTAGAGGTGCTAGCCCAGGATGCCTTACGCTGTGGATGTTTATTGAAGCTTGGCCAAGAAGAAAAGAGGAATCATCAATACAATCTCCTGTACATGATGTCACCTCAAATCTGAAGCAGGAACCCCAGAGGATAGTCTTTGTACACTTAGAGAGATTACTATAGATAGCTTACACTCCATAATAGGTCAAATATCTAAAAGAGGTGAGGAGGGATGTGTGAATAAACAAGGAAACAAGATTATACATGCCCAAGTGCTGATTCTCAGAACACCCAGCCACTTGTTACTGACCATCCAAGGTCTTCTGTTATCAACCCTGGCACACCAGCAGCAGCATCAGCAGCAAACCACAGCTGTGTCTGGAGGAGCCGCCTGAGCGTCTCAAGGCCTGTCAGATTTAATGCAGTAGCTGCGCCACAGAGACCTAGGGCCTAACACTGACCATTAGGTGGACAAGAGACAAATCCCTCACAGTTCCTCTGCCATTTTTGGTCCTTTCTTGGCATTCATCACCGGTAAAATGAAGCTTCCTGGAAATCTGTCCTCCTGCTCATCCTCTGTCTTAAACATCCCTTCATCTTACTTTTGGAACCGGAAAGCACTGCTTTTGTTTTTGTTCTTATTTTTGTTCTCAACCCAGAAGGTTCCTATTTTAGCTCTTAATTTTTGTATAAGAGTCTCTTTATCGGTGCTGCACTTACTGATAGGAGAAGAGGACATCCTACTTAGTCACAATATGAGGGGATGTATCTAGCCATTTGTTCATTGGTTATAATGTACAGCACAGCCCTGTCAACCTGCAAAGACAAAATATTAGAGGAAGAACTTGACATTCTTCCTTTTCACATGAATGATAAACACAAAGACTCAAAAACCAGGACCTCCTTATTTAAACAGTTTTCATTGTTTCAGTGATAACCACCCCCTTGACATATTTAACATTAGCTCCATTTCTCCCTTAGGCCATCACAGGCTCTGTGTTTAGTTATGGAATGAATATTTGACCCACATTGTCCCTTTGCATGTACATGTCCTCTTTTGGGAACTCCTTTGACTGAAGGAAATGTAACAAATTCTCCTCCATGATTCTTCCTTTCACACCCGAACTACCAGAAAATATACTCCACCTATGTTACAAATTAAATGCAGTTTACTTGTCAGGGGTAGTACAACTCAACGTGGGAACACTGTTGTATAATGTCTTCTGTGGTTCTGGAGGAGCGGTCTGAAAAAGATAAGATATTCCTTTATTAGTCCCACAGTGGGGAAATTTGCAGCGTCACAGCAGCAAAGTGGACGGTACAGAGGAAGAAAAACAGATGCACACATCAATGACTAACTGCCTTCATCACAAGCTGGGGTTGTCCAGCTCGAAAGATGTGTCCATTTACCAGGTAGGGAAAGTCTGACAAAAGAGACTTTTGAGTTGCATTGTGGGAAGTGTAGGATCAAGTGCTCGACCCAAACTAGGGATTAAAAGTCAGGATCTCTTGGACTCTGCCGTTTCATTTTAACTATTCTTTCTCTTGTGTCTCTTGTGAGTTCCCAGACTTAGTGGAAGTGCAATACTAAATTCTTTAAGAAGCATCATAAGCACTATATGAACACATGAGTATTTGTATGACGGCCACATACTGGCTGTGAGCAACATTTATCTTCTCATGAAGGTGCAAAGTGTTATCTCTGAGGAGAAATAAATCCATCTAAACATTAACTAATCAAGAATGTCATTCACTTCAGCTCACCCGTTGCCCCGTTGTGTCTGATCCTGATGTTTGCTCTCCAGAAATATGTGATTACATCATCCACCCATCTGTCTTCTTATATTTCTGTACTCTCTCTCACCTAGAAATGTTCTGTTATGCTGCTGAGAAACAGGGAGAAACAATCAGGAGAGTGATAGGGTGATGTTTCCTCCGTGAGTGCGTTTACTCAAATCAATACTCAAATACGTACACAATTTACAAACACACACCTGCACAACAGGTTGTGTTTCAGTAGAGATACATTCCCTCATTTATATTACAACAGCACAGAGTATTTCTCTGAGACATAATTGTGTTAAGTTATGGTTCAGCAACTCTCATAAACTTACAAAAAAATTACTAAATAAACAACTGTATAGAATACATTTAGATTTGTGTACAGATGAATTCACAAAATGTTGGAAGCACTCCCTGCAGTTACGGGTTGAACTCAGCTAACAAGCAGGGGCTCTGCTCACACACACACACACACACACTCTTTATCCTGTTCTGCAAAACTTCACTCTTACTTACTCATAACATGACATGCACATTCTCTCGACGCTTGAGCTTGTATAAGAGAATTATTAGGACCACTTTAGCAGTGTTACATGCCGACAACATACCTTACAGACGTGGAGAAATGATCACACGAGTGACAGGGTGATGTTTCCTCAGTGAGAACGTTCACTCCAATGAGGAAAATAGGCGATTTCTGCTTGGTATGTGGGTGCAGACAAAAGCAATCGACCCAAGGCTAGCGGATTAAGAGCACTTTGTAGATCACTGATCAGAATCAATGCATTAAAGACTTTATAGCCTTTTAACCCTTTTAACAGAATATGAGTCTCTACTGTTCTCTCTACTCTACTGTACACATCTTACGAATCTTATTACAGATCATGCATTCACTGTCACAGACTTTATCAACATGGAAACCATTAACTTAAACCTTGATCTTTCTTTAACTAGTCACATGTGGGACTCAGGATGTGAACCCTGTTACCAGAGTCAAAGTTCTGCACCATCCTCGGTGACTACATTTGCCTCAAAAACTCCTCTACAAAACAAATTATTAGTACTTAAATTAAATTTCTAGGAGACAGGAACTGTTAAATCCCCCCAGTGTGTGTGTCTACAGTTTGTTTACAAGTGAAACAAATTTCTTATTAATCAAAACTAAGGATTGTGTATTAAAAATTACAAAAAAGCAAATTACAAGCTACAAATATGTGAAATTAGAATTTTATGTGTCAATGTTGTTTTGTTATCAGTAATATCATTTACATTATTTCTTGAAATATTGGAAAGAGCGTTTTAGCCCACAGGAGTATGCCTTGGTACACTGCTTGCTAATTACCCTAATCAGCCGGAAATTCGGTACACTTATGGACAACATGTGTGGGCGCCAGGAAATGTTTTAGTTTTATAATTCATATTTTTAGTATAAGGTTCATTGTACAACAAAAAAAAACTGTATGCTTTAATTTTCAAAAATTGTGTATTCAATGTCCTGTATTTTCAAAAAGATTAGCAAATTAATGTATGTATTTAATGTATAAACTGATTATAAATTTAAAGGTTTAAGCAGCTTCTTCAGTGTAGTCACTGGTGCTGTAATGTTTGCATAATAAGTTATTAAAGCAGAGTTACATAAAATCAGGCAGAAAACACTTATGGGAGATGTTGGACTGACATGTTAGGCAGCGCTCTCCACCACCATCATCAAAACACAGAGTGAGAGAATTTCTCTCAAGAACTGGAGCTCAAGAGACTTGCAGAATCTGTGACAAGGAGAGTTGAAGCTTCTCTGCAGTTAGTTTTTTTTTTTTTTTTTTCCTTTAATTTCTATGACAACATGAGTGCAATGCTATGTGTGAATAATGACTCTGTGGCAGCAGTTTAACTCTTAGGTCTATCATCATCTGCTTGTAACGGATCAAAGTAAAGTGTCACTTAGATGAGATTGAAGTGAAAGAAGACAACAAGAGGGAGGAGGACGAGTGAGGGAGGGATAAAAAAAAAAGAGGCAAGAGAGGTAAAGAAGAGAAGGAGAGGGAGAAGTCAACTTTCCGTGTTCTGAACAAGCAGAAGGACAGGCGGAGAGGAAGAGACAGAGGGGAGCCGAACGAAGTGAGAAAACAGACGGGGGAGAGACAAGAGAAAGAGAGTGTGTGTGCGCGTGTGTGTGTGGGTGTGTGTGTGTGTGTGTGTGCGTATGTCTGTAAAGTGAAAGGGGTGGGGGGGGTGGGCAGGAAGAAAGAACAGGCAAGGAACTTTTAATGGCCCTGCTGTTGTCTTTGTCAGCACACTGTGACAGCCAGAATCAATTATTAACCAAGACCACAAGCCTTTGGAGGAGGAGAAGGAGGAGAAGAAGAAAGTACTGCAGGGAGGTGATGAGAGCGAGGGAGAAGAGGGCAGAGGGATGGAGGGAAGATGAGAGCGTGAGCGTTGATGTGAAGGGAGGATGAAGAAAAGACGATATATATATCCGACTCATGCTCTGACATCTATCATGCTGATATCAGAGAAAACAATATCTTTATGTTATATTTCATATTTCAGACCCTGACCAAACACAGCGTGCCATCTTTTAAGACTTGTGGTAAGAATATAGGAGACTAGGGAGATGCCAGATATCCACAACCCACCTAACAGCATCAGCAGGGAATGTTCACACATCTCATCCCAGTATCAGCAACCACATACAACTCTGTCAGGGAAAAGGTTAGCAGAGGTGCTACAGTTGTGTGTTTGGAGGCAGGGTTGTAGTATATGGATCGTAGTTTGACATTTTTCTCAGTGTTGTGACGTGGATGGAGTGAAGCAGATATGTGACTGAGGCCAGCAAGACAGAGGGGAGAGAGGGCTACTTGTAAAGGTTGGTTTTTGACAGCTGTATCGATTTTTTTTTTGTCTTTCAGATTTCATGCAGAATGAGGGATCTGTGGTTGTGTATCGATCGCTGAATCTCTGACTCTTCAATCTGTTTTCTGATACCTATCAGTTAATCTTTACTCCATAATTTTGCAATGAAAAGACGCAGTACTACCACAGAGGGACACAAAATGACCACAGAGAGACACAAAACGACCACAAAGAGATGCAAAACAATCATAAAGGGAAGCAAAACAATCATAAAGGGAAGCAAAACGACCACAAAGAGATGCAAAACAATCATAAAGGGAAGCAAAACAATCATAAAGGGACGCAAAACGACCACAAAGAGATGCAAAACAATCATAAAGGGAAGCAAAACAATCATAAAGGGAAGCAAAACGACCACAAAGAGATGCAAAACAATCATAAAGGGAAGCAAAACAATCATAAAGGGACGCAAAACGATCACAAAGGGATGCAAAATGACCACAGAGACACAAACTGATCACAAAGGGATGCAAAACAACCACAAAGAGACGCAAAACAACCACAAAGAGAAGCAAAACGACCACATAGAGATCCAGAATGACCACAAAGGGACGCAAATGTCCACAGAAGTACAAAATGAGCAGAAAGTGTCAGAAAAAGAATACCGATGACGTAACATTTGTAGTCATTTTGTGTCTCTTTCACGAGGGGTGGGAGGTCTTTTATTTGTTCGTGCCGACTTTCTCATAATCTGTCCATGACTACATATTAGAGTGGTAGTGGCAGTATTTTGTACCCTGATACAACAGGCTAGTAACAGGCTACTATGGGCCTGTTGTAGGTATTCAATTATGATTTGACTGTACAAATTGTACAAATTGTGGATAATGTCTCCCTTTAAGTAAAAAAAAAAAAAAAAAAAAGTCCTAAACTTTTCCTTTCACGACTTCCTTGATAAGTCTCTGCCAGCTGTGGAAGAAACAGAACTGAGAAGCTGTGTTATTTTGAAAGTCTGATCCAAACATCAAAGCAGTGTTGCTCATTAACCATCATTCAGTCATTCATCCACAATTCCCTTTTATTTGAAGCTAAGACGTTACTGATCATTCACCAGACAGATTAACAAACAAAGACCACGGCTCAACAGCTAATAACTAATTCCTTTAATTAATTATTTACTTGAACTAATAATTAAGGCTTCAATTAACAAGATATGCCAATTAATGAGGAAACAAATATATTTACAGGGACAGCAAAGCAAAAGACAAAAAGGCCTCTGGAGATAGTGACTGCCAGGGAGGTTGAAATAAAACAAAGAACAGAGTTATTACAACGGAATTTAAAGGTCACCTCTGGAGGATTATTAGACGTGAGAGCAGGAATGGCGTGTCAGAGCAAAGCAAAAATCAAACAAACTCAAAGAACGGCGAAGATCAGCACACACAGAGGCCACCGTTTGTGGTTGACCCTGCTTCAAGAAGTGTGGGAAAACAAATGCAGAATGATCTTTGAGTGAAGAGACAGATAAAGTGTTTTGTCTACTTTTTTTATATAAAGTTTAGAGATGATACAGATGAACCCCCTTGGATCTCTCTGGATAAAAAAAAAAAAAAAAAAAAAAAAAAAAAAAAAAAACAAAACAAACATTTTCTTTAGGACACACTGAAAATTTCCGGAGCAGCTCTAACACAGCTAAAGATAGAGTCTTTGCTGCCTCCATCAAAATATCACATTCAGTGGATATCAGAGGTGTGCACACTCTTTCATACACCCTAGTTCTGATGCCTGAAAAGAAAAAAAAAAAAAAAAGAAAGGCTTTTTTTTCTTCTCACCTATTGTTAGTTAGATATCATAACCAGAAATATCACAGGAGAAACAGACTGTTCATTTTTGACAGTGATGGAAAACCAAACCACTGGAGTTGGATCCTATTTGCATATTTTCAGCCCATCTTCCAAGATAATAAATCTGTCTTAAGGTTTGACTTTATTCCCACTTAAGCTAATTTTCAATCCAAATTTAGTGCAAATTTTAAATTTCCAAGAAATTGGCAAAAGATTTTTTTTTTTTTTCCTCCTTTGTCGGGGATGTTTCCACTGTTTACCTCGAGGAATCATTTGGTTCATTGAGATACACAGCTACTGGCAACAATTTTCCGGTTGGGTACCATTAAACTGCTGCAGAGGAAGAGGTCGCAATGACAAGGCACACTCATAAGAATGGAAGTCTAACCATCAGTTAAATGAATATGTGAAAAACATGATGGAAATATGGCATTAATGTTTCATGTATGAGGCTTCATTTTACGTGACAATTTATTTGCAAGGTCTGTTTTCCTTCGTACGCTGTCGCACTTTGTCACATTTTCAAGCATAAACCAACTTTTCCACCTCAGCCGAAGTGTAAAAACATCACAGTATTTCAACTTTTGTTGGTTTTCTTTCAAGCTTTTTCATCTGCAAACTGAAAACACAAATAAAAACAGGTGGTTGAAAAAAATGTACTGAATTTCATGTCTTTCTCCATGATCCACAGTGTGATGTTAATAAATGATGAACCGCGTTGAATTAACTCTTGTGTTTGTGAATTAATCTACAATATGTATCTTGAAAAAGCAGTAATTTATCAGTTTTAACTATCTTACAACTTCTTCAACGCCACACACAGACACACACACAAATACACACTTTCATTATCAAACCTGCAAAAATTGTGACTATATATCTTTGCAAAATGAACACAAACTACAAAATTACCTACAAGGTGACTTACTACACAGCTTTGTTTAATCTTGCCTGATGAAGAAATTCACTCTGATGTTTCTTAATTCTCTACTTGTTTCTCATCTAATTATGTTTCTTCACAGTGAGAATTTTATTTTTTTTTTCATGGATTCTTGTGATTAAAATCATGCAAATAGGATTCACTTTCAGTTTTCACCTGTTAGGGTTTATTTTTCAATTATAACGCAACAGCTGAACAAATTTCTGTGAATATTCTGTGGCATCATCTGCTCAGAATAATTACCCACATTATTAAGTAGTAATTTTCCATCTGGCAAATGAAGGCATCCAACCATTCATCCATCCACCTCGCTCATGTTTTCAATTCAAATTTTTCATTTAAATTGCCGTTAAATCATTTTGTTGGTTGATGAATCCTAATGACCTTGGTGATCCCCTCTAGTGAGGTTGACATTCATGGTTTTGAGTGAAAAGTCTTTACAAATATTGAAAGGCTCGCCCTTCTTGTTCCCCTGACAACGAGCTGTTTTTTTCATTTGGTGCCATCAGGTCAAAATTTTCATTTGTCCACTACTTTGGTAAATATTTAGTGCTAATTAGCAAATGTTAGCATGCAAAAATGCAAAGACAACAAGATGTATATAGAATAATATAGTATGAAATAGAAAACATATGAATACAGCAAAACATCAAAGAATAGAAAATATGGTATAATACAGAATAACATAGCTAATGTAGAATATAAAATATAATACACTACAGTACAGCAATAAATAGAGCAGTATAATATATTATAAAATATAATAAATATTCTCTTTTGTTGGGTACCACCTTACGACATCTGCTCCTGGCTGAAGGCTGAAGGCTGAAGGCTGAAGGCTGAATGCAACCCAACATGTGTGTGTTGTAAGTCAGTAATTGTGTTCAATATTTGCAAATCAATCTAACTGTAGTTCACACTGACAGCAGCAAGAGCGGTAAAAAAAAAAAAAAAAAAAAAACATCCGGTCTGATTGCCCAGTCAAGGATGCTGCTGAAGCTCCAGGGCAGCTCTGACGTGGATGAAATACACAGTAAGTACGTTTGTTCGGAAAGGCCATCTTGCAAGCTGTGGCGCTAGTTAAATTGCAATTCCCTCCGATTTTCACTAAATATATTCTAGACTTCTTTTCACCAACTCACCAGGAAGATCTACAATGTCAGACACCATTGTCCATGCATCATTTTTTTTTTTTTTTTTTTAAGTACCTGTAAACAAGCAGGGCCACATCGTAGCTCCACTGTGGTTACAAAAGCTTTACATCTTTGTGCTCTCTAGTGTTCTCTAAAGCGGAGCGCTTCTACATTCCGACTGGTTGCCACTGAACCACGTCATAGCTTATTACCAAAAAAAAAAAAAAAAAAGCCTGCGAAATCCTGGAGGGACTGAAGAAGCTTCAGTTACCTGCTGCACACACTGAATGATCCGAGTCACCTCCAGAGCAACAGTCTGCTCGGTCCCTTCAGTGTTTCTGTGTGTCCAGTCCAAGGTAGTTGTATCCACCTTTTCCACTTCTTCTCTCTGGGTGATGAAAAAACCAGGACATGATTTATTTTGCAACAGTTTTGGAATAGGAATCAGACGTCAGATCAGAAACTGACGACTACTTATTTTGTTTGTTTAATTCAAAATTCTTGTTGAAACATCACCACATCAGTACCGTCATTGTGAGCATGTTAGCATTTATTAAATACACCATCACCGAGCCACTCAACATGGCTCTGAGTCTTGTTTACGTTATAGTTGATTGTTTTTGCTTTAATTTGCCATGGCGAATGCTTTGATACCTCAGACATTTCATGGATTTCCTGGCTGTGCATCAACACCAGGAAGCACAGCACATGAATCAATACAACAAGGTGCAGTGCTACAGTTTTGAAAATCGCAAATATGAAACAAGCAACAACAAAACAATTTTCTTCTCATGTCACGACAAGCTAATTTCACAGAGACTCGGGTATTCAATAAATCCATCGGCGAGATACTTAAGAAAATATCTAAACAACATATTTAACAGTTGTTGTTTTTTTTTTATTATTGCTGGAGCTAATAATAAAAGCTTAGTTCTCGGCCATATTGATTCAGCGTGTGTTGCCCATTCGGAGAATTCATCAGCTATTCATAAAGATGTTTGATGCATGGCTGATAGTCTGGCTAACACTCCCAGTCACGAGTCACTCCGCTTCGTATGAAAAACACACACAAGCACGGGGAATCACGCACATACACACACACACACACACACACACACACACACACAGAATGAAACTAGTTATTCTTTGTTTGGTGGGTCGATACGAGCAGGCAGGAGAGCAGAATGATCACTAATGATCTCAGTGGAGCATGTTATTGTAGAAGTGGTGCACAAAACAGCATATTTTAAAAAAAATAAATAAAATAATGTTAATTAAAGTGAGTGGGGTGATCTAAAGCTGAGTAAAATGCTGATTGCTTGTTCAGTGCTGTGGACGCTGTGGTGAAACTTACAACCTGTGGAGAGTTCAGCTTCTGAAGCAGCAGGCAGGACCTCTGCAGGGTTTCATCTCGCGGATATCCTGACTGGGAATGAAACCCTTGGAGCTCGCGCCATTATTAAACCTGGAGGGGGAACAGCTGTTCTTTGCCCGCTGGGTCAATATGTGCAGTCAAGAGAGCAGAATGGTCACATCATCATCAGCAAAGCCTGGGCTGTTTCATATAGTGGAATCACTTTGCAACACAGCACAAAGATCTAAACTGTTATGTGGCTGGCAAAATTCATGAGTCCAAAAAGCTCTAGTGAACTGCCTGTTAGGCGGGTTTTAAATTCAGCTCCCAAAAGAAGAACAACTAGTTGCAGCTGATAAGTAATAGATAATTGAAAATATTTAAATGACACTTAGACAGTAGAGCGCATACCTCCACCAAAGCTAAACTGTCTATCTCTTATAAAATTAAAATAAAAAGAAAAAAAAGAAATTCCTGGATCCACACCAAAACGTAATGGGTTCTTCTCCGGCCCATTCCACCAAAGATTGGTGCAGATCGGCTCAGTACTTTTTGGGTTATCCTGCTGACAAACCAACAAGGCAACTAGAATAGCACCCAGTAGAGCACATACCTCCAGCGAGGCCAGACAATCCTACTCGTCTTTAGTTCTCGAGTGATGCTGTATTTATTTATGTCTTTAATCCTCATGCAATGCAGCTGTGTGGTTTTATTACCTGTTGTATGAAATGATGATGTCAGTGTTGTGCAATTCACGCAGCGCTACAGTTGTACGAAGTTGCATGTTGAATGAAATACCGATGTAAGCATTCCTAAGTGCTGCTGGTGCCATATGCACTGTTACTTACTCACTACAACTCTGTGTGCAATGCTGATTCAGCATATCACCAAAAAAAGAGCATGTTTTCCTATGTCTTCATTCATTTGAATGTTTTGTCCACTTATAAATGAGCAATGTACAGTTGCTTTTAGAAGTAGATATCAATGGACTTGCACTTACATAGCGCTTTTCCAGTTTTACTGATCACTACAATACTCGCCACATTCACCCATTCACTCCAGATTCATTCATCACACCTATACGCACACTCATACACTGATGGGACAGCCATGAGGTTTCTTGCTGGGAGCGGGTGGTGGTGATCGTATCTTGACAAGAGCTTCAGCCATCATTGTCTTTATAATACAAGAGGTTATAATACGTCCTCGTGAGCAGCGCTGCGTCTTCAGGGCAGAGTGGAGGCTACAGTGAATCGCTAGCAGAAAGACGGGCTGGGGATAGTTGGTTAGCGTGCTGATTTCAGTAGAAGAAAAGACCTAACAGAGCCAAGAGTTAATATTGGTGTTGCTTTCCACCACTGGAGACAGCTGTTGGTGAGTAAATGAATGAAGCTTGATGCAGAACTCGCAACGTTTCTTCTAGACTGGTCAGTAAACAGCTGTTAATGCTAAAGTTGGTTATGTAGCAATACCAAAACTTACAAATAGCTCCTTTGAAAATGGTACCCATTTTGACAAAGATGAGATTGGGACATACAGTACATGGTCTTTGTTATTGAAAGTTTTATTTGTCTGCTGAGCACAGAATAAAAGTTTGTGTATATGTTGTTGAAGATTTTGTGTGATTGGGTGAACTGGACCGAAAACTCCAAACTCTTCAATTTAAAGAGAATGTCATATGAAAAGGTCTTTAGCTTCGGTTTCCTATAATGTTTTTATCGCAATTTGTTAGACATTTCGGAAACTGTTCGGTCTGCTCGGTCACGTTAAGCTGACATCATTTCTCATTGGTTTTCACACTCTCCTGGTTTGATTAAACTGTTTCTGATGTTGACTCATACCCCCTGCAGATGTGGAGCCTCCCAAGGCAAAACAGATACAAGTCATGCACCGTTCACTGCTGAGTACTGGCTTCAACATCCCTTTTTTCATGTTGCTTTGACTAAATCATTTTCTCTGCACAATTTGTGTTCCAATGTTCACCTGTGGGAATTGTCTAAAAACACTTTCCCTTGTTTTATATGACTTTTTATTCAGTTTATCCCCTTGTTGCCACAGGTATCTGTGCATCTCTCATGTTGTTTCTTTTTCAGCCTGGTAAAATAAAGCTTAAATAAAACTTAAAAGCCAACATAGTGAGGTGGAGAAAATAAAAATCTTGTCAAATGCAACCACCTGTGGCTCTGTATCGCAACCAGGCACGGCATTGGATGTATTTGCATGTCTGCAGGCACATGCATGCAAGTGTGTGTGTGTGTGTGCGTGCGTGCGTGCGTGTACGTGTGCATGCATGCACATGTGTGTTTAATCTTTGCCTAGAAAGCCTTCAAAACATCAGCGCAAATAATTCAGTTTATCATCGTTGCCCTGGCTTGGTCCCAGCTTCACAACAGGAAGTGAGGCGTACGATACACAGCACCAAATAAAGAGGGTGTTTCAGGGACACGAACACCAAACACAATTGCCACGTGAAGCCTGAGGAAATGCCAAATGCCAAACTGTGCCACGTCTCAGTGTCTGCAAGAACACACTGCAGCCCTTTTAAATGCTTGTTGACTCTTACATAAACAGCACGCTTTGACTTTCATATGAGCATTTTACATGAAAGTTGTTGAATTGAATATGAAGAGCGGGACTGGGCCGTGCTACTTGTCCTGGCACTGAGCAAAGGCAAGGCAAACACACACACACACACACACACACACACACACACACAAATTTAGATACAAATGACATAAAGGCTCGACAACAATTAAATAAAAAAAAAGGTTCAAGTTAAGACACATACACACATGCACACACCACTCAAGCAGAACATCTTTTGGAAGCACAAGTCACCAGACCCTCATCGGAAGTCATGTGAACTCACACGGAACACAAAGTGATGCAGGAAAAGTTATTTCTGTATAAACTTTTTTTTTTTTTTATGTTATTGTGCTGTTCAACTTATTTAGATGTTCAGAGGGCAGTAACCCTCCATGAGCTCAGCGGGCTCCCCTCATTCATACATGTGTAATGAAATAAGTTTTCTTTATTTATTATTTATTAAATTTTCTTTATTTATGCTGTGCTCCTTGAATCCGCCACAAAGCCAAGGGAGGGACACCGTGACTAAAGGGCTGTTGCTAATGTGCAAGTTTAGCATCCTAACAAGAGCTGAAAGTCCAGAAAAGTATTTGTGTGTGTGTGTTTTCAGATTTTGTTTTTGTTTATCCACATAGGAACATAGGGCTTTATGAAAGAACAGGCTCTATTTGTATGTAATTCTCAGCTTGAGGGACCTGAACATACATGCACACACAAACACACTGAGCAGACCGAGCCAGAGAGACAGAACAGAAAAAAGGCTGTTTTTCGAGGGAAAAGCTCGACGACAGATCGACAATTGTTTATTGTTGTGTTCCAAAGTGTGTGTTTCATGATTTTCAGGACTAATGTGTATAGGACACAGAAATCCAACTCTGTTTGATGTCGTGAATTCTTGCATTATCTCAAAAAAACAAATGAAGCAGGTCTGAGTGGGGTAAAACAAAGGAACACATTTCTTTCAGGTTTCATTTAATCCCGCAAACAAAACCAAAGCGGTGCAGCTACGGCAACATCAGCTCAAACTGACACGTCTCTGCTTTTGCATTTTGACATTAAGCGTATGGCAGCAGTTGTGTTGTATCTTCTGTGGCTCTGGGAAAATAACCTTGATCATGTCACCAGGGTTAGCTCATTGGGCTTTGTGATTCAATTCAATTCAACACACATAATCTCAAGGAACTTTACAGGGTAAGGTCAAGACCTTCCAATGTTAGAGAGAAACCCAACAGTTCCCACAATGAGCAACAACTTGGTGACAGGGGGAGGAAAAACTCCCTTTTGTATTTGAGTATTTCTGTATTGCTGTTTTTTTTTTTTGGCAAATAAAAATGTGCAATAACAGAAAATAAGTTTTAAAAATACTGCCTGGGTTACGGTCACTGTCAACATATATATATATATATATTTCTTTTTACATGTTTACATTCGACTGTCGTAGGGATGGGGACAGGGTGGATTATTTACAATTATATAAAGCACAGGATTTTGGCACCACAGATACTGTGCTATGATAAATATATTGTTTAACATGGTTTTCCCACATAAGGAGTAAAAATTGTAAAGTCTAAAAAAAGGGGCTGGAAGCACATCTATGCTTACTCCCTCATTATGAAATTCTGGATTAAGGCCTTGTCCCCCGCCCACCACCACTGCTTGTGCTGGGTTGACAGGTGAAAGAGCAGAGAGTATCAAGATGGCTGGAGAAATAAATAATAAATTTATTGTGCAGCGAAATGGGTGACTAGACGACGCATCAGAACGGTAAGCATAGGTATATATTCATGTTGTTTGTCAGCTTGTAACTGGCAGTGACTGACACAGTGTTAGAACTTATGATAATGCAAAACTCTCGCTCTCTGAACTGACAAGGTTTCGGGGGGGTTTTCTTGCCCCTCTCTTCCCACAAGTTGACGGGATTGGTTCCTCAGGTTATATGACGTATGAAACCCTGGCTGTTTCTATGAGACTGTCATTGGTTCACTGCAGTTTCAAGATGGAAATACTCCGTCATGAAGTTCACTGCTTATTTTGCTCATGTTATGTCTTACATTATATAAGAACACCATATGGACATGTTAAAAGGTTAAAAAATTTAAATAACAAGACATTTAAACGCAGCCTGTCTACTTACTTCAACTCACCTTAAAGGGGGATTCATATTTAAGTAAATTTGCTTATTTCCTTTCTTGTCAATTTTCTCGCAGATACCACAAAGTATCTTGCTTGTTCTGAACAAATACTGAGTTTTACAGGGCTTTATGTGTGGGACAATAGCAGTGACTTACCTGACTACAACATTGACTCAGTGCTTTCAAGTCGACTCCAAAGGATTTTTTGACCACTTTTTCTAAGCGTACTTTTTTACTATCAATTCCAATAAAGATGTTTTCTTTGACTAATCAGGGAGCTCAAGTTAATTTTTCTTTGCTCAAACTGCACACACATGGTAAAAGGCACACATTAGTCAGTCAGCAGTAAAGTGCATATCAGCATGTACATTAATTGCTGCATGGTACACAGTGTGCTTGCAAAAAGCTGGTGTCCCCTAAGGACTCACTTACTTACTGAGGCAAAAGAAATAGTTTATCAGCTGTGAGCTGTGTTACCGGTCTCTGGAGCAGACACACATACCCACAGCACAATGTGTTGCTCACTGTGCGGAAATGTCACATGAAGTCTTGCATGATAATGTTTTAATGAAGATAAAGCATAATAGTTTTGTGTGACCTTCACTTTTATTTTTATTTTTTTTGTGGAGAGTGCTGCAGAGGATCAGTGCAGGCAGCCGCAGAGAGACTCAAGCTGTCTTCCATTGTCTTAAAACACTGAGTGACACATTGTTTTTTTGTTTTTTTTTTTTGGCTTCCACTTTCTTCCACTAAGACCCAAAGCGTCCTCTGAAAACATGTTCTAAAACCTAAGCGTTGCTTGAAAACAACCTCCTAAAACCTGAGGGTTTTCTGAAAAACTTGACGTTCACTAAAACCTTTATTACCGAGCATCTGACGAAAACAGAAGGATGAAATTAAAACCGTTTGAGTTTAAACCTCTGACTTTTATTACAAACCTCCGCCTTTGCCTTTGAAACTGGATATGGCTGGAAAAACAAACACATTTGTTAACATTTTCAGTTCAGTTCAACTCTTTATAACATTGATTTCTTTTATGTTAATGAACATTAGGGTAAAGGCAATGATTTACAAAAGTCAAAAGAGTTTAAGGTCTCAACTAGTTTTATATCATCTACTTCAGAGGCTGAGTATTAAAGGTTTTAGTGACGACGTTGCATCAGGTGACTCTTTACTTCTGGCTAGCAGTGATACTGACTCGCCGATGCCCCTCCTCTGACATGTCTCACCCTGAGCCTCGGCCAGCTGGTCAAGCAGCTTAGCAGGTTGAACTCAGTGTCCGAATCTTCTGAGTCTTTGTTATTGTTGTTTTCATCCAGATAATTGCTGTAATCTGCTTCACTGTCACTTCCCTCACTCAGGTCATCAGTCATTGTCCAAACCGTGTCTTTAAAAAAACTTTTTTTGTGGGCTAAGAACCGCCGAACAAACAAATTAATCACATTTCCCATAATGCATTTCACCTTCCCATAATGAATTTCAGCGAATCACAATGCATTTCATTGGTCACATGTCATAATAAGAACAAAATCATATACTACGTGTGTACGTCTGGTCTTAGAGGGGGAAGCACCTATGTGTCGCACGTGTTCTCAAAGGAATAAACGCGTAGCCTATGTTGCATCTGGTCCTAATGGGTTAGTATACTTATCATCACATATCATTTTCTAGTCTTCCAACACCAGGTCATGGCTTTGGGGTAACTACGCAGAAGTTCAAGCCACGTCCACATAAAAGCGGACACATTTGAAACTGCTGTTCCCATGCTTTTTTCCCCACATCCTCTCCCAAAAGTGCGTTCTTCTTCATCCACCTTTTAACCGCAGTTCATAAACAACAAAAAGCCTCATGACCCCCACCATCTGTGTTGAACAGACACACCATCTGGAAATAAAAGGCTGGTTACTCCATTTGGTCTTCAAGGCAACCCCTCCATTTTGACCACTTTGACTCTGTGATGCTTCATGTTTTCATTGATATATTTGCTGTTGTCAGGCAACACAAACCAGCAGCGATGTGATGGAGCGTCATGAGTGCAGGCTGTGAGCAAAGGTTCCAGTAATTTTTATGGTCTGATATGTTGAACCCACGCATCTCCTTCTCCTGTTCCCGATGACAGAAACAGACATCTGTGTCAGTAAGCGAGGTGGCAGATGCTCTTCATACTGCTGCTACATTTTTTGGTCTTTTCTGTTTTTGCGGAATGTCTTGTGTATTTGGATGTTTTTTCTCCCCCTTTTTTTTTTGTTGTCAAATCGATGAAGACGTTTTCTTCACTTGCTTGTGATTTTTCTATTTACATGTGTTTTCTTGGAGGTGATGTACATTGAGCTTTCAGGGCCACCTCACTCTCTCGCTCTCTCTCTCCCTCTGTATAATTGCATTCCATCAATACTGGTTGAACAGCTTTCCTCAAATTCACAGACACGCATAACATTGAATGAATGCACCTGAATGCAAGAGCTCCAGAGCACAGGCTTGATCCGCTGAGGGGAAGCGCAAAGTACGGAGAGGAAGAGAAAAAAAAAAAAAAAGCAGAAAGAACTGATTATTATGTTTACTAGAACAGCTCTGGTGTCGCCCAGGGGCATTTTGTGAATGCCGTTCTTACGTGAAATAATAATTCTATGTTTGTTTACGATGTTTATTTGTCCAGAATAAAGACTTGTTTTCTTTCTCTTTCATTAATCTTCAGCTGTTCGCGCCACGCACACACGCTTCTCTCTCTCTCTGTAACTCGCACGTGAGGCATCCGAGCATACGCAAGCAAACCTACCTCATGCACGCTGTCTCTCTTAGTCTCTTACACACACTTAAACAAATGGGCCTAATATGTGTTAGAAATCGTACACAGAGTGTGGTGGTGTATTCATGTGAGATGATCCCAGGACTTCTGCTTGTGTGCGCAGAGGGGCTTGCATCAAGAATGGGATGGAGGGGGGGGGGTTTGCATTAAAGGGCCAAAAATGTCATCACAAAACTTTTTGCCATAATGATCAACATATATAATTTATATATATATATATTTTAATTTGAAGTTCAAGTATATTCAGTTTAGGACTGAATCCTAAATAAATGAAATGGGTTTATCATCATGGAAAATTGGCAGATGGATAATAACTCTATATGGTAATCAGATTTGGGGATTACATATGGCATTACAAAATGTGATTCCATGCGGTGTAAAATTTGTTGTAACTCACTGTCCGCTAAGCCCCCCCCCCCCACTCATTTGCTGTTGCTATCGTCAAGTTTTCCGTTCTGGCACTACACAAGTGCAGTTTATGATCATGGTGGCAGGTTCACCACCCAAATTTCCCCCCAGGCTTCTGATTACCACTCAGCAATTGTCAATTTTGCCTGCTGAAATGACTGGCTGGCTATTGAAGCCAACATTACAGCGGAGAGGAGAGGTTCAGGTGCATGCATGCAGTGGTGGCTGCAGCATCCATTGTTCGATTTCTAGCCGAGGAACTTTGTTGCATGTAATACCAAACTCCTTTCTCTCCCCATGTTTCCTGTTTCTCTGCACTGTTGACTCACAAATGAAGCCAAAAATGAAAAGAAAAAAAAAATAATTGAGTTCCATTTCACTTGTTTTAAGACACAAATTGAACTAGAATGAGTCAGTCCTCCAGAGGCTGTTATTTCCTTCTGACTTATATGGGGGTTTAGCTGCTTAGCTTACACTGTCTTATACTCAGTTAGTTTACATATTGCCATTACTGTCTCTCTGTATTGCTATCTCTGACTATTGGTTAGCTGGAGTGTAAACGTCCAGTTAAGTAAAGGACAGAGCTGCTAATGTTAGCCTAACTGTGATAGCCACCACTAGCTTCCACAGAGTGTGGAAATACTAATGTTTTTTTGTTTGTTTTTTTCCTTTTGAAACAAAAACTTGAATTCCACAAACTAATGTAGTTTGGTTAATGTGCTCCTTAGCCTTGGATCTACAGTTATTACTGTGCAACTATTACCTACTGTAATGTAGGTAAGTTCGCTGGGCGGAAAGCTTACAATAACAGACAAAACCCACTCTTTTGTCTTTTGCTTTTGAAATATTTTAAAAAGGCCCAAAAAAAAGTCTCATCCACACCAAAGCTTGACAGACCCGCTGTGCCTAGCTACGATTGCTATGCTAAGCTATGACTGAACAATTGCACTCGTGGTGTTTAGCGAATGATGAATTGCTGAAACAAAAGTTTGAAAGACACAACATACTTTTTTTTCCCCCCCTACATTTGCTGCATTTGATGGGAGTGAAATCTTTGTAGGGGATGTTATCACTGCACACATGCAGGCGGACATGAATTGGAGAACCACGTGTTCTTCACAGCTTCCTCACAGCCAGTTTTTCTAGTTTTGTTGTCGATAAAGCAGCGTACAGATATTTGAAATCTGATTCTGCTCTTCCATTAAATATAAATCCAAAGCCTTAGTGGGAGTTTAGGTTATGTTCTGCATGGTGGCTCTGTAAACACAATCCCACTCACACACACACCACCTCTACCTTGTGATATTGCTATGAATTTTAATGTTTGCTCTTCCTCATAGCATCTGGTAAACAACAACACTGAGAATCACTTATCTTTGTGCTGCTTCTGGCAGTATTGTTTTAACACTGGAGGTGCACTGCAGAAATCCCCTGAGCTCCCAGAGCCACAGCCAAACAGCCTCAATACTATTTCGGGCATTGGTGCTCAACCACATAACAAAATGTCCTCAGCATGTTTTTCCTCTGCCGTCTTCTCCCTCCTTTACTTGTCCTCCTCCTCCTCCCTCCTCACTATTATCATCTACTTACTTGTCGAACTATAGAAGATATATATCGCCTGCTCTTCCAGCTCTTTGACTCTAGATTTCATCAATTTCAGCTGCCGTTTGGGAAGACAGCGGGTCCCCAGGGAGCGCTGTGATATTTTCTCTTCATTTCCTTTCGTCTTGCTGTGGAAGCCACCTGGTTTATCCATCATATAAAACTATTGCCTATAGCAGAGGTAGGGAAGTATCATCAGAAGAACAAAGAGTACTTATATAGGAGTTCCAGGGTTTGACATTTATAAGTTCTGCATAAAAGCAATGTGAATTAGATCAATGAAATCATTGCAAAAGGAGGGTTCAGATTAAAGAGTAAAGTATGTTGGAAGCATTAATGGAAGAATGGATGAATCAATGTCCTCAGCATTACTGCTGTCAGAGGGGAAAAAAAAAAAGAAAGTGTGATTACTTAGCCAAGAGGTCAGGAAGGGTTGACGGTAATGGTTACCTTCCAGGTACAATGATAAGCTTCTACTGTCAGCCTCAGTGCCTTTCCAGGTAGATTTAAAGTGCCATGATCATGGTTTTGGTACAAAGAGCACTATTTTATTCATTTGCTTGAAACATTTTTTCGGTATCTTACGTTTATTTTCATAATTTTTGGCAATGTTGTGGCAATGTGGGCAACACAATACAGACTTCAAAACGGGTTGTGTTTTAAAGAAATCCAAACACACTCATCATGTTTCTGTCCAAACAACGGGGTGTTTTCCCAAATAAAAAATATTGCAATATAGTTGTAGTAAATATAGATATTAATGTATTGTCAATGTGACAGATAAGTGATAAAAAATGCTATGTTTTGTAGCAATTTAGCCCAAATGAAGCAATGGTATGAAAATAAACTTATTACATTTGCACAAGAAGTCTGTATAATAGCAGTGCAGCTGGTCCTCTATTTATTCTTTATATAGATGGGTTAGATTGTAGAAATGAATTGCCCCTTCTGGAATTAATAAAATATTCTGAATCTGAATCAGTTCTATTATATAACTCATCCTGAAAATGTGAAAAATAAGAGTGTTATTGGAGAGGTGCAGAAACACATAACAAAGCACTCGTCTTGTTTCAGCAATTTTTTGTTAAATTGCAACATCTGAACTTTTTTCCCATTTGCAGTCTATATAAGACTATGGTCTACTGTGCATTCAGAAAGTGTTCCGGCCACTTTCATTTTTCACATTTTATTATGTTGCAGCATTATGCTAAAATAATAATAATAAAAAAATTACTACACTCAATACTCTGGATTGGGAGAGTGCTGCAGTGATGGTTGCCCTTCTGGAAGTTTCTCCCACCTCCACACAGGAACTCAACCAGAGGGACCATCAGCTTCATGGTCACCTCTCTTACTAAGACCCTTCTCCCTTGATTGCTGTTTGCCTGGGTGTCCAGCTCTAGGAAGAGTCCTGCTTGTTCCAAACTTCTTCTATTTAAACATTTTGGAGGCCACTGTTCTCTAGGGAACCTTCGACCAGATTTTTTTTTTGTAGCCACAGATCTGTGCCACCGACACAATCCTGTCTGTGAGCTCTGTGAGCAGTTCCTTCCACCTCATATAGACAGGTGTGTGTCCAATCAGCTCAATTTACCACAGGTGGGCTCTAATCAAGGTGCAGAAACATCTCAGAGATGATCAAGAGAAATGGGAGACACCTGAGCTAAATTTCAAGTGTCATAGCAAAGTGTCTGAATACTTATGTGAATGTGATACTTCAGTTTGCGGAAAAAAAAAACTTCTAAAACTCAGTTTTTGCTTTGTCATTATGGAGTATTGAGTGTAGATTGATGAGGGAACGTTTTTTTCCCATTTCATAACAAAATGTGAAAAAAAAAAAAAAAATGATGGGGTCTGAACACTTTCCAAATGCACTGTATCCTCTAAAGCAATTATTTCAGCCACAGGAGGGGGTTGAGTTAACAATGCTGCCAGTCAATCAGTCGTACTTGTTCAGGTATAATGCTGTTATTAACTTCAGGACCCCCAGACTATTTTCCTTTTTTTTTTTCTTGACAGTCACATTTGTGACTGGAAATTGGATGGATGGAAACAAATTACATTTTGTCAAATGAGTGACTTACTGTATGTTCCACAGAAAAACAGTAATTGTACTAATTTCGCACAAAAGCAGAAAAAACGCTGGTATCAAAATGGATCTGATGGACAGGTCTCATTTAAAAGAATGACTTTGAAAGTTGACTCAAACTTGCATAAATCCTTAATCATGCTCAGTTATATTGAATTACCAGTTAATGTTTTTAAATCTGCCTTTAGTGCTTTACTACATGTAATAAAATCCATGATTGCTAAAAGTAAATGTATGGAGGTGGCGGTGGAGGTGTTTAGTGGCAGCGGGTTTGAGTGTTTTCATCCAGGTAATAATTAACATGACATGACATGAGGTGGTCAGCTCACAGCGTGCTCTATTCAAGTAAGCACCCAGTTAATGGACACTGGCAGAAGGAAAACATTATTTATTTCACAGCTGGCTTTCATTCAGTTTCCATCTTTGGCACATTAGCTGTGGGTTAATTTTGGACAACTGCTTTCCTATTCATGTTCTCTGTCAGCAGTGCCACAGTCAGAGAACATTGTGCTGAGATTTGGTTATCAAGCAAATTGCTGCATTGAGCATGCTGGGATTGTGAGTTTGGTTATAAACTCAACTGAATGACCAGTTACATGGTCATTTAGTCATATTAGGCTTGTAGAGCAGAGCATGCTCAGGAAACCATCTGCGGTGCATGTAAACAGACACAACCAGGGGTTACATTCAAAACACACTCACTTTGGATGTATTCCTTCACCTATTCCTCTTCTCCAGGTTTTTATAGCTTGCATGCACGACACCATTTGCAATATTTTCCTCTGAAGCTGGCAGGAGTCTGTATTAACCCGACCATCAAATAAACCGGGCTGATATATTGGTCAGTAGTATAGCTTATTGCAGATATATTGGCATTGGCTCAAATAAAGAAATGCCAAAGTTATGGTTACGTCATTCGAAAACAGGGCATGGATTGTTCACTGACATGTTCATTTTTCAACTGTGTTATGTGTTTATGTAAAAATATTAAATGGTACTCCTAAAACGGTTGCATTTATATCACACAATTCCAGTGCTGTGAAAGTTCACACTTGATAAAAGCTAGCTCACAGTTCACTTCATACAGATTAATTAATTAATATGAACTAATTCATGTTCAAATCTTTTGGTTTTTTTTTTTTATTCCTCCGCTCCAGAACCAGAGGCATGTTGTTTTCACGTTGTCCGTTTGTCCCATTCTCATGGACACGATATCTCAGTAACGCCTGACTCAACGGTGAACCGATTTTGAGGGTCAAAGGTCAGGGGTGTGGTGACCTCACAAAACACAATTTTGGCCTTGTGAATGCGATATCTCAGTGTTGCTTTGAAAGAACTTCTCCAAATTTGGCACAAACGTTCACTTGGACTCATGGATCAACTGATTAGTTTTTGGTGGTCAAAGGTCAAGGTGATGGTGACCTCACAAAACGTGGTTTGGGCCTTGTGATCGCAATATCTCAGGAACTCCTCCAGGGAATCGCTTCAAATTTGGCACAAACATTCACTAGGACTCAAGGATGAACTGATTTGATTTTGGGAGTCACAAAACACCATCCTGGCCTTGTAAACACAAAATTTGTTAACCTTACTTGCATTTGCCACAAATGTTTGCTTTATATGCATGAATTCTGGCAGGTAATAATTAATATAAACTGTATTTCCTTAATAATATAATTCTGGACAATCAGGTTGTTACACAACAATAAGCTCATGTCATGTGTAACAGTGTAACCAAACTCATACTGTGTCTTGCATATTCGCGCATGTTTTGAAGGGTCATTCATACTTCTGTCATGATGTAGTTATAAACACATACTAAAACACAATTACCAACACATTCTGACCAGTCACCACGGTTTTTAGAACAGCAACGTGACCAACTGAGCTAGGATCCAACTCTCTCAGTCCTTAACCCTCCACATTATAACACCGGTCAAACATTTGATAAAATGTAGGTGCAAGGTGATCACAAACAATCTACACAACGAGACGAGTTAGAAACGCTCACATCCGGTTTGGCTGGCTGCAGAAGGAAGCTTTAGTCAGAGCAGTGCCACAGACTAGCTCTGCTGAAGCTGCGTGGGAATTAAGTGTCTCGCTCAGGTACATTTTATGGTAGGTAATGATGGAGGGGCACTTGCAATGTAATCACTTCCGAGAAGAGATTTATACTTTATACTAGACTGAAATGACCACCTTCTAGTCACAGGACCACTGGATGGTTACAGATAGTATAACAGCTCAAAGCTGTGAAATAGACATGGTCCGATGTCTGGAAAATTCTTCATGAAATTCAAATTCACCAGACAGATTTGGATTTGCTCATAATAAGACAATCCAACGATAAACATAATCCAAATGCCAAGATTTTTAATCCACCTGTTTCATTGCAGGCTCACAAAACCTGATCCAACAACAACACAAATCACACATTGGATGACAGTCTAAAGGTGGAAGTTGAGGGTGTACCTCATGTATTATTTTTCCCGCAGCATGCTCCACCTTTCATTTGTGTCTATCAAGAGGCAGCGAAGAGTAGAGGAGAAAACATGCTGAAGGGCAGGAAGGAGACAAAAAAACAATGCTCGCTCATTAACAACAGCACTGCTGGAAATGTCATTCATTAATAGCACCCACTTTTATTGCTACCCGGTGTTTTTGGTGGTCGTAAACAGGTGCTCTCGCAGCGTCGGGAGAGCTCTTTCAATTTAAATAAAAGCATTGTGGAATAGAGGTTAAAGTGAAGGAAAATAATGTTAGCAAGAATTTAAGAGAAGTGATGATTTCACTCATACACATGAAGTACATACTTGATGCCTTTAGATGTAGGCACTGTACAATTCTCTTTCTCCGTCTCTCCACACAGTGAAAAGGAATCCTCATCTGTCTACTTTCTCTGCCTTCTCCCTCTCTCACACTCTTACAATGCACACACACACACACACACACACACACACACACACACACACACTAAGCTTATAATAATAGACAGACAAGACCATAAGAATTCGTGATGGAATTTCCAACTGAAATTACATCAGCTTCTCTGACTGTTCCCTAACCCACTTCCTTATACATACACACACACACACACACACACACACACACACACACACACACACACACACACACACACACACACTACAATCCATTTTGAGACTCACAGTGGAAATGGTGATTAGATATGAAATAACTGGGAATAGAAGCTGCACAGATACACACACATGCATACATGGATATTCTTACTGTCGGAAACACACACACACACACACACACAGACACACACACACACACACACACACACACACACACACACACACACACAGGTATGTGAAAAGCTTAACGTTAACACAGTTTAATGCTAGAAAGGTTATATGACTGAATCCAGTTCTGGGACGAAGCAGAATTTAAAAGTGATATTACAGATTCAGTGTTTGCACATGTGGAACCAGGATCCTTCAAATGAAGTTGTATTATGAAGAAAATGATTTTTAATCTAAATCATTTATAATACTGCCACTACTGTAATCCCCTGTAATCCTCTTTGTATGCAAATTTGTTTCTCTGATGTCACATGACAGGTGACCAGTTGTTTCCTTTCGATGTATGTGTAAATGTGTATGTGTAAATATGGGTGGTGTAATGGTACGTGTATTCATCTGGTGCAGGATATTCAGTCACCTAGAAATGATCCGCTGCTCTATCCACTGAGCTGCTCTCACCAGCGATGGACGGACCTCAGGAGCAACCTCTCTGTCTGAAGCCTGAAAACAACGGGGAGTCTTGATCGAGAAAAAACACAAACTGGTGAATTGCCTATGAAAAGCTTAAACTGCAACACTGTGTTTAAAGAACATGTTAATTATCAATAGCTTTTTACTTAGGTGATTTTACATTTGAGAATATATCCATATCCTTTTGTAATGGCCATTGGTGACATGTTCCCCTATATCCCTACTGATATAGATATAAATGTACGTGTATACTCCATTTTTGTATGGAACATAACATACCATGGGTCTGACATGAAAATCATGGCTGAATAATCTAAAATAATTTCTGAAGTCTTGTGTTTTTCATAAGCTGAAGCAAAATTACGTTCTCAGATGAATGGAGGTCGGTGATAAATACATAAAATACTGGAGTGTTACTTTCTTTTTCTCAGAAATGCCAAAGTACTTGAATCTAGCTTAGCTTAGCTTGTGAGAAAGCCTTATCTAACTTTAATGTACAGACAGTGCTCATACTTAGTGATTGAAGACACAACCATTTTTTTTTTTTGGTAAAGACTTTTTTCCTCAGAGAAAAAGGAAACTTTCCTTTTACACAAAATGTCGTCAAAGGCCCGATCACGCCACAATGTTGCATAGCGAGCTTGCAGGCTTGGTGACATGACGAGTAATTACAGGGCTGTCATTATAGTATCTGACAAGCTGATTGAAACATGCTAGCTACCTGGGAAAATAGTTGAGTTAGTCAGACATAATATATCTCCAAACAAACCTGCTTGCCACCTGACAGTTTGCCCAAAACAAGCTAATTGCAAGCAACAGCAAAATGACTGGAGCCTTAATGTTAGAGTTAATGTTGACTATATTGCTGCAGTGTCGCTCAAAAAATGATGTTTTACCGGTATTGTCACTTTATATGTTGTCATCATTGTTGCAGTATTGTCACATGTAAAAATGACAGGCTAAACAGCTTTAGCTTTTTGATGCATCAGCGAACTAACCTCAGTGCAGAGGTTCAGACTGCTGTGGAAACACAGCTAACAACGGGCTGAAAGAACCTTTAAGTTCCTGGGACTAAAAGGTCCTGGGACATGGAAATGGGATATAATTAAACCATAATTATGAGCGGGCGAGCGGGAAAAGCCTTTCACATCAGCCTCTGACTTGACAGAGATATTGGGAATTTTCGACACTAACGATATCTCCCTCTCGGTGAAAAGAAATACAGACACATCAACAAACTGTTGGCAGATTGGCTGCAAATGCATGAAATCTGCAAATGTAATATTGACACTAAAGCAATCAGTTCAGCTAAATTAATTGTGTTTCATAGTGTTTGATTGTGTCTGATGCCACTTGATGATTAACTGCTACAAATATGTAACAACTTAAGAAACGTATTTAAGCTATCACTTGGGCTAACCTCTTTGGAATATATAGCTCTTCAGACTTCACTTTTTTCCAACGTACAGTTTCCGTCGTTATTGTCTGTATAATCGTGCAGCAATTTCATTTTAATATCCACCTTAGTACAGCAGAAGAGAGAGAATGAGGTCACACCTCCAGACTCCCGACTGAACCAACTAGTGCTCCGATCAGTCAGTGGTGACAAATGACATTTACACAGTGTCTAACGCTGTTTGATATTCACCATCAATACTGAAAACACTGCATGTGTGACTGTGTTTGTACATGGATTCGTGTTCATTCCATGTTAGAACAACATTTAATCAAAGCAGCAAACACCAACAGATGACATTTCTATTACAAAGTCAATACGTGCGGTCCATTGCTATTCAATTACTAGCAACATGTTTTGCATCTTGCATGGTCCTCCTGTCCCTCACTTTGGCTCGATTCCATCCTCTCCCTACTTTGCTCTTGTTCTCGCTCGGCCTTCCCTTCTCTCACTCTCACACTCTCTCTCTCTCTCACACACACACACACACACACACATGCGTGCGCGCAGACCTTGTAGCCATTTCTCATTGTTAGGACATGCCAGATTGTGCTGTCTGTGCATGTGTCTTTGTGTTATAGTGTGTGTGTGTGTGTGTGTGTGTGTGTGTGTGTGTGTGTGTGTGTGTGTGTGTGTGTGTGTGTGTGTGTGTGTGTGTGTGCGCGCGTGGCCGTGTACAAGCGTTAGCGTGCGCTGAGATAGAGAGTACTAAAAATAGCCGGTGATCATTTGTATTCTAACTCAGGTGTAAAGCTTCTCTCCTGTCTTTAAAATTCAGAACACACTGAAGATGGCTTATGTTTTGAAACAGAACTCTTTATTAGCAGGAAGTGTGAACAATTTACTGTAACATAAGATGACATTTGAGCCGCTTTCTTGATAACACTCTGACCTTCAAGAATAATTCAAAACATCTTGTACGTCTGAATGATGCAGGCCCAGGACATGTAATGTTACTTTTTTCACTAACATTTAAAGATTAAAACTAATGTGCAGCTATATTGGGATACAACTAATAATTATTTTTTACATTATGAAGTTCCTCTCAAGACATTTGTAAAAATACTCTGGTATGATTAATATTTTGTTTAACGCGGTTTTCCCCCACAGAAGAAGTGAAGCAAAAAAAAAAGGGAAAACTGAGGCTGGACACTGATCTACACTTCCTCATTGAGATATTCTGGATCAGGTGTGCTCCACCCACCACTGCTCCTTGCGCCAGGTTGAAAGGTGAAAGAGCAGAGAGTATCAGTGGTAAGCATCTTTACATTGTTTGTTAACTTGTAACTGTCAGTGACTGACACAGTCTGAGTGGTTGTGCTAATGCAAACTCTCGCTCATATGTATTCCTACTCGTATTGACAAGGTTTGCGGTTTATTTTGCCCCTCATCCCCGCAAGTGGACGGGATTGGTTTTTATGAGACTGCCATTGGTTCACTGCAGTTCCAAGGTGGAAATACTCATGGTGTTGACTGCTTATTTCACATATGATATGTGTTGTATCATATATTAAACACCATATGGACATGTTAAAAAGGTTAAAAACTCACATTATAAAAATAATTTTTGGTTTTTGAATTAATGTTTAATGTAGAAAATGTCAGAAAAGTGTAAAGTGCCCAAAGCAAGTTTTCTGCTGCTCCCAGCCCAAAGCAACAAGTACAAATCTGTCAATTTATGATGAAAACTGATGCTTTGGTGTTGATCTGATCATTGACATTATTCACTGATTATTGGAAGGAGTTTCTCACAAGCCAACAGTTAACACTTTCTGCTCTGTTTCTGGATCAGCTGACCCATTAAACACAGTTTACATGACGGCTTCATGTTATTATGACAGATATCCTTATTTACTGCCATGCGGCTTAGTAGAAATCTGCCTTTAGGAGATAATCCAACTTGTTGTGCTTGCAAACATGTCCAGCTCTGCGAGTATAAAGATTTCCGACTGTGGCAGAAATGGTGCACCACCACTTGGTCTGTCTGTCTGCACATGCGTCCCATACCCATACATTGAAATGACACACAGACAGCAGCACCCTCTGCATGTTTCATGGCCTTGAACAATTTCACCATATTGTCATAAGCGTGGAAGTGGATCTGAAAATGTATCTGAAGGACCATGAATATTTTAGATCCAGAGCAGTGATGAGTCAGCATAAATTGCCACCAAATAGCCAGGTTTTATGGAAAAAAGATGCTTAAGAGCTGCATCAGGTTGGATCCTCTCTTGGGATGAGAATGATTTCGGGCTCATTTCTGAGAGGAGCAGCGAACCCTGCAGAATGGATAAGAACCAAGAGCGTAGGTTTGCATATGGACACTAAGGATATGTCCCTACCAATACTTTGGGAGGACAGAATTGTCCCTACCAATATTTGAGTGAACTTGTCCGCATCGTGTATCGAGTCATATTAGGTCATTCCGAGGTGGCCTCCCAGAGGCTGCGTTTCCAAGACGATCAATTTTGGCACGCTAGCATTTAATTTAGGTGAGGAACTAACCAGCCAGCAGCCACTGTTATTTAAAATGAAAACCTGTTAGCTACCTAAAATCACCAAGGTTACATTATTAAATTGTACTGATGTATCAGTGGGTTATCAGCATTTTACTGTTGTAGAAGGTGGAGCTGGTTTTAAATTTGAAAACCAGGGGGAAAGGGCAGCTGCAACACTGGTAGGACTACTGAGTATAAATGTAAATATCTCGATGTTGGATGCAAAAATATTGTTTGATTTTTCTCTTTTCCCATTAACAAGTAATTTCCTGAGGTTTATTTTCATTAAATCTTTGATCTGTTACTGTGTAGACCATATACCATGTGTATACCATAAACCATTTGGTTGACAGCAATAAAAGGTCCTCTTTGTTTTGGAGGGGTTGTTGTGTCAATGTCAATGCCGTCATTCCAGCCAATCATATCTGATACTGCTATTAACTAATGGCATTTTACAGCTGGAAAGAATGGACACTGACATGTGGACAATTCCTACAATGATAGCGCTCTACCTGGCCCACTGTGGCTGTTATAAATACAAGAAAACACGTTATATCTTGTCAGCGATGGCGGACATTAATTTAGTCTCCATATGAAAACATGTGGATAACTATAACAGATGTTTCTCCTCTATAGAAATCTTACAATTTCAGTGTCCATCCAGTTAAGGTTTTTTTTTTTTTTTTTTTTTTTTTTTTTTAGGGAACACTGAATGATTGAAACCAAAATTCCCATTTTCATCACTATGACATTTCAGAACTTTATTTCAAGTCTGACACTGGAAAAACAAAACAAAACAAAACAAAACAAAAAAAAAACACATGGCTAGTGAGCGTCATTTTCTTTGGCATTTTCCTGGAGTCTTCAGCAACCTCCAGGGCAAGGAAGCGTGCGGAGAGTCAGCGGTCAGCCTCACACTGAAAGTTTTAACTGCTCTGGTGAACTACAGACTCTCTGGTTTTACTGATGCATAGCCTGCAGCGAAAGAGCTCAGTGAAAATATAAATGGCCTGTGAATTCAGAGGCAACGCTTAAAACAAGAAGCTGTTTGGAACAAGGGGCACTGATCGATGTTTCAAAAACCCTGGAAACAGCTGTCTTTAGCTTGGCTGTGGCGCGTGTTGCTCTGTGTTTAGAGGGCTGTTTTAACAGATAAGAAAAGAGGTGAATTACTCGTCTTTGTAAATGTCAGCGAATGTCAGTCCTTGAACAGAATGTGTACTTTCAGTGTACGTTCATTAGCGGCACAAGTACAAGAAGGCTGACTCTGACTAGAGCAATTGGTTGAGAAACTGACCCTCATTATGCTCATATTCACACTATCAATAGAATAAAGCAAATCTTGTGTTAATTCCTCATTTATCTCTTGTTACATATTGAATATATTAAATAATGATATTAAATGTCTCTTTCCTCTTACAGGAAAACAGAATAATATTTCTGATGACTCATCCTGCACTCTGAAGTGGTTACATAAACTGATGCAATCAAATGTGATTTGGGGTGACTTGCTAAGGAGCCCGTCATATGAAACTGCACTTGAAGGTAGCTAACAGCAGTATCATAGCAGGAGCTGTGTGTGTGTGTGTGTGTGTGTGTGTGTGTGTGTGTGTGTGTGTGTGTTTCTTAGCTGGTAAACCTGGCTCTGCCCCGAGGAAGCAAAATCCCCCTATCAGCAACTCTATAGCTCACGAACTGATGTAGTTTGTTCAAGAAAACTAAGTGTAAAAACAGTTTGTGGTCCAACGTGTGGGACTATATCTTGGTCAGGTACAGGGACTCTTCACACCCGTCTTCGTGATAAGCTGAGCTGACCTGCTGCTGGATGTAGCGTCATCATTAACAGACAGATACGAGAGAGGTATCACTCCTCATATCAAGCTCTCAGCAAGGAAGTGAATAAGCCTCTTCCCCCAAAATATAAAACTGCAGGAGAAATCCTGTTTTCATATAATGTCTGACTGCTCACTGCTTTCATTTTCTGTCCTCATATTTGCACTGTGCTCTGACAGACTGGTACAGTCAGACATGTGCTGGGACAGGAACTGTACACACACCCCGTAGAACTCACTAAATGAATTGGCACAGAGACCAGAAAATGTCTCTTTGTGGAACAATATGTCCAATATGTAAAATATCCTTGAAAATGTATGTGGGCGCACACAAACACACACACACACACACACACACACACACACACACACACACAGTGACCCTCTCAGGCTGAGGAATTAATCCTCCAAACAAACTGTGCGCGTCACCGACCAGCACACACAAACACACATGCAAGAAAAAAAACAAAAAAACATCAGCATGCGTGTGTGTATGCTGCAGTGTTTCAGGCTTGGATAATTTCACAGAGCCCCAAGCTAAGGAAGCGATGCTTACAAGGACCAAGGTTGTCGCCACTGTGAGTGTGTGTGTGTGTGTGTGTGTGTGTGTGTGTGTGTGTGTGTGTGTGTGTGTGTGTGTGAGAGTGAGAAAGATAGAAGTGTTAGTGTCACGATTTTGTGACAGTAGCTCTTCCTTTGATTTGTGTGTGTGACTCACTTTGTAATTTGTTTGTGTGAATATGATGAGGGATCTCTGCACTTGTGTGTGTATTGTGTGTATTGTGTGTGTGTGTGTGTGTGTGTGTGTGTGTGTGTGTGTGTGTGTGTGTGTGTGTGTGTGTGTCCTGCCTCCATGTATGCATGTCCTCTGTGTATGTGCATATGTGGTAGCAGGTTTTAACTGGGACAGCAGCCTTAATCCCCTTGAAGACTGATGACCCAAGCTTTGCACAGTTTGCGCTACCAACCAGCTTACACAGAGACACATGCACAAACACACACACACACACACACACACACACACACATCTACCCCTCTGAATGTGTGTGTGTTTGTGTGCGTGCGTTTGAAGTTCCAATTTATGGCCTTTGTCAGGGAGAAATATTGTTTTAGGAATAATTGGGGCTTTGGGACACTATTGTATTGTTAGTTAATTGTCATCCACAGAATGGACTATCCCAGAGTGCAACACTGTGTGTGCATGTGTGTGTGTGTATGCGTGCTAGAATTTACTTGACTTGTGAGGTCCCAACGAATATGATCACTAAACCAAAATCTTGTCTGTACAAAGGAAGAGGCTGCTTGTAGTTCAACAGTTTAAATGTTAGTTCACATTAGGAGTGATTGAAGTGGGGAAGACAAACATGTCTAGATTTATATTTGCAGTGACCACAGTCCTTAAACCTTAAAGGAATACTCCACCCGAAACCAAACACCCCCTCGGAAGGCTTGAAAAGTGGCTTTGAAAAAGTTTACAGCTTGCTCTGTCATGGTGGACGGCGGCTGTAGTCATCTTGGATTCCACAGGCGGCCATGTTTCAAGGCGATCCATAGTAAGTGTAAAGCTAATTTAAAGTGCAGATGCTAATACTCGGCTTGTTTTTTTTGCTAGCATGTTCTGCTGATCAGAATGCTCGTCAGTAAGAAAACCGATGTGTATTTGGCTACATCTGGCTAAAATAGCGGTGTTTAAACCCATCCAGAGAAGTGGACTCTGCTGCAGGAGCGCCTTTAAGAAGTTTCTATAGACATTTTGATGCTTGTTATTGCTGCTCTGCTGCTGTGTTGGAATCCATTGGGACCGTTGTGAATCCACATTAACTCGCCGACTCCGACGCCTTTTGGGTTATCTCCATCCTCAGACCCAGCTGTTCGTCTGTCAGCAGCTCCTGAGCAGCTGAGAGGACGGCGGCTATCTCATCCCGTGTCTTCACAAGTCTGACTGACAGCAGAAACTCACTGGGCGAAAACCATCTTTCATGTCGGCTCAGCAGGAAGAAATCTGTTTTTATTTATTGATTCACGGATTTTTCTTTACTTCTGCACCCACCGGTCTTGCCCACGGTGAAACCAGCAAGCTAGCCGCACTGAGAGCCTTGATCGGTCATTACAGATGCTGTTAATTGGTTCTGAAGATGTGGACAGTGGGAGATTTGTGTGATTTGAACAGATCTCTGTGGAGATATGCTTCACAAAACACACCAAAGAACAAAAAAACAATTTTGAAGTGTCAGTGTGGATTAATACACTGGTGATAAAATGGAAGCATGTCTGTTCTGTGATATGGGCAAGTGACCAAAAGAAAAAAAAAAGAAAAGAAAAAGACTTTCCAGGTGGATTGGTTTTTGGTGGACTATCTGTTAATCCGTAACCATTAATCATCATCATCATTCCACACCCACATGTAGAAACAGAAAACAAGACAAAGTTGTAACAAGCAGGCGGCGACTACGACTTGAAGGGAGATTTACTGACCATTCAGCAGCTAGCTTAGCTCTGATGACTACACACAGCTCTCCAGAAGTGTGATTACACACTCCAACTCTAAAAAAAGAATAAAATAAAATAAAAATAGGTGACTTATCAACTTGTGCCTGTGGCAGGAGCGCTGTCAGAGGGGTGGGGGTGGGGTCAAAGGTTACAGCTGATCCCAGCCCAAGGGAGCTCGTGCAAAGGTCTATGGTAAGCCCCGTTAAATGGAATCAAATACGACAACTTACTCACCGACTCATATCACTGACAATGCATTTATATGCATGTTAAATTAAAACACATTTCAACTTGTCGTCTGATGCCCCACCCCATCTTGATATTGTGAACATGGTAAGGTAAAAAAACCCTTTGTCAGTGTCTCTCTCTCTCTCACACACACACACACAAACATAATGACAGACCTGTCTGTGGACAGCCCCTCCTCTCCCTGTACACCGAATCGAAACATGACGATGCGGGAGGAAGGATTGTCGTTGGCTTTTCCCCACAGAGAAGACAGCTGGCGTAGCTGCAAGTCAATATCGACCCCTCATGCTTGTGGATAATGTTAATGTAAATTCTCTAACTCTGACACTGGATGTTTGCTCCCTCAATCCGGATGAAGATTGAAAAATTTCTTCCAAAGACTCAAAAGGCTCGTCCTGAAGAGGCGCAAACACAGTGTGGAGTATTAGCAAAACAGAGTACTCAGAAAGCACGTGGGAAAGCTGAACACGCCGACCAGTGTGATTCCAATTAATTTGTTTTGTACATTTCCAGGCTTGAACCAGTGCAGCTGTCGCAGCAGGGGAGGGTCAGGAGGGGAGAGTAGGAGAAGAGGAGGAGGACAGCAGCCTAGTGAGATTGACAGCAAACAGAGATAGAGCTGTATATATTATATATTCGACACAAAATTCTTGGCAATGAAAATATTTGCAGTGCAGCATCTTATGATATCTTTTAACAGCATATAAAGGAAAAGAGCAACACAGTCTAAATATCCTTAATCTCGTCTTTTGAGACAAAAACAATATTTCAACATCGAGAATCATAATTTCCAAAAGACTCCTTCTGTCATTTTAGGGTGAAGAAAAACTGGCCCCTGGAATACGGTTCATCCTCGCCTAAACGCCATTAGTCATGTTGTTAACATACAGAAATACATGCAATCAGATAAACCGCTCAGCACAGTAAACAAATGCACCGAACGGCAAATACACATGTAAGCACAAAACAGCAAAGTAGCTTGAGATATATGCGTCCAGCCATCATCTGCAAATGAACCGAGAGACGTTTATCTGCATGGTGTTACATGTCATTTACAACAACAAAACACCCACACACTGTCTGCAACGGCACATCAAAAAAATAAACTGAACGGAAGCCGAAAGCTTAAGTCGCGGACCTTCAACAAGCCATTTCCATGGGAGTGTGTTTACTGTTTTACGGTCACCCCCACTTCCGTGTACAGTAGCTGTCACCAAACCCGCCTCAGGTGTACAATGCTTTTTTTTTTTTTTTTTTTTTTTTTTTTTTTTTTTTTTTTTTTTTTTTTTTTTTTAAGAAGAAGCAGTAAACTGTGCAGATAAAAAAAAAAAAAAAGAAAAAGCAATGACTGTTTTTAATCCATCTGATCTGTGGATTATTGCCGTTGTCTGTTTACACTAATCTCACACATGATAGAGAGTGAGCGATTAGATGCTTTAGATCAAATCACATCCACAGTTTAATTGATGTTATGGTGATGGTAATCGTTCTGAGGTGTTGAGTACTTTACAGTAAATGCTTTATGATAAATGTCATCCGCCATGGTAAGTTATATAAATACATATATCTCAGCAGCCTAAACCCATTGGCTGGGGTTGGGGATTAACATTTCACTGTTTGCAAACACTAATCTGATCCTATAGATCTCCACATATACTCTGTGATATGAGATCCAATGCTGGCCATGGTAAACGAAGTTCGATGAATGAGTAAAGTTCAGTGTTTGAAAGCTAAATTCAGATTGAGCTGCTTTAATGTGTTCAGCCTCAAAAGCCCCCGTTTCAGAGCATGGACAAAAGGCCTTGACATTTCAGTTATTGTCCGTCTGGTTTTGCCTCTCACTATGTTGTGCATTGTTGACACTTTTTAAAAAGGGAGTCTGGAATGGGAATAGAAATAAATAAAAGAATGCACCCCCAATGCCAACGTATAATGTGCTTTCTTTAGAGCTGTGTGTATGAGATCAACCAACAGTAGGAAGTGTTCAAAGAGCTGCTGGACAATGCAGGACACTACAGTCTATTTGCTCAGGTTGCATCATCTCAGACTTTCCACGTAAGAGCATAAAAAAATCAAACATTCCTATTTTCTCTGAGGATGATCCGGTTTTATACGACTGCTTCAATATCAGTATAGTGCATGCCATGTGGTGCACACCGCTCCCCACCGTCTTTCAGCATGTTAGTGATGTATATTCAATACTCCACCAGCGAAACATGCTACACCCTGGTGACTCAAATGCCTTTGCAGGAACTGAGCCTCTAGTCTTGACAGTGTTTCCGTCTTTACATGTGACACATCATTTGTATTTAGCCTCCTACTTTGAAATGAAATATCACAGAAAATAGTTTAAAGCCATCATTATGCCAATCAAGCAGTAAAAAGCCCTGATAGATGGCTGACGACTTGTCACCTTTAATCTGTTTTACCACAGCAGCCAATAATGTGGCCTCAGTTAATGACACATTCCACCCACCCTCTCTCTCTGATATCAACTTAGCATGCGTGCACACAGATGCCCTTCAGCAGAGCTTATGGTGTCTGTGATATGGTGGTGGTAAGCCAGTGGCATGACTATCTGTAGACACTGAGATAGAACTGAGTTTTTCCGACCGTTATTCTCCGTCTTAACTGAATTTCCACTCGGGTCGGCCCTAAAAAGGGACGTCCATTAAAAAGTACAGATATATGGACTAGTCTATTATATTATTTACATAAATTACATTCTAACCTATAATATTTTCATTTCATTTTCATTCATCGTTGATATTGGTTATGGCTGCAGTGCTCTTAACTGCCATTCAATATATACGTTTCGTCTGGTTGCACTGTAAACAGAAATATAGGGATAAATAGATTTTTTTTTTTTCTCAGAAAGTCTTGGAACTAAGTAAATTGTGTGTTGCTAGGTAATATATTTTCAAGTTTACATTAAGAGGTGTTTGCTAGTTTGCCAACTAATCTTTAAGGGCCCATCAGCAAGTTGTCTCTGCTGCCAATAATATAACCCCAGATGTGATGCTGATGTTGCTATGTAGCAACAGCAAAACTTACTTACCTCCTTTAAGCTAATGTTGTCTGCCCATAAAGGCTTTCTAGCTAGCTAAGATAGAAGCAGACAAGTGCGCAAGTGTCTGTCCAAAGATGGTCAAAGCAAAGGCTGCATGCAATTTGCTGAAACCATGGGACATTTGAATTTGAGAGCCTTACTGCATTATATTACATTATAATTTTTGAAGTGCTTGATGCTCAAAATTTTCTGGGGGAGGAGCCCCAGACCTCCTGCTTTAATGAGTCCCCCACAATGTTGAAATGACACCTACGCCTATGTTGACAACAAATTGAATATTGAGTCTTACAGGTTCAGCCAGCTGTGTGTTCAATATTTTAATTATGTTCATTAATGTAATGCTCTTCAGAGAAGTTTCAAGTGTGACAAATCAGAGCTCCATTTCCTGCTCTATTGTCATTAAATGCATAGTGTTCCGATGTTATTGTTTTAACACTAATTACTTTGATGGAAATTATGATGAGTGGAATTTGAGAGCTTACAAAGAAGCTGCACTTTAACCTGCAACACTGATCACCACTAAACTAAAACTATCCACCAAGCAGTTTGACAATGGTATCTAACCGCTGTGATACAATCTGATCACACAATTTCTACTCCCTTTTTCCTGCATTAGCTAAATGTGACAGAAAACAGGAAAATAAACCCATTCTCTCTCTCTCTCTCTCACACACACACACACACACACACACCATCTATAGGCAGCTTTATCTTGATGAGAGCCAGCACATGAGAGATGCAGAGAGGTTTTGCTTGGCTGACCAGGTAAGGGTTGTTGTGTGTGTGCGTGTGCGTGTGTGTGTGTGTGTCTATCCCCACAAGGTAGAAAACCAGTTTCTTTGTTGTCACTTGTGTTTAGTGCAGCCAGGGGTGATCTTGTTAGCCACCAGCTTACTGGCTGCGGTGCTGGCCAATAAAATCAATCTGAGGTCAGAGGGCTATTGGCGAGGACAAAAGCATCTGAGGGAGGGGAGGTAGAGAGAGGTAAAAGTGAATGTGAAGGAAGGAGAGAGAGAGAGAGAGAGCGAGATTAGAAAAAGAAAAAAATAGGAAAGAGGTAAGGGAGGTAAGAGATGCGAAGGGAATGCAAGAATAAATAGGTCAAACAGGGGAATAGAGTCCATTTGCATATCGTTATTCATTTTCAGTGGATCCTAGTATAAAAAGAAGAGGAATTAAACTAAAAAATATTAATTGTTGTTGCAAATTTGCTCATTTTCATTCACTAGAAATTCTGATAGCTCCAGAATTTCGTTTTCATTGCCACAGTTAGAAAATCATCCGAAGCTGTAGGGCAGGAAATCGTACAGAATCGTATTTCAGAGGATTATTTTTAATTGACGTGTAAACCATATTCCCCATCCATCAGATCAAAAGAGGATGACAATGACTGGTTATAAGGCCTCATGCAAGAAGCTATCATACAAAAATATGGCATTTAAATGTCTTAATCTGAATCAATTTGGTGTTTAAATGTCACCTAAAATTGATATCGTGTTCACTGTCGATGTACAGTGATGGCTTGTCAGTCTACTGAACAAATATTTCTCTTTGGAATTTTTTTTTAATCACTTTGCAGGACATTTTTTACAATTTGGTGTTATCTGTGTGGGATTGTTTGGCCTTGGCACGCGTTCTACCGAGTGGCATTCTAGTTGTCAAAGCAATTGGTGACAAACTTGACCTTTACTTTGATTATAGGTATGTGTTATTTCTGCTCATCTGGTACTTGAGCTTTGTTGCACTCCTGCTATAAAAAAAAAAAAAAAAAAAATCACTCCAGAAATGAGCATCAATCGAGAGCCTGAAAATGCAAATAGATGGGCTACTTAGCAGAGTTAGATAGATAGATGGGAGTTTACACCCAGACATAAACCTGTAAGTAGAGACAACGGGAGAGCGACAGAGGTTGAAGTGATTGCCTCAGAATTCCTGCAGAGTTTATGAGCTCAGAGCAGGGACACTGATGTGATCATAAATATCTGTTGCTGCTCAAAGTGATGGATGGATCTGAAGAGTAAATGGACCAGTGGGTTACACTTTTTTTCTTTTTTTTTTTTTTTTTGGACAGACAAGTTTTTGGCAGGAAACTGAGGCTTTAAACAATTTATGAGCATGAACGCATGGTATCTTGTTATCTTATGTTAGATGTACGTGTAGTGTAGTGTTATCTCCTCTGCTTTTGTCCCATGGGCCAACATGTCTACATGATGGACATGAAATGCTTTCAGCAACACACTGCCAACATCAGGAGACTTTGAATGCAACACAGCAGTCTCCCCCCTAAAGTAAGACTGTTTTTCTTTTCATGTTCTATACTGGTGCCTTGTTACATGATGAATTTGTGCTCCCAAAGTGCCCCTCCTGTGGATTGTAATGTTGATAATCTGAAAGCTAAATCCTATTTGAATGTCATGTTAACAAGAAGTGCATCAGATAAAAAAAAGGTTTCAAATGTAAATGGAATGAATTCCTATAAGAATATGTGTGATCACCTCTCCGCCGTCTCTGTTGTGCATCTCATGGTGGGATAATACAGCTCTAATTATGTTGTCATGCGATGAGTGGTGTTTATCTTAGAGGTTAGATGTACTGCTATAATTCTCAGATTGTCTGGTGCCACAGTAAGTGGGTGGAGAAAAAAAAAAAAAAAGGCATATCTTATAAAGACACTGACATAATATGTTGAGATGGTTAGTTTGATCCAGAGAGACTGATTAAAGGAAATATATCATATCTTAATGAGAGCACTATTTGTGATTAATCAAGCTATCAGGCGTGAGATGGTATCTATTTATATCTCACTGTCTTTTAGCCATACTAGCAGCCTGACGCTAGCATGGAAATGTTTACGGCTTTGGTCCAGACTAAAATATCTCAGCAGCTATCAAATGGTTTGGCAGGAAATTTGCTAGAGATGTTCACAGTGCCCAAACGACGTTTCCTCTATAGGGCAGTCATATAAATAAATAAATGAGAGAGAGAGAGAGAGAGAGAGAGAGAGCGCAGAGTAAAATGTGGTGAAAGGAACAACACATATGTGTCAGAGGTGTGAAAACCCAGTGATGAGAGGAACAAATAAAAGTATCCACCCCAAGTTATGACTAAAACACTGTGCTTGTACGTTAAATAAAATTGTGCAGTCTGTTAATTGCATGAAAACATCCCCGTCAGCCAACCACTTAAACTGCATTCAAAACACTACAGAGTTACTTGAGGTTGATTGCAAAAAAATAATAAATAAATAAATAAAAATGATTACAGTGTTATGGAGAGCCACCAACTGTACAACTGTACAATGGAGGGAAAGGTTAAAAAGTGTTTATTTAATGGAAAGTTTCACAGCCAGACTCCAACTAAGGACTGATGCCTTCAACATTTAATAAACACCTGTAATATGACGGACTAATGAATGTCACAAACTCAGCATAACCCTACAGGAGGAGTGCTGGAGCGGTGCAGTTTATATCCCTCTGAACTCTTGTTTACTGACGTGGCTGTGATCTTGTATGCGTGTTCCTGCGGAGGAGTATGTAGATAAAAACGTGGAAAGTTGCACACTGGATGAGAGGAAGTTATTTATGTGCCTATGTCTGAGATGCCAGTACTAATAGATCTCAAAGAGGATGGATTGATGCGACACTTACATATGTTATATGATCCTTGGTACATGTACATGTTTTATGTGTGCATATTTAAATTAACATTAAGAGCAAAAACAAAAGACTATGGGGGTTAGGACGTTTTACCCAAGCGGCCATTGATAATCTATGGTCACCTCTATTATAACAAGGGAAGTATGCTTTACTAAACAAACGGCTTGCTTTTGCTTAAGTAACTGTTCATGCTGTGATAGCTGCTGTAATGTTACACACTAGTATTAGGTCTATAACTGATAACTGAAAAACCTACTGTAAGTTACCTGCTCGGCCCCAAACAGCCGGCAGACAATTAGAGACTAGCACAGGGGAGCATTTAGCAACTAAACAGGCAGATATTTCCCTCAGGAGTTAGCAGACACTGAAAACAGAGTTAAAAGGAAGCAAATATTGGAGTTAAATTTGTTTATGTTGTGCCATAAGTTGGCTAATAAGTTTGCCATGTCAGCTATTGATGGTCAGTGCTGTGTTCCAATTTTCCACTGCTCCCAAATGACCAAAAAAAAAAAAAAAAAACACACTGACAGCCCACTTAGTCTTGAATTTAGAAATCCACAAAGCTCCATGATCTTTAAAAAAAAAAAGAGTCTGACCTTTACCAGTAGCTAATGATTCTATTATTTGTCCAGTCTGCATGAAGACAGTCTGGATTGCAAAACATGTTTTTCTCTGTTCAACATCCTCCGAATATTTATCCTAAAATCCCATGTGGACATACTGAATGGGCCCGATTTGAGAACCACATGTTGGCTGGTAACTCACTGTGAAGACAGAGGCCACAGTGTTCACAGAAATATGGACATTGTTCCGTCTCCCCTCAGATTTCCTCCGTGATCTGCAGCTTAGAAAAGAAGAGAATCTGGCCGCAGACAGAAGTTGCAAAAAATGCTGAAGTCATTTGTAATGAATATGGAAATACTTTCCTCATATTCATTGCCTGCGTGTGCAAGTATGTGTACTACAGAAAATTAAAAGAAAAAAAAAAAGGTCCATGTGTGCAAGAGTGTGTGTCTGCATTTTCTTGTGTGTGTGTGTGTGTGTGTGTGTGTGTGTGTGTGTGTGTGTACCTGGTGTGGGGGGGGGGGGGTTGTCTGCATGGCCGCACCTCCATCTCACTCCCTGCTTGTTCAGCATTAGTGGCTGTCAGGTGCCCGGAGGGAGGTCCCACTGCTCGAATCAAACCCACACCAGCTGCTGCTGCTGCGGCTCTTTGCTGTTTATCGCTACAATCTGGTGAGAGTGTTTGGAAGAGAGATTTCAGCCCCAAAAACTGCCAACCCGCTGCTAACTGTCTGACCAAGTGTTTATGTAGAGCAGTGGAGACAATGTCTCCTTTTCAAGACATTGTATGTGTGGCCTTCACTGCACTGAATAGGGTTGGTATTCTTCACACAAAGCAATTGACTGACCCTTTTTAAGCTATTTAGACCAGATGCAACGTACACCAGTTTATACCTACATCCTGTGTGCACGCTTCTCTCTTTGTTGCCGGATGTGACACGTTATATGATGCCGTCGTTTTTTTTAAGACTTTTCTGATGACATACATTATGACTTGCTGAAATTCATGTTGGGAAGGCAATCTTAGACCGCAAAAAAAGTTTTGGTTCTGACAATGGCTGAGGACCTGAGCGAGGGGAGCGATATTCATGGAGGAAAAAAAAAAAAAACTCTTCAAAAGATTCAATAATAGACTCCAGCATACCTGATAAGCTGCTAATCCACTAGCCAAGGCTCAAGGTGAGAGATATGTCAGAGGAGGAGGATTTGAACAAGTAAGAGCTAGTATCGCCGCTAGCCAGAGGTAAAGATTGACCTGATGCAACACCGTTACTAGAGGCGCTAAAAGCTTTATTTCTTAAGGGTAAAGCCAGTGATTCACAATAAAAGCCAGAAAGTTCAAACTCTCAAATGTTTATGTCATGTTTCTATCTGCTTCATTCTGCTACCATTAGATGTGGCTGGATGATACGTAGCATGAACTAGATTATTTTAAAACATACCACAGCCCAGTGGACACATGATATCTTCATCAAGCTATTTACCCAAGACTTATCTATGGGAGTCAGGTTTGTTTAGGTGTTATTAGCAGGTGAAAAGGTTATCTACACAATCATCTTGACACAGGACAAACCTTTCACACTGATGCTAAACCAACACAGAGCTTAGTGTTAAGGAATATGGCATTTAGTTGCAAATTGAGAATTTAAAAATAAAAATAAAAAACCCCCCACCAGAACTGACTTTTGGTTGCATTTTTTTTTTTTTTCCCCATTTGACCAACTTTGATACACATCTTGAATCTGTCAAACTATCTCTTTAAGTGCTGATCCTAGCCAGGATCAAAGTGGGCACAGAAAACTGGAACACCTGAAGGAAATCCAAGGAACCGGAACTTTTTGCTGTGAGGCATTGGTGCAAACCGTCTTACCCCAGTGTGCTGCCCTGATATACATTTCAGTTTGCATCATTCAAATTCATAGCAGCAGTATTTACATGAAAATCTCAGCAGGACAGTTGGCTGCTGCTGCGATCAAAGTCAAGACTACTTGAGTTACAAGTGTGGTCTGGGGCTTTAAACATGTTTATTAAAAAAAAAAAAAAAAAAAAAAAAAAAAAAAAAAAAAAAAAAAAAAAAAGCACATTGAAACAAAATGTCCCCATTAAGACATATACAGGTATGGAATGACCATGACACATGCTAACATTGTGTTAAACTATACATGCACAAACACCTGAGCAACACAGCTCATGCATCCCCATCAAGCATACCTTCTATCTTATGCAGTTGCTATGGTATCAGCCCTCTCTCCATCTCTCTGGATGTGGCTCCCTCCTGCTCACTTCTCTGTGTCACTGCCCAGGTTTCCACTGACCTAACACAAACATGCGTCCTGTCAGTGAAGATATACTGGCACATGAAGTGTAGTTTCCATGAGAAATAAAAACACTTGCATAACACAAATGTGATCTAGAAGTGATGTGTGATTAGCTCATAGGTGTATGCTGCATAAAATGAATATTGATAACCCGTCTATTGATGTTTTTGATGTACTTTGAATGCAGGCCAGCAAAATCATCAAACACTGACACATTGTGATGCAGAGGAGCCATATTGTTGATTTAACTCACATTAAAAACACTATGCTTAGACTGTTTAGGCATGTTTTTTTTGTTTTTTTCCTCCCCCTCCCCTTTTTGGAGGTTCTAAAACATTTGTCCATTTCTGCTGAACATCTGTGCTCCATGCTAGGGCAATTTGATGGGTAAAAGTTGTTGGGGCAAAGATGTGTTTTAAATAAAATAAATAAATAAAAAGGTGGACCTGAAAGATGTCTTTGTTAAAGTGTCCTGTTTAACAGACAACAGCTTCTATGGTCATGTAAGTCTACTGATTTCAAACTCATCCCTCTATGCTGTGAACAAAAAACTTCTACAGGAGCACCTCATACTTTTCCTGCAGTAGTAATACTCTTCTCTACCTCCCTTTTGCTCAGTAGGCCATATGTTTGTCACATGTTAGGATGACTGGACCCAAATTGCAGACAACACATCATGCAGGTAGGTGCAATGTAAGTGCTTTAAAGAATGTCCAACAAAACTCACATGAAGGCAGTCAGGAACAGAACACTGGAGATCCAGGGGAAAAGAACAAAAAAAAACAAACAGGAAGATTCACAGGATCGAAAACAAACAGAAAAGTCCAAATGCTGGAGACACAAGAGAAACAGGTCAACGGAAGCAAAAAAACTTCCAAAAGAACAAAACAGACAAACTTACAAAGACAGAGAGGAAGACTGAGACTTATATAAACCAGGAAGGCAGAGGTAATTGGACACAGGTGTAACACAGTAGGGCGGGGCCGACAATCACAATGGAGGGAAAACAAGACAAAGACCGGAAGTAAAACAAGAGTGTACACAAAAGGTAAGTAATTTCAAAATAAAACAGGAAATAAACAAAAATCCAAACATAAATTCTACTGAAATGGTCCTTTCAAGGTCAGACTATGATAATATAAGACTCACATTTAAACTTATTAAAATTATTGGATTGCTTTATAAATCAGTTTTTCTTAAATACAATGTATATAAGAATCTTGTTTCCATATTTTGGGTAGGCCCAATTTCTATATATATATTTCCTGGACAAGCCAATCTTTTCACATGTTCATGTCAAAGACCTCAGACAGGGAATTTCCTGCTGTGACAGCAGCGTGGCAGAATAAAAATAAAGCTCTTCCCACATAATGATACATCTGTATATCTAAAATAATTTAAGTTCTACTAAAACTAGTAGCCACTATGAGTAAAGGGACGTCTCCACAGCTGAACAGTTGACCATTTGTAAAAAAGAACATAGGCCGACTGTAAAAAATACAACAAAAAAAAAAAACGTTTTTTTGCCACATGTCGGGGCTACAGCAGCTAATGTTGTTGTGTTGCTAGTTTAGCAACTTTCTGGCTGAATCTGGAAAAATGGTGCCCAGTGAGTGCAAGAGACATCAGCATGTTCAACTGACCAATCAGCAGCCAGACAGAAGTTTGTGGAGGTCATCTATTTCTGTTTTAAATAAATAAACTTGACTTTTATTTTTTTTTCTTGAAACACAGAAATGTCATTCGAGTGTTTGTATCTTCTCTATTCATCACAGTTCAGTTCCACAGTCTATACAATAGCGTTCATAAACAGATTTTGAAATTAGAACTTTAGATACATATTGACGAGATGATAGCAGCTTGATAAATTATTCAAGGACTCAGCTCCAGGACTTAAGGAATTTATTGACATATGCATTAATAATATTTTTCTCTACAACACTGGTATATTTATTATGTATTTATACAATTGTAATGAGCTCAGTATTGCCTTTGTTTTTGTATTTGAGGAGCACACTGACCTTAATTTATATGCATATAGGGGTCTGTTGCTGCCCCCCCTTGATTGGCTGTTTTTCCCAGGTGATAGCCCATAGCCTTTATATGTATTATGCTGTTTGTATGGTGTTGTTTGTCTGTATGAATTTTGCTTGATGAAACCCTGGGGACTGGGCTTAATAAGATGGGTTCAAATGATGAACAGTGCGTTGAATTTTTTTTTATTTTATTTTCATATGCATTTAAAATGCCACCAGTGCATTTCCATACATTGACAAACTTATAAGTTTGTCAATGTATGTCACAACTTAAAATTTCACTTTAAAAAATGTGTATGATATATGTAAATAGCTATGTAATGATGTGAAATTAGTGCAATCACCTATTGTAATCCAATGCTCAACTATGAACCAGAGCCTAAGCCTTGGTGTCATGCTTCAAGAACACCAGGAAGTATGCTGATGTTATTAAACAGAAGAAGACTGACCGTTTTATTATAACATCCAGAAAACATAATAATTATATATAGTGTATTCATTTTTAATGGTATGGTACAGTAAATGCCAAGTTATTTTGACAGTTATATGGTTAGTTTTGACATCTCATCAAGTTACACTTATTCTGCTACATGGCAGATTTACTGTGTAAATATATCATGCACTCAAAATGTACATTACATATGGAGGAAAAAAAAGTCTTGTCAGTCATGGTTTCTATCATACCTGCAGTGTTCTTTCCCCTTTTTGCAATGTTGTTGTCTTTATTCAAATTCAGTTCGATGGAGACCAGACGTCTTTCTCTTTGCCTTTCAGTTCCAATTCTCCTATATTCTTTCTTCATGTTTCCACGACACATCAGGATCAAAGAACATTGAAATAACATCTTCACTGCCGTTGATTTTGCTTCAAAGAAAGAGTCAAATCAAAAAAGAAACAATTTCACCTTAGTATGACAAACACAACAGAGAAAAATATCACCATATTTGGAAAAAAAAAACCCATCATTTTCATTTTTCCCATATGGAGGTATTCAACTTTTACGCAATCCTTATATCATATATGTCAAAGAAGAGGTCAAATGAAATCAATAAAAAACAAATGCTTTGACCTGAATTCACCAGGTCAGTATAGAACAGAGAGAACAGAGAGTATGAGTGTTGGAGTTCAACCCTGTCATCCTTTGTAAGATAACCACGATGTCTTACTTTATGCAGATGGTGTTGAGCACATTATAAAGCCATTTCAATAGACTCACATCCTACGTGATGTGATTCCGAAATGTCACCCTGTTCCTGCAGCCATCTCGTCCCATAATGCAAATCTTCACTCATGTATTACTACAAACACATTGGAGGTCCCATTCAAATGAGCTTCAAGATTAAAATCAGACGATTGAATCCAAATAAAAAGAGAGGAAAAAAGATTTTGTGATATTATGTCTCAGGAGGAATAATCGTATTCTGTCCCAGCAGAATACTGAGGCTTTTTTTTTTTCCTGTACACAAAAAGGACAGGATGTCATCATGACTGTGTTCACAATAATTTATTTATGGAGTATTTCACATTTACCTTGAAATAGTCAATGTGCTGTTTACAGACTGTATCAAAATATATGTTCATGCTACATTAAAACACAAGTGAAATTTGACAGAGACTTTCAGTTCAGCACTTACAGGGGCTTTATCAGAAATATGTGGTGAAACAAACCAGAATGACTGAGCTCACATAATCAATGTGACGAGCTGTTTCATGCTTTAAAGTGCACAAACACAAAACTAATCCATGGAAAATGTTCAATACCCCAACAAGCAAAAACCTCCCTGCTCGCTTAGAGTGCAAAGTTAAATATTAACACATAGCAATTTGGTCGGAGCCATGGACTTTATTGAGGTGGTGGATAGTTTTGCACAATCACTGGTGAAAAAGAAACGCCTTTTTTAAGGTCATACTGCTCAGAATGTCACTGTCAGCATGGCTGTGAATTGAAAGTGCAAAAGTTTATCAGACAACATAATGACGCGTGTTTAGGTTTGAAGTGTGACACCTGCTGTCAGCTGATAAAGGTGGAAGACTGATGACTCTGAACTCGGGCTGAACGACACACTGTATAGTTTTCTGATCCTTATCTAGATATCAACATGTGCAAAATCAATATTGCAAAAGGCAACAAAATGGATGGCATCACATTTCTGATGTGCGTAAGTGTGAACCCATTGCTATTGACATATTTGGTGTGAATATGAGATATATGAAAGATATGAAATTTTGTCCATTTTGTGCAGACCTATTTGAAATGATAATGCTTTTTTTATGGTAACATTATCCAGAAAGAGCAGGTTTTTTTGTGCTCTTAACATGTGTAAGCAAACAGAAGGAACTCTATATGCTAATGTTATTTTTCTATGCTACCGTTGCTTTGACAATTTGGTAGTGAGTGTTGAAAACGAGGACATTTTAGTGTTTCACAGGACTGGGGACACCAGTGACCACTGTCACTGTATACAACAACTAACACTGTGTAGTCTTGGCCAATGTTATCTCTGCTAGCTGTGATTTCTCACTGGAAAGCCACGTGTCATGTTGGCTAGCTAGAGCCGACTTGTATTCATTAATGTGATGTGTAAAAAAAACAACAACTTTAGGGAATGCAAGAATTAGTGCTGCATAGGAATGTATCTCTAAAGAATAATTTGAGTAGTTTCCAGCATTTTTCTTCATCTCTTTACACTGAAAATATCAATTTATAAGCTACAATGCAAATGTGGCAACCCGTTTTTCTATTCTATATATTTACGGTGATTTGAAAATCAAACTGTTCTGATTATATCCTCTGAAGCTGTGACACCTTTAATTAAAGTGGAATACCCACAGGCTTTAATGTGGCCTCACTTTGTGTGTGCTCTCACATGTTATCTGCACCACTGACAGCAGACACCTGACAGCCTGTTAATTGGCAGATGGTTGATTGGCTATCTTTAATTGGCTGCTGCTAACTGACTGTTGTGGCCCATCTGTGTACTACCATCATTCGCAAAGCTAGCTTTGTGACAGCACTTCACTTAACCATCCCCTGCTTTGCCTGCCTTTCATTGCCCATTATAATTTGAACTGTTTCAAACATGGGAACAATTGACTCGTGTGAAAAATGGGACTCACATTAGCATATATGTGGTTAATACTTATCCGTCTGTTCATCCTCCTCTCCTCACACATACAGTACCTCCATGCCCACAGGTTACAGATTATTAAGATGTCTTTCTACTTGTGTACCACCAATGTACTTCTGCCTCTGACTTTCAGTCAAGTAGGAACATTTGATAAAGTCATTACCATAAACCTCATCATCTGATTTTTCTGATGTAACCTATTTCTATTGTCGGGTGTGAAGGCAGACACTTCAGTGTCTGTGCTGACAGTGAAAGCTGTCATCTCTCTTCCACTAGAAAGACAAAAGAAAAGCATCTGCTCTTGTGATTTGATCTGCCTTTCCGTCATTTATTAGTCCGTAACATTTTCTCTAGGGAATATATGTAGCTCATTTTGAATCTAAACATTCATTTTTCATCTTGATCTTCTTGCATCAACAATCAGCAGTTCTTCAAGCTTGGCACTTCTGTCGATATTTTTCGACACAGTGGATGTACAGAATTTTGTCAGTCGCTGCTGGGGGCTGCGATGCCTGGAACCTGCAGGGTGGACAGTACCTTTGACTCTGGTTTCTGCTGTTACCCGTTACTGATGAATTTTATTCTAACACAGCAAGAGGTAGGGTGGCTCTCTCGTTTGGGCTGTATTAAGAGCTGTGTTTTAATTGCTTTTAAAGCAGATGCATAATGCAATATGGAATATATGGGAATGATTTATCAGTCTAGCTCCAGTAGCTGAAAGAAGCATGAATATTGGAGTTGGATTGTGCGGGTGGCCAAACATGATTCAAACTGAATGCTAATACTGTGTCTGTGTAAATTGGTAACTTGCTAATACATCATATTAACTTGCCAACTTTATGAGGTGATAATTTGTCAGTATTGCCTTAGTTTGTTCTGCTGACCCAAGGTAGCAGAACTCTTATGATAATGATTTAAAGATCTTCCAGCAGTGAAGAAAGTCCAGTTTGAAACAAAACAAATCAGATTTGAATCTATGTAACTTCACTCTAATTTCAAAAGGACCTGTCTCTGCTTGAAATGACTAAAAACTACTCTGTAAGAGGAGAGAGATGTGTATTTATGGGCAGTAATTTTGAGCCGCTTGAGTTCTAATAGCATTGATCTCACCTTCCCAAAGGAACCACAATTAAGGACCCAAAACATGGTTGGCATGAGCTATCCTTATTGAAGGTTTTGTTTGGCCTTAGCAGAAAAGCCTCAGGTATATAATACACATTATAAATCTGAAGCCATCTAAGCCTACTGAAGGAAGCCCAGTGGAGCATGTGGTGAGCTAAGGCTAAGTATCACCTGCTAATATTGTTTTGGGGGTAAATGATTTTCCATGCAGACAGTCTCAGCTACCCATGGCACTTAATAGCACCTTCCCCACTGAATCGAATCAGACTGTCGGATGACTAATTACGTATTGATGTCCCTCTGTGTCTAGGTTGCTTCAACTGAAGGGCCACAAAGGAAGTCATTTATTTCAGTTGTCAGCTAAAGAGCGTTTTGTTTTATATTCATTAAGCAGTGGCAGACGAAACCCGCAAGAACATCATTGCATGTAAATCAGAAAACAACGAAATCCAGAACAAAATGAACAAAGACTTAGGAACAAATTCGTGAGAGAGATAGTGAATATCTTGGTAATAATCAACCAAATGATTAAAGATGGAACATTTCAACAACTCAGTGAAAGGCAGAAAACATTTGACGATTCGCCTTCCTGTCATTGTTGTAATTGCAGTATCGTTCCCTCAGTACCTTTGTTTCTGAAGCCATTAACATTTCTAGTCCTTTCATCTCATTCCCAGCTCCTTCTTTTACCTCATCTTTTCTTCTTTCTTATTCAGAAAGCAATTTGTGTTTTTTTTTTTTTATCTTATTATATTTTTTACGAGAACAAAGTGTAAAAATGCAACAAAATACTTAATGTTTTTGGTGAATACACCAACTGAGTGCTACAGATTGCTGCTCTCCTGCGCCCCAGTCCTCCTTTTTTCTTAATAACACAGGCTAGAAAATGGGATGTGGCAATATGATAATGACATATGTGTAAAAGACAGCGGTTCATCATACCTAGCAGTGGAGAATTGTCGAGGCCTTCCAGGCCTTATGAGAAGGCCAAACATATCAGCATTTAAAATGTTATATTCAATCTTTTTGATTTTGTTTTTATTTTTCTTCTAATTCTAATTTCATAATTATTTTTCTTATAGTCATAACTTTAGACTTATTTTCTATCACATTTGCTTCAGAAATGAAAGGGCGACTACCCTAAAACCATGAAAATAGAGTTATCCAATCAGATTTTTCTTTATTTCTTTATTTCTTTTTTCATTGTCTCTAGGCAGAGAAGAGTTAGCAAGCTTACTGATTGGTTAGGAGTTCATAACCGAGACAAAAGGCCTGAAGCCCCCACAGCTGTGTGTGTTTGTTTAGAAAGTGGCAGGTGAATTAACAAATCACATTCAAAGATTTATAGTGGGTGGGACCAAAAAGCACTGCCCTAGGCCTTCCTGAGGCCTCAAGGCCAGAGCTACTCCTTGAGGGAAATCGTCATCAGCTTTTCCAGGAGGTGTGCTCGCTGTCTTCATTCAACTCTCCCAGGGTGAAACTCAACAGAACCTTGTGGGAACACTTCCAATTTGTAGGCAGCAAATTAATGAAAACAAGCATACCTAGAGCTACCCCAGTCGGAACATGAAAAAATTGTTTTCAAGTTGCCCATCTGTCTGCAATGGACACATGACAATATTCACAGCATGGAATACTTTTATGAAATTCTTTTAACGCATTTGATCTGTGGACCCTTACGAACTAAAGGAAGACTTCATGACCACCTCAAAGCTAGGCAGTCACCATTGTTTTGCCGTCTTGCTGGTTTCTGATGCCAGTAAATCTGAATGAACTATACTTTTGTACTCATAGTTACTGTAAAATGAACTGAACAGTTGAATTGTGATTGAATGTGTAACATCTCAATATTGACTTAAGTTGAAGCAGTCATGTTCTTCATGTATGTTTATGTTGTTACACTACATAGCACAAGTTAGACTGGTCGCCAACGACCAGATGGGCTTAGTGCCCTCAGATGTACTTTTTTGCTTCCTCTGTTTAAGCTTAATATAGAAAAATAGCAAAAATAACAAAATTATCAGCTGAGATACATGGGAGTAGTCACTGGGTAGGGTTGAAGCAGGGACAGAGATTATGACTGTTCAGCTGATTCTGAATATGATTTGGCCATGACAACTGATTGGACCGAGCTGCACCAGGTCTGTTCCAGTCTGGGTCGGGTGTTGTTGACAGTTGGCCGATAAAATCATGTAGTGTGTTGTGTAATAATTCTAACCTTAAGTGTTCAGATCCAGTCGCTGCCAGTCGTTCCCATAAAGATTCTTTTCAACATGTTTGGGACTCACTCACCAGTAAATAAATAAAAGAAGAATGATGAGCAAAAAGGTTTGCGGTTTGAGAATGCATCAGACAACGAAAATGGAGTACCAACTGATTAAACTGTGGCAAGGAGAACGAATGCCTCTACAAAATTAAATCGAAGACCTATTTCACTGAGATTTATAGCTTTACTGAATCTGAGGTCAGCTTTGTTTTACAAAGTTCACTTATATCTCATTCCCTGTGGCTCTACAGTTTGTGCTGCCCATGCCTCTCCATCTATGCCCCCCCCCCCCGCATATAAATGATGCAACCTGCTAGGTGACGTCCATGGTTGGTTGGTACAAGAACACATGACAGTTTGCTTTCAGATGTGAGAGGATATCTGCTGCCAGAACTCCAGTCTTTACTGACCAGTTCCTCATTTGTAAGGCTGACTGTCAAAATCAAACATCTGTGCAAGTTATGGAAACAATCTTTACGTGTGGTTTGTCCAGTTTCTGTTATGGTTTGTGTGTCTTGGTTATCTGTGGTTATTTTTTTTCCTGTCTTTGTCCTGTGTCCCTCCTTCTTGGTTGTCTGCCTCAAGTATTTTTTGCTTGTGTTTGCCTCCTGCTCTCCTCCCCAATTAGTTTCCCTAGTGGTTCAGTTTTGTTCCTGCATACTGCCTCCATTTTGAGTTCTGTAAGTAAGTCACTTTTTGTTATTAAAAGACCTTTTCTTTTTACCCCACCAACTCCCTTTTTGTGTTGGCTGCATTTGGGTTCAGTTTTCCCTAAAACCTGACAGCTAGTCTGCAAGCTTTGAGGAAAGTTCTTTTTCATCATTAAAATGAACCAGTATTTTATTTTTGTGTACAAATCAGGGCGAAATGTGTAAAACAACCACCGGCGAGGACATATTCCACAAGATGAGCTACAGCCTATGACTTTTTTCTCTTAGTATGTACATGGTAAATGGACTCCTGAAACTGAAACACTATTTTAACATGTGATAGATGACATGTTTACTGATTCTCTCAAACTACAAAATCTGTCTTTAATCTGTGCTACAAAGGCTGGAAATCTCCCAAATTTGATCAGGTTTTCGTGATTTCTCATCTTTTTTGTCCCTTTTTTCTGTTTGTACTGAAATGAAATAAGCTCCCAACCTGCTTTGATGTGAAAACAAGCATGTTTATGAAATGTGGATGAATCTTTTTGGAGCTGTCAGTTACATGGGCTTCACTGAGTTCTGATGTTACTCTAATAACATAATTACATAATGTATATGTAATTGTCCTGACTTGTGTGGGCTGTGCATGCGTTGAGTTTTGTGCATGCATATCTGTGCATGTGGGTGCACTTGTCCGTGTGTATAAATATCTTGCATCACCTCAGGTGTGTTTGAAGCAGATTTTCTGGGGAGTTAGAGATAAATCATCCGAATCCTTGCTGACATCAAAACCCCCGAAGCACTAATCAGCAGTGGTCTCAAACAAATGCGAACAGGCAGCGAGACGACCACTACGTGGGCTTCAATCATCACTGCCGATGTCTTACTTTGTGTGTGTGTGTTAACAGGTATCTGGGCTGTCGAAGGAAGAGATAAGGAGATGGAGGAGGACAGAAGAACGCAGAGAGGAGAGAAAGGCAGAAAGAACAGACAGTAGAAGAGGAGAAGAGTTCCCACTTTCTTTCTCCGCAGTTACATATACTGCAGTAAGCATCACATTGAGGGACACTGTGAACAGCGAATGACCTTAAGTAAGATGTTTAAATTCTCAAACAAAAGCTCTTTCACGAGACAATGTTATATTTCAATGTGTATTTATAATGAATGTGTATTTCATTTTGTGATGCAGTGACCTTGTAAAATATCCAACACTAAGTCCACAACACTCACTGCTCTCTCTTTGTATAGAACTGAGTGTTGATTGAAGTCAAAGCTGCTCAAACAACTACAAGTAATGCTGCGTGTGTATGGCGCAGGGTAAGGGACAAATTTAAGACAACTGAGAAACTGGCAATATCCTTGCCGAAGCCAGTCACCGACCTGGCCTCCGGTGGTAAATGAAATGCTGTTGTTTGGTCAATTTTTATTTTAACATCCTGAATCAGAAATACTCCCACTGTTTGTGTGGCAAAAGACACACAAACAAAGGTAAACATAGGAAGTGATACTTTAGATAACTTTATAGCCAGTCCAAATGGAGGATGCAGTTTTCACTGAGTTTTTGTTTAGCTCAGTTTTTTTGGTTAATGTGTTCCTTCTGAATTTCCCACTGTATTTTCAATAATGCTTTATGGGCACATGGTCCAGTAAATAATAATAATAATAATAACACGTTGCCTTCGTATGAGTAGGGACATCTGGGTTGCTTAGCGTGTGGATAGCTTGAAGAAGGGATGTGATTGGGGACCAAAGCGAGCGAGCAGGATAGCTGATGGGTCAGACATTTGCTTTTCATCGATCCTTCAGGTCAAGCTGTGGACGAAAGTGTTTGGCCGTGTCTGCAAAAAGGGCAGCATAACTCAGGTCAAACTTCGCCAAACTTGAACTTCTGATGAACCCCCAGCGTACCGCCATCTCAGCACACAGTGATGCTGTGAACACGCCTTTACCTGGAAAGATTTTAACAGCTGCGTTGAATTATTCTGGATTTAATGCAGAATTTGAGATGGATCTACGCTTGGTTATCGATATAGCGGGTATCTGATTCTTTTATGCTTCCTATGGCACTGCAACATGATGCTTTGAGTTCAGTCAGACAAATCCTGATGCACCTCATGTCCATCTTACAAATGTAGTTTTCATTTAGAAAAGCTTTTTTTTTGTGTGTTTGTGTACATGTCTTTTTGTGGTTTGAAACCATTTTATTTTGAAACCATCTCAGTGAGGACATTTCTTCATTTGCTCAGAACTTCAAAGATTGTTTGAGGGTTAAGACTTGGTTGTTAGGAAATAATTTGGGTTTGGGCATTTAGTTTTATATAATTATGGTTAAGGCAAATGTCAAGAGAATGCATTACGTAAATGATTCACATCCATAGAAAGTTGTGCGTGTGTGTGTGTGTGTGTGTGTGTGAGTAGCTGAATACTCAAAACCACAGTGACAATAATGAAAAATCTATCATAGAAGTCATAAAATAAAAGTCTCTTTAGATGATGAAGTTGTTATCATTATTCCTAAGAACAGATGTGAGCTCTTATCACAGAGCTGTGACAGAAGCCTAGTTGGGATAGGAAAAAAAATAAGTTTATTTTTTAGTTGTATTAAACTGAAACAACATCTGGTTTTGACGATCATCATCTAACAGCCATTGCGTGTCGAGCCAAGCCCTCTGAACTCAGTGGCCTGTCGATCTCAATTATATTATTCTGATGAGAGGAGAGGACTGCTTTATTGGAATGTGGCCCAACTTTGTCTTGGTGGAAACCGCCCAGATGGTTCAAAATGTAGCCCAAATGATCACGGCCCACCCAGAAGAAGTTTTACCAGCCAATTGAATAAAAAGCAGCCCAATTGCGCAACTGTGCATGATGGTTTATACACACCTCACACTGGTGGCTGTTGCTATGTGATGCAGCAGTTGCCATTTATTCAATATGCCTATTATATTTAATAAGATATAATAAGAAGATGTAATAATTTCCTTTGATGGTAGCAGAGGCTCTTTTTTATTTATTTTTTTTTTTTTAAACATTTTACCCAGGTAAAATGTTAATTACATTCATAATCCTCCAGTGTCTTTAAACGTTCACACACACAATATACCGACCTTCACTTTGTTTTCTGTCCATCTTAATAGCAGCAGGGCACAAGTGCACTTCCATTTCAGCTGGCACAATATATACTCTACCACTGGTGTATTCACTTAAATCACATTAATACCTCCACAGAATAAAGGAAATAAAGACGAGTGATAGCAGCCAATATGACACATTAGCACAGTGTCTTTCACTGATCAACCCGGTCTCCACTAGCTCAAATAAAATTATTTGTCGTCTGCTTTTCAAAGCTCTGGAGTTTTTTTCCTCCCATGTAAAATCTTGGACATTGTGAGGGAGAAATCTTCACCAGGGCCAGATGGGTTCAGATCCTCAACCACACAATTTGTAGTCTCAAATAAAACACAAGCAGTCCTTCTGAATTCAATGTGATGTTAGGTTTATTGCAGATAGAGTCAAACAGTGCAATGAACCGGTTTAGTCCCAGGAGTAAACTGAGTTGTCTGCACTGTGCATCAACTCTTATAATCTTCCTCTCTCCACCTATTGTACCGTTACGCTCTCCTATCCAAACATAGCCATACTTGGACACCATTATCTCATTAATCATAATGGTGTCTAAAGAATACAGGGCATCCATCACATTCTTGTGCCATTCTGCTCAAGACTTCAGTATAATTCAGCTCGATTTCAACATGACGAAAATAAATGATTGTACCTTTAATGAAATGGTAATAAATCCACGATTCACTGACATATTTGATAAGATAAGCAGAACACTCAGGAGCAATAAAGCACAACTGAAATGATCAAAAACATTTCCCACAACATAAAGGAGCACAAATCAGACTTTTGATGAAATATGATATTTTTCATATTTTCTCCCAGTACGAACACAAAAAGTAAAAAGACTCATCTTCATGAGTAAAACAGCTGGTAATATGACACGAAAGTTTGACGTATGAATAAGTAGCATTCCTTCTACAAATCACTGATACCTGCTGGTTATAATGAGACAATCTGCCACTATATTTCAGCTAAACACAATCAACAAGACAAGCTGCTCTATAAGGATCAAAATCTGCAACTTAAAAATAAAGAAAAAGAATATGCATGGGAAAAAAAAATGCACAACCTACATTTATCCCAGATACCCATCATTTAATTTCCCTCTACTCTAACATTTCAGGTACACAATAGAAATAAATGCATATTCCATCAGTTTAACTGCTACAACATTAGGAAAATGTCAAGCAAAGCATCCTGCCTACATAGAAATCTGCCATATTAAAGACTTGTCAGTGGTGAAAAGCAAAGCTAATTACCACGATTTGTCTTGTTCCTTTTTATTCACTGCACAGCTGGAATTGCTGCTTATAATTCAATTGTAGACAAATGATCTGACACTCTTCTAAGATACATGCTCATGAAAAAATGTTGTGACACCTGTTTAGCATGGCTCTGAACTCAATATGGGAAGACAGACCTGTCATTTCATTAGACATAACTTAAGTGCTACAATGTAAGTCGATAAGTTCTGTAATTCTAGCAATGAAATTCCCTATACTCTAATATTAAATACATAAATAAACAACACTTTAAATTGGATACAGTTCCCTGACCTTTCTGACATTTTACATTTGTAGACACCCTGGTCTAAAACTGTTTGGGTATTGCTGGGAATTGTCTGGGGTTAAATGGATCAGAAATGGCAGAACTCTCCCAAACCGGAACTGTTCCGCTCCATAAACGTGCCATAAAACCTCAGCTCCACATGCCAACACACAGGGTGGTGATTCAAGGGCCCCAAGCTGAACACGAGTGACATTAACAGGACATTTTATATGCTTTATATTGACAGGGTCAATTTATCTGGATACTCAGAATTTGAAGCAGCTCACCAGACTGCTTGCATTTTCCAGTTTAGCATTGTGAAGTTGTGGGTTGGAGGGCTTACTGCAATTCACAAAAATTCATAGAAGTTAAATACAGTGTAAATGTGTCTATGGGTGTCTGTGAGCCATAATGCGTGTCTGTAAGCTCCTGTATTAGTATTCCCATGTCTTAGCCTTGGTTGGATGGGCTCCAATCCCAATCCAATTGACTGTGGTATAATTGGGTAACTAGTTCATATCAGGAAAGAGCAGTGTCTGTATAACATTTTATTTCTTCAATGAAGATGTATTCATTTGGTTAATAATGCCTAATAAAACCATCCATCCATATATCATCCATTCAGTCACCCATCTAGCCATCGTAAATCCATCCACTGGTATCATCCATTCATATAGTTCATCCAGCCATCCATCTATCCAGTCAAATATCATCCATCCATTCATCCATCCATCGATATAAATTACCCAGTCACCCATCTAGCCATCATAAATCCATCCATAGAATTCATTCAGCCATCTATCTATGCAGCCATACAGTGTATCATCCACCCAGACACCCATGCATTCATCCATCCATAGATATTATCCATCCATCCATCCATCCATTGATAGATATAATTGGTCCATCCATCCATTTATTTCATTAATCCAATCATATCATCCATCCAGCTTGAACCCATCCATATCATCCATCCATTGATACATCATCCATCTCCAGGGTTCAGCTCGTTAATGACTTACTGCAGCAATTACATTTAATATATAACATCTGATGATTCTCAGCGATCCTTAATCATTTCCTTCTAAGCACTCCTCATGTGACTGCTCCTGTACAGTGATGCTGAGCTGTTGTCTGTGATTTGAGTTGCAATGCATTTAGAGAAAGAAAGAGAGCCAGGGGGAGGGGAGAGAGAAAAATAGAGGGTCACAGAGGCACACAGGCAGAGTAGGAAGATGACGAATTAGTGTGTATAGATGAAAACAACATCAATGAAGGCTTCCATTCTTCAGACTATGTGAAGATTAGATAATCTCTCTGTGTCTCTCGCTCCCTCCCTCTTTGCATCTCTGTCCGCAACACATCAATTTCATTCTATCCTATCGGCTTCATGGCCATGGCAGTTGAAAACAAACTCTGCCAAACGCATCAAAACAAAACTAATCAACATTTTTGGGCCATAAATTGCATCCCATCTCCTGTGTAGACCCCTCAATCCCTCCACCCACCCAACACGCACACACGCCCATCAGACAACCCACCTCTTACTGAAATTGATAGATTGTTCTGTTGTAGCATGGAGGGCTTTTTAATGCGAAAGAGGGAGAACATGCCAGGAAATTAAAGGGCCATTTTACTGAAAATCTGTTATATTAAACTATTGGTTCATCTCCATTGGGCAGGTGAGGAATGGATTCCATCCATCTTTCACGGTGAAACACAGCCCTGCCAACATATTCCTTTTAATGTTTTATTTTTCATCCTCTATCGCTGCAACGCCCACTGTCTGTCCATCGTTTTCCACCACGATGTCACTTTTCTTTGTCATTTTCAGGGCAAAGCAGGTTCCACAGTTTCTTCATCATTATCATAAATGTTCAGCATTGTAGAAACGAAGTACAAATGCTTTGTGTTTAACTTGTGCCCTGTAGAAAATGGATGGGGGTTCTTCAGTGAACCTTACCGTAAGGTGTAGTGATTGCAAGGCCCGTTGTCAAACTACTTCACAGGTGGGCTAACCACTTTAGCCATCTGGGAAGAAGCTAGTGCTTTTCAGTCACAATAGCTAACTAGGTTACTAACTGACAGCTTGCAAGATATCAAGCTAGATAGATCAAAAATGATACGTTCACACAGGTATTCAAAAAACATAAGTATACCATCGACTCATGTCTTATCATTTTTGTGGAGCCCTTTAAGTGGTAAAATAAAAGTGGATGGTGCAACATAGCTAACAAGCTATAATAGCATCCTCTGTCCTTGTACTTCAAGGGTTAGCAGTGTTGAGATGGAAAGTTGTCTTGGGTACAAAAATTTTTGTTTAGTTTTAAAGCATCATAATTAAATTTTAAATGCTGGTATGAACAGGCCCTTCTAAGTAGATTTTTTTTTATGTTTACCTTCTTACAATGCGTTCATGGCATATGTACAAAGGGTTATTGCTCACTGTATTCCTGCTCTCCATACTGACCATGAAGCGATCCCTTCCTAATGCAACCACAGTGCAGGAAGAAGGGGATAAAATCCAGTCTGTGGCAAACCAAACCTTTCCTTTAAGGTTTTCCTTATGTGGAACTCTCCACTAGAAGTCTATATAACTACATAGAGAAATCAATTTGAAGGTTCCTTGCTGATATTATTTTTAGCTTCTATCTTTTCATCACTTTTTTATTTTTAATAAATGTGAAGTAGTGTACTGAATGCATGTATGAGCCAAAATGAGTCCCTGCCCACTGTTTGTACAGCAAAGAGATGCCGTCTCTGTAGCCATGCAAATAGAAAAAACACAAGCAGGCTCTCTCCAAACTCGTGGCCTCAATTCACTGTGACTCCCTCCATTTGGTTGTTTCTCAGAGGGTGTGTGTGTGTGTGTGTGTGTGTGTATTACTCAGTTGCTGTGCTCAGCCCAGCATAGAGAGGCACATCTAATATGCTATATAAACAACACTCTCTTCCTCAGTTGCTCTCTCTTCTATTTTCTCGTTCCTTCTCTGTCTTTCTTCCTCTCTTTGTTATCTTTATTCCTTTGTTTGTATTTCTTTGCTCATTATAGTTATGTTAAGTTCTGGTAGTTATTTTTAGACTCACAAGACTAGGTCAAACCCTACTAGGCTAGACCATGTATGACCACTGTAATTGAGGACGTGGTTGAAAACTGTTGCGGAACCACTGCAAAATCTGTCAGCCGGTGTCAGCCTTTGTCTGTTTGCTTCTCTCCTGCTCTTTGTGCTCAAATATACAGTATTCTAATGCAAATTCCCAATAAAGCTGTTCTCATTTACGTGTTTTTCTGTTGTCAGAAAACAGAACAAAGTCTGAAATACTGACCCGAAACGTAGCCCATTCAGTCTACATGTTACCAGCAGTCACCTCCAAGCCATTTAAAAGCTGTTGCGCTGCTGCTAAAATCCTGATTGATCTAACCGCCCCGTTGTCTGACATGAAATCTCTGATTAAAGAGAGTAAAAATCCTTTCGACTGCCAACCAATACCATGAACTTTTACAGTGTTCTTACAGGAACATCAGCCGAATATATAAGGCAATACCACCCCCCATGGGGTATTTCAATTTGTAAATTGTACCTTGTGCCCCCCAGAGATCAGTGGATTGCATAACCTTAAAACTTAGTGTTTGCCCTTTAAATCCAACTTTATAAGCATGTTATTTCCTTCAATCTAACTTGTGAACTAAGTTCGTTCGCTGAGCCCAGTGTGTGCCCCACTAAACTCAGCTGACAATCCGGTGTGCTCTACAAAGCAATGTGAACAAAATGAAGTGTTATCAGTCATCTGGTGTGTACATCTTAAATCCCCCCACAGTCTGTTCAGTGGGGTAGTGTGTCCTCAGCCTAACCAGATTATCTGTCCACAGCATTGATGTGTGTTGCTCTGTCAAATTACTGTACAACACATTACCTCCAGGGAGTCACACACACACACACACGCACACACACACACAAACTTTACAACACAAGGAAGGATGAAGCCGATACACAGGCAGCCGCAGTGATTGCTATCAGAGGAGACAGGGAAGAGGGAATCAAAGTCCTAATCATAAACTACATCTCCTTCCATCTCTTCTCTCTGTCTCCTCTGTCACAAACAGCACAATGATGTCCTGTACAATTAGTTGTGTCATTTGCAGAACAGCTTCTTTAAAGCATATAAAAATGATCCGAAAAAAGCTTTTATGGGAATCTGATGTGTTGTGCAAACTTTTTTTTTTTTATATCCCTAAAGTATAATCTTTCCGAGAAACAGCATGACCTCTGTGCATGCAGGTTTATCCAATGGGGTTGATTAAGATTTTCATAAGCCCATAAGGGTTTCTCTCAACCTATAAAGAGACCATGCAGCCCCTAAGCAGGCTTATACAGTGGCGCCGCTCTACATTTGTCTCAGTATCTAGCGTACGACCTCACACACGGCAGACCGACTCCGTTAAACGGAGATGGTTTAGAGAAGTTCAGAAGAAAAAGCGCATGATAACGTCTCAGAAGGTCTCAGGTCAAAGATACAGCGGCCATGATCCGAAAGAGGAGAGATTAGACTTTCATACTGTAGATACTGTATGTCTCTTGAGTTTTTGGACAGACAGAGAGATAGATATGTGGAATTGAAGAGAAAGATGTGGGAAAACGTAGGTTTTTACCGGGCAGGGACTGACAAAAAATGCTATTGGTTGCATTATGGGAAATGTAGCATGTAGAAGTGTATCGGTTTTACTCCGTACTGTGTTGGAACTTATTGATGGTAACGACACCAACAATTACAATGACATCACGTCTCTCTAAGCAGTTTATACGCATTTATTTATTTGCCACTAGGAGGCGCCTTCAAGTGGTCAAACAGCCATCTTCTTTAGCTCGTCTCGTTTGTAACGTTAAGTGTGAAGACAGCACACAAAGATGGTGTTCCGTATTTTCACTGAACAAAGTTTGAATGTTGGCTGGGAGGTAGAGCAGGTCATCCAGTAATCAGAAGCTTGGTGGTTCGAAGTGTCCATGGGCAAGATACTGAACCTCGAATTCCCCCCCGGTGTGAGTGTGTGGGTGATTTAAAAAAAAAAAGAAAAAAGAAAAAAAAAAAGCACTGAATGAATGTGTGTGTAAATGGATGAAAGTGACTTGCTTTTAATGACAGACAAGACTAGAAAAGCACTTGAGTGCAGTCCATTTACCATTTACCACAAACACCTAACCTGAAAATGTGACTACGACACATCCCTAGCAGGATGAGGTGTTTTTAGAGCTTGACCCATACAGAGGACTTAAGTCAATCCGTTTTGACCTTTCTATCTCACTGTCTCTTACGTAATTGCCTGAGTACCCTTCCAGTGAGTATCGAGTGAAATGACTGCATGTGCATCACCCGGCAATTCACATGTATTTCTGTGTGACACTGAAATAAGACAAGCGCAGACGTACACCAGCTCACAGGTGCAGATGGTGCTCCCAGCAGCCAGTGGAAGAAACACTCTGCCAGCTGCATGCAAGCAGTGTGTAAGTGATGTGCATGTGTATTTGCATATCAAATGGTGACATGAAGAGGGATTTTGAGATTCATGTTGATGCCAAGTGAATGCAGTCTGCCTCAGACACAATATCAACACGGCCACAACATTAAAAACCAGTTACCGGTTGTAATGCTGCGGCCGGGTGTCGATGGGTCTCGCCACAAGAGGACAAAACATTGAAGGACAGGTGATGTAAGAGATAGGTGAAGAGGTAGATTAAAAAAAAAAATTAGAGTGCTCCTCTGAAGCTCTCCAGGCATCTCACTGTGTCCCCAGATGTGACATCAGCCTCGTTAAAATTTACCTTTTCACCATGTTAAAACACACACTCACACACAGTGGCCATATCAAATCTCTCAAGGCATGTCTTATGCAACCCCAGAGTGTTGTCTGCCAATTGAATTATGCAGAGTGGAGTGGAATCGTCTTTAGTGCTCCTCTCAAAGTTATACATACTGGAGGACAAACGCACACACACATATACACACACACACACAAGCAGGCTCTCTCATTCTCTCACCAACTAAAAATCACATGTGGTTATGCATTTCTAACGCTCCCCTCCATGTCTCCTCTGTTGTTTTTAGTCCCCAGTGTGTCAGTGTTTGAAGTGGAGTTGCTGGAAGCCATTTTAAATCTGCTCTCTCTGTACCCGATATCAAAGACACAATCCTGAATTTATTTGACCATGAAAAGTCTACATATTCAGGTTGATTCTCCGACAGCGTTCTCCTGCTCTCTGCTCTCACTAACCTTCATTACTCAGTATAAAGATGTGGGACTGTAAATATAACAGTCTGTTCTGAATGCGCTGGGTGAACATTTTGCAGCATTTACAGCTGTACAGTGCATTCATGTGTGTGTTTAAAGATGGATTTTTTTTTTTCAGCACACACACAGAGCGGCAAATTGACAAAAAAGTGCATTGGATTAGAATCATTTACCTTCTTACTGCTGAAGAAGTAGAGTGTATTCATTGCTACGCTACCTGCATGGGCCGCTGTATCAGAGTCCAGCGGAACCCAGATGGCGAACAGCATTTGTAACATTTGTGGTAAAGATCATGTCACAAACTGTAAGAAATAAGAAAATAAAAGGTAAGTCTGCTGATTAAGACGAAGACCTGCCCAGGCTGGATTCGAACGCTGGCCGCTGTGGTAGGGACTAAGCCTAAATGGTATGCGCTCTACCAGGTGGGGCCGGGTGGGACACTGAAACGCCCCCATGTTGTGTAATTTAACAACGCTTCAAGCCCACACTGGGTCTATCAAGGAGAAATGACAGTGGAAACTTATAGTAGTTATCACGTCTGTCCGGTGTCAGATTGATCACAAAGCAGATGATTATTACAACCAAAATTTTTTTATTTTTTTTTTATTTCTCATGCAGATTAAAGCCAAACACATCAACTAAATGTATGAAATGAGCAGTATAGCGCTCGTGAGTGGATGTGTGAAAGGGTGGTGTTGTATGCTGAGAAACAGAGAGAACAACCGAACCCAAACAAACCAAACAAAAGAAACCATGTGGTGCAAGGGGGAGATCCAGCGAAGGAGTGAGGTGGATGGAACTGGGACGGATGATCTTAAATGCATTTACTGGCCAGGTGCACCCAGTTGCACTAATGCAAACTCCGCCTACGGAAGGGAGACGAAACACAAGCAACAACCAAGGATAAGACCTACACCTAGAGGCCATGGCAGAGCCAGAGGGCCGTTACACTGTCTAACTGACATTTGCATATTTATTACATGCAGATAAAGTAATTAAACAGACAGCTTTGCTATTTACTGTTTTTAAGATAAAATAACACGAAGGCCTGATTGGTCAGGGTTAAAGCATTTACACTCCACTCACATAACACACCTGCTGCTATGAGAGAGCAGGGATGATAATTACGCTCTGTGAAAGTCCCAGAATGTGAAGCGAACAGGAACAGGAGGCCAAAATAACTCACTGAGCCACAGCGCTGAAGATATCACGCGACGTGCGAGCGCACACTAACGAACACAGCGATGCGTGTGTTATGTTGGGAGAGCAGGCAAATCTAAACCCAGTTTCAAATCCTCATGTCATGTATGAATGTTCAAAATGAACAAGCAGTCTACTTGATTAATATAAGTAAATCCTTTAAACGGCATAAATAGTTTTTTTGATCGCTACAATTGGTTATTCACTGTAACCATGACGACTATAAGCGGTTTCCCCTGTACGGGTCAAAGTACAGTAGCTGATGTTTGAATTAAGGGAGCAAGTGATGAAATTGCTGCTTTTCTTGAGAGTTACTGTGTTAATATTTATAATGGAATATTTTTATAATGTGATGTTGCCACTTTGATACAAAAGAAGCATCTGAATACTTTTTCTACCACTAAAAGCCTGGCTGTTCTGTTGTCTTTAGTCATTCGTCACTTCTTTTTATTCACTTCTTTTTTCTTTTTTTTATTGCAATTTTGTTCTAAATTGTATCTTGTTCTATTTTACCTATTTTATCTGTTCTTTTATTATTAATTTTCTCTTTTGTTTGTTAATGTTGTTATAGCTTTTTAAATCTTTTCTTGTATCTCATTGTCAGCTTTCTTACTTTTCTTTTGAGCTTATCAGTCATCTGTGAAACACTTTGAACTGCACTAACCTGTATGAAAAGTGCTATACAAATAAAGTTTGATTGATTGATTGATCGTGACTGCTGCCTGTATTAAATGTCACTGGTTTTAATACAAAAAAAAGGCTTACTTGAGTACCAGTTAATAACGGTGAAAAACCCTCATCAACAGGACACAGGTACACATGAATAAACTTCATATTTAGAATATGCACTAATAATATCCCACTAATGAAATATGGGACCTCATGTGCCCCGGCCCAATTTCACCGTTGATGATGATAATTATTAACATTATTGGCGACGATGGGAAGGTCCAGTTGAAACTTTCCCTTTTGTAATTAAAGCTGCTTCTAAATTGCTTTGATAACTCTGCAATAAATCAAGTATGTACCGTTTTAGAAATGCAAACACTTTCTTATAATTTAGTGATTTGTGTCGATCTTGATCTCTGTGGATTTGTCCTGTCGTATTGTCTTCTCTTAACAACTGGTCCTTCCATTGCTGTTCACACGTGTTTTGATAAGTGATATATGACTAAAGGTTAGTCTCATTTCTATATGACAGGGATTTTTGCTGCTTTCTTCTTTATTACCTCTCATCTGTTTTCTGTTGCCTTTATCGAGCTGTAGTGTTTGTTTTTTAAGTTGCTTATTTAAATGCAGGAATGACATTGAGGTAAAAATCATTTCTGTCTCTCTCGCTGTGGCGGAGTGGGTTTTTGTTCTAGACATGCTGATTTAAATTCATGTCTGACAGGAGGATTTTTGCTGTTTTTATTTTCTGTTTTTCTTTCCCTCCACTCTCCTCTCATCACGGGGGAGTCATGCTCTAAAGGAGCTTATTTAAATTTGGGACTCACTGATTTACTTTACTTTCTAAGTTGTCATTCAGTCTCTCTGTCTCTGCCTCTTTCTCTGCCTTCACCCGCCTCCATCTCGCTCCATCTTCTCCAATTTCAGAGTTTAGCTTTTGCTGAGATTTCTTTGTAGCCCAGCAGTTTGACTTACTACTGTAAAATACTGTGTGTGTGTGTGTGTGTGTGTGTATGTGTGTGTGTGTGTGTGTGACCATTGGCCATCTATTGTTGTGCCTGGCTGGAGAACTGGCCTCAGTCTGCAACTTGGTTGATGTGGCTTCTCAGCCTGTATTAAACTTAAATTGTCTTCTTCTTCCCTTTTCTCCAGTTCCATTGGGCATCTGTAGCACGAATGTACAATCTTATGAAAAAAAGGTTTCCATGTTGTGCAGCCCAGTGCACCTGCAGTGATGTTGGTCTCTCTGGCCCCGGACAGAGAGACACATGACAACCATGACAACAGCTTTTCTAGACTCTGATGAAGATTTAAAAATATTCAACCCCTTGGTTGATGATGATAGCATCATCATCATCATCATCATCATCATCTTTATTTATAGTGTACTTTTCAAAACTAAGTTACAAAGTGCTTAACAGTAGATAGAATCAATAAAATCAATACGTTTCAAAGCTAAGAGAACAGACAGAACATTTAAAACAATGAAAACCAGTACTGAGTCATTTTAAGAGAAATAAAACACTTCAAGAAAAGGTAAAACCAGGAAAAGCTCTCAGATAAAAGTACGTTTTAAGAAGGGACTTAAAGGAGATCACAGATTCCGCCTACCTGATTTCTTCGGGCAAGTCGCTCCTGACTGCAAACGCTCTGTCCCATGTCATGTGGCCTCTGGAACAGACGGACTCAACTCTTCACAGTACAGGGAATAAAGCCCTGTCACACCAGTAAGTGGCAAAGTGACTGTTACGATCCCATGCTGGTCCAGGGGAAAGGGGAGTAACATAAGTCCAGATGCGGAATTTGAGGAGTCAGGATTTTCAAAGATTTATTGCCAACAGGCTTTAACAACTACAAATCAAACGGTTCAACAAACATATTTAACAAACAAAAAGTCTCAGCTGGGGGCGCCCCGCTGCCTCACCTGGTAGAGCACGGACCACGAAGGCTCAACAGCGACATTCACCCATACCTCACTGCGAAATCAGCAGTGCTATAAGCAAAGTGACTTACCATGGGACAATAATGTGTCTGCGCCATCGATTTCTCTCTCATATCTTTTGTGGGGCAGTTGGGGAGGTTGAATTAAAGTGGATAGTCCAACATAAGGTCATAAACTATTTTATTTCTCCATCAAAGGTGAGCACTGTCGCAACAGTTTGCTTTTCAACAGCACAAATCTGTGCGACAGAGTTCGACTCATCATGTTCTGTCCAGCTCTCTTATAATGTATCTACGCGCTGTAGTCACATTAAGGGCATAATACTTATATATCTAATTTTTTGCATTTATAGTCAATATTCAAATGTGTTTCAGATGTCAGATTTAACTGTCAGACATGCTTTTTGAGAATATAAAATGAAATATTATAATTCATTCAGGAGGTCTGTGCATATCATCACCTGCCTGGTCGTGACCAGACTGACACAATCAGCTCAAAAGGGTGACAGAAAATGTTACTCACTGCCCTAGAAAACGTTTATTAATCTTCAGCTCAATGATTATCAGATACTGTCTTTTAGAGGAAGAACATTTAAGTCAATATTGAAATTTCTTGACCTCTATGGTGATCAGTTTAGGGTTCATTTGAGATTCAAGGTGTGGCAAAGAATATCAGAAGACACAAAAAAAAAAAAAAATAAAACATGACAATGTCTGCAGGGGGAATTGATCTTTTTGAGCCTTGCCTCTCCCTGTAGCACCAAAAGGAGCTGAGACCCAGACCTCTTGTCAGTCTAATTCTCCCTCTTTCTCTCTCTTTTATGCCGCTCTGAGGGAGAGGGATTTCAGGCAGGGAGACTCAGATGGCTAAGTGAGGATAATACTGTCATTAAAGAGAGAGAGCAGCGAGACAGAGCAGGAGATGTGGACAGAAAGCGGGAAGGGAGGGAGGGATAAAGCAGAGGGGGAGAGCGGAAACAAAAGAAGCCATTCATGAGAGACTTAGTGGGAGAGAGCAAAAAAAATAAATAAATAAAAAGTCATTTTTATTATTTGGGTTTTAGCGAAATCCACTGATGTCAGCGTCGCTTGCAAGTGTTGGATTTTAGCCCCTGCAAGAATTTTTGGGGTTTGCCAGTAAGCACCTTTGTGCCTCGCAACAATAAAAGACACTTGAAAATGAAAAAAAAAAACAAAGAGAGGGAGGAGAGCAGAGGAGAAGAAAAGAGAGGAGGATGAGAGGAGAGGAGTGGGACAGAGAGAGGAACGGATTCAGACAACGTACTAACTAGTGAGATTAGCCTGTCTGCAACCCAAGGATACACAACCCTGTGTTTCTATTACGCCGACTGTGTTTGTCCCGTCTTTGAGAGATGACTGAAGACAAGTCAGAGTAATTCAGGTGCTTCACTCCATAATACCTGACCTTCCTTAAACGTATACATTTTTCTGTTGCTTCGAATCGAATTAACACGAGGCAGGAAATGTTACATGTCAACAAATGTGATGGCGTCTTGTGATATCTTTACGTAGCTGGCGCTCTTTTCTTTGTGTTCAGTCGTAACGGAGAGAGCTCGTTTTATGCACTGTTTGTATGCACTGTTAATTTCCCATACGAGGTCCTATACTTGTTAATCGGTTGCGCGCGCTGTTTTCTTTTTTACATGATGTTCAGCCGTATACAGCAAACTAAGGAGCTCTTCTTGATGTCAGGAGGTCACCGTCACGTTTGCTAGTGCACACGTGTGGAACATTTCTGCCTACACGTATCACTGATTGTAATATCTACAGAACTGCATGCACATCCACTCGCATGCCTGCTGTTGTAATTCATTTACGCGTGAAACTTTTTGTTGGAAGTCAGGTTTTACTTTCTTTACTTTCTATTTCACAATATAATCTTTGCTCCTCAGCTATTAAGGAACGGACGATTAACAGACAAGAAATATGTTCAATAACTAACAAGCATACTAAAGAAAAATACTACATTTGTTTTCACCATTCAAAGTGGAGGACAAGGCACTGGTTTCAAATAGAGTTGTTTCGATTCTGATACTATGATACTGCTGAAAATACGGTACTGGGTATTGGCCAGTAAGTGAGTCTATGCTCCGATCTGATGCCATGCAATTTATTAATCAACTCAATAGTTTCCCTCCCAGGTAAAACAACAGTTTCACTGTTCACTGGCAACTACAGGAAAACTCATAAATAAGCCATTTATGCAAATTTACTCAGGTCATTTGTGTTTAAAAATAAAAAATAAAGTGTGACAAAAGGTTCCAATTGCTTTCACATTGCTAAACCCTGCTTAGTAATAGCTGTAATGTTTATAGTAAGAATAATACATTCAGTTTGTTGAATCTAATAAGCCAGTGCCACAGTTGAATGTCAGGAGAATTCACTGTGTGGCTTTTGTAATGTTGGCAAGTTTTATTACTGCCTACACATATAATGCAAACTGTATCATTGCGGCGGTTAACAAGGAATATAACTATATAGCAATATGACTGCACTTGTGAGGGAGTTTGCACTTGTGGCCTGAAAATGTCAGCTAACACGAGCTTTAGAGGAAAGAGACGGCGAAGGAAAATACCTACACACAAGTTTATTCAGTTCTGTAGTTACTGGCATTAGACATAGGAAACATGCCTCTCTGGCCTTCTGCGTGTTTCTGAAACAAACCATTTAACTCAAGCCAACAAAAAAGCCACGATCAAAGATGCCTTATAACTTATACAGCTGAGAACAAACATTCCATGATAGTTATGTAGCTCCATATTATCATCATTGAGCATGTGAACCCAATAGAATTAACATAAAGAGCATATTTAGGACAACAGGGATGATTGATTCTTTATCTGTCGGTAAAACCCATCTCCTAATGAAATCTCTGGTCTCTGAAATGCAAGTATCATGCTTCAATATAAAACAACTAACAAACGTCACAGCACGAGTGAAGTGCAGGTACTAATTAGCATTACCGTTGGTTAAACAACTGCAACGTTAGCCCCCGTTTACTCTGGCAAATTACCCTAGCAATAGGTGTTATCATGTGACTAATGTGGTGACGCAAATGAAGGTGAAATAATTAAAAAAAGAAATGTACTAAAATGACAGAGAGAACATAGATTTGACTGCCATTCCTATTCTTCCTAACTTTATAATTTTTGTGTTAATTTTTTCAAGTTCTGACTGAGGGAGTTTGGGTATGCTTGTTTTTGTTAGTTTGCCGCCGACAAATTGGTGTTGTCCCACAATGTTCTGTAGAGTTTTCACCCCAGGAGGGTCGAGTGAAGCCTTGGCCTTGATCCTTCAGGAAGAGCCAAAGACAGAGATTTTTGGTCCCACCCACTATAAATCAATTTGTGATTGGTTAATTCACCTGCCACTTTCGATACAAACACATGCAGCTGTGGGGGCTTCAGGCTTTCTGTCCCAGTTATGAAGTCCGAACCAATGAGTGAGCCAGCTAACCTTTATTCTGCCCTAGAGACAACAAAAAAGAACAATCTTTGTTTGGTTTCTGAAGCAAATTTGATAGAAAATTTGAAAATTAGAATTTGAGGAAAATAATCATAAAATTAGAATTTAACTGAAGGCCGAGAAGGCCATGACAGTTCGCCACTGCAAGATTTTTCTTAAGGTTTTATTATCTGTGTTGGGATATATTTGGACTAAACCGTAAAAAAACAGTTTGAAGTTTTCACAGGGGGTTAGTTAGACTGTTTTTTTCTGGCCGTGTGCAGTGACTTCCTGGGCCATCAAAAAAATTCATCCATGGTTTTTTCAAATAATCCCCCCAAAAAAAAAATCATCTGAAAAAAAAGCTTCATGTTTTTACACTTTTGTTTCAGTATGAATTAAACAAAGAAGATATAAGGTTTTAATTTGTGAGCTTTAAAGACACTGGTTGGCGGATGTCTTTTTCCATGGGGAGGCTGTTTCCCCCTACTTCCAGTCTTTTATGCTAAGCTAAGCTAACTGTTCCCAAGCTCTAGCTACATATTTACCATACAGACATGAAAGTGGTGTCAATCTTCGTATGCAAGTCTCAGTTAGTGAAATGAATGTGTACTTTCCGAGCTGTCCAACTCTCCCTTTGATGGCAACCTGCTCAGCTGACATCAACATCATTAGGCTCTGTTCTCTTCTTCTTCTTCTTCAAGTCACTAACTCTGAAATATCATTTTATCCATTTTCAGAGGTAGAAAAAAAAGCTCCATTTATTTCCAGACATTTCTAAGAAAATACAAATTTGAGCATATTACTCTATAATCATTTCCATAATAATGGTAGTTGTATGCTATAACTATCAAAGCAAGCAAATAATATATAGAGTAACAATGAAATCTTAAGAATGAAGTAAAATGTTAAATATATGATGACAGTATCTCTGTCCATCTTCCAGAACCAATACTTTCTTTGCTTTATTGGCATGAATATTGAATGGTCCATCACTATGTGTCTTTGGGTTCCCTTTCTGGTTTACAAGGACTGTAATTCCCTATTGACAGAGTCTGCAAAGGTAGAGGCCATTAGCAGTCTTGCTGTGTGCCGTGTGTGTATGTCTGTGCACTCTCAGAGTTGAAGGTCAGGGAAAGGAGAGGCAAACGCCATCACACTTGTCAATCAGAACATGAGAGAGAGAGAGAGAGAGAGAGAGAGAGAGAGGGACGTGGCCGAGAGACAGAGATGATGTGATGTACTGATGATAACATTAGAAAAAGGGAGAGAGGACGCAGGTAGAGAAAACAGAGGAAAGAACAAAACAGGAATCAGTACAGACAATGAATAATTGAACCGGCACGGAGCTTGCGTCGCCGCTGTGAAGAACTGCTTTGAAAAGGAACACCCCCACAGACACACCCAAACACTCCGCACACTATAACCCAGATTCGTTCCTCTGATTTGGTGTGTCTGAGTGTGTGTTTTACTGCTTTTACCGTCTCCCTTGCTGCCAGTTCATCAAAAACAACTTTTTAGAGGCGGCCTAGAAGCTTGTGTGAATGAGCTAACACTTTGAAGAAACTAAAAGAGAGCCACAGTCATACAAGTCTCCCATGCTGCTGTTAAGATATAAATTACCAGCCAAATGTGGGGTTAATGAGCCACATTATTTGGTTGCAAAAATATGTTTTCATTTATTTGCCAAAGAATGTGTGATTCGTACGGGGAAATGAATGTTTTATTGTGAAAATGTAACTTTTATTACAAATCTTAACATATTTGCTGCACTGTAATTCTCTCATGCAAATGAGAATTCACAGAACTTCATTCAAACAAACAAACCAGTCCTTTGTTTTGTCCATATGCCATTGGCACACATGCACCGTGAAACTGCTGAGAAGCAGAATTTGTTATATTTACTAGAAAACCACAAACATGATGTCTAGTAAAAGAGGTGCATAATCAAAATTTTGCAGAGAGGCCACGTGGCTCGAGGGCGGCCGTAACTCCTCATGTGTGGACACTCACAGACCTGTTTAGCCATGATAAACGCAGTGATAAATCCATCCATAATCACTCTCTTTCCATGCCCCCCGTGTCACGTTATGTGACATGTTGGGCATTATGTCGACGCTGTGCCATCTGTCTGTTGGTCGGCACGTTTCCTGTAAACAACAAGCGCTTCAGTACTGTACTTGAAATACACAGAATTGGTAGTTACACCTCTGGCTTGTGTGAAAATGTGAGGCTAAGTGTGATGACACACGATTCATAAAAGCAGCATTCAGACTGCTGCAACCTCGTCAATCACAGCATATGGCAGCATCATCCATCTTTAAATAGTCCAGTCGATATGCTGCTACTGTATAGTCCTTGAAATGCACTTATGGTATTATAACTGAATACATTTTTCAGCTGCTGTGGTTTTTACAACACCTTACACCACGCAGTCTAGTGGTAAGATATATTGCCGCCCTATAAAATATATACATTCTTTTTAAATCGCAGTAGCTTGTAAATGTATTATTCATTATCTTCAGCTCTGTGTTTAAAAATAAATTTCATTTATTTCTGAAATCCTGGCAAAAATCGTGATATTCTGTGAAAGGACTGATATGAAAATCATGGGAAATCATTCAGATCACAGCTGGCTGGTTGGCAGGTTTTGTTCCAAAACAAAGCGGAGCCAAACTTTAAAGCTGCTGGCCAGTTAATTGTTGAATCAATGGTATTGACCAGCACCCCATTAAACTCATGTTACTAATCAAACGTGTAAAGTGACCTTTGTCAAGCAATGATGCAAAAAAAAATCTTTGGCATTGGGTTTGAATGGCTACTATCACACGTTGTTCCCGAGGTGAAGAGTGAACTTCCCCCTCTCAGACTTGGAAACAGGGAAGTGGTTTAACCATGTGATGTGCTGCATCACATGGTTAAACCACTTCCCTGTTTCCAAGTCTGATAAATTGCCTGAAAAACTCTGTGGCCAGCTGCTCATAGCATCTTATATATGTAGCAATTTGAGGCTGCATTAGAGCATACCACATCCAAATCTTCCACTGAAGTGTTGCCGGTCAAGTTGCATTGCTGGTAATGTAGGCACCAGGTTTTGAGAAGGAAGAAGAATACGAGGAATAGACGTGATCTCTGGTTCTGTTGCATCAATTTTTAATTACTTTTTTTTTTTTTTAAGTGTTCATTGTGAGTCATTGCAACATGTGATGGCGGTCATGTGATACCCATTTCACATGACCGCCGACATGAGGGCAGTACTATGTCCACAACATTGCATGATAAGAGGTAGCAATGCACTAATAATAGAAGAAGAAGAGAAATGGATTTATGTTTGTAACCCTCAAGGATACACACAGTGTGTATCGGTGAGATATGAGCGGAAATGTTAATAGTGACTCCAGGTGAAATATTGAAAACAAATTGCTTGAGTGGATTTAAAAAAAAAAAAAAAAAAAAAAAAAAAATGTTATCAGATGTTTGGAAGGATTAAAGTCCGCCACAATACTCAGCAGCATCATTATCTGCATTTACACAATAATGGCTCAGCACAAAGCAGTTCTGTTAGTTATAATGTGTGAATAGGGCCGAGTGTTTGTGCGTCCAATGGCATGACAGACGGAGAGATGGCCAGAATACTTTGTGTGTGTGTGAGTTTGTGAACCATGTCGGAAGCTAAAACTACAGTGTGCAGCTACAGGGGTGAGTGATACTGCTCAGGCAGCAGTGCCATCACACAGGCCTGCAGGGCAGAGTAAGACGTCCAATCAAAGAGGAGCAATGCTACAAAAATCCAGACTGGTGTGCCTGCAGATGAGAGCCTAGAATAAAGGGACGACTGCAGCTACTCCTTCCTGTAATAAACTGTTTACTAAATGTGGGGCTGCTCTCCTGAAACCCTCTCGCTCCTCGATAAGCGACCGGACACTAGTGGAGTCTCCTCTCGTGTCTTCTCTAGTGTCATTAACCTGATGGCGGGATGCAGCAGTTCAGTGACTCAGATCTAAACAGGCATCTGAAGGACATTTACTGTATTTTCAATGCGGTATTAAGGTCCTTTTCTAAACATACCAATAAAACTTAAAATCACAATAAAGCTGAATCGCATTAGACCAAGCACCAGCGGATTTGTAGCACAACACCCAGTGATCTCTCTGCCTGAAAAGAGAGGCACAGCACCTTTGGTGTGTGAACATATCCGCCCGCAGGGACAGTAGCATGTGTCTTACCACTGCAGAGAAGCTCTTATCGGTCAGCAGTGAGCAATTTAAGGCAGTGTTAATGTTTTTTTCATTCTCTCTATAAAACCCAAAATGTACAGATAAAAAGTGTCTTTTCTGCCAATACGGTTGACCAGTCTGCACTGAGAGGCAACGGTTATATCTTAGAAATCAAGTTATTATCTAGTTCAGTAGTCTGATTTACTCTGTTGGGTCTGTGGCAGTTCTGGTATGAATACCGGTCATATTTTTTTTTAAATATCAGGTCATTATCTCTTCTACAGTACCTCTGCCCCTTTAGAGAAATAGCAATTTCTGCAGGAATGCCTCATGCAGTATATTTTAGTCTTTTACTGGTTGAGCAGAGTAACTTTTGAATCATTTTAATTACATATTGGATATTTTACATACTAATGTCGGTGTATTTCCTTGGTGATGGAATTTTTTTTTTTTTTTTTTTATCTCTGAGTCATAACTAGAGGTACACTGCATTTCATATTTTAATAGCTTTAAAAAGCTTCTTTTTTTTTTTTTACACATCACAAAGGTGATTTTCACAATTTTCCAAACCCCCCACCCCGAAAAAAAACTCACCTATGCCCATGTTCACTCTTTAAATTCCATGGAAATGCTCTTTATGAAAGATTACTTTAATCACCTTTCTGCTACATTAGACACCTCACAGTGAAAACAGACAGAACAGATGTCAGGGCGTCGTGCAACAAAGGTTTTAGGCTGAATTCAAACCCAGAGTATGACAGTAGCTAAGCCCCAAAGTCACCCTGGAAGAGATTTGTACCCTTTCATTTTCAGCCTGTCACATGCCACTGGGTTTGAATGAAAAACCTGCATACTCCTGGGCTTTGACAGCACATAGTTTGACACTACTGCAGCATACAGAATGCAGTGTTTTCAAAAGGAGAACAATTGTTGGAAATAATGCTGAGCAAAAGTCCATTATTCCGGCAGATGCAAATTAGCAACAAAAGATGAAGTTTCCCACAATTTGTCCTCTACTGCAGCCATGAAGACAAATCTGACAAATTCATTTCCATTTGGCATTGATCGATGGCATTTTTAATTCAGAATTTATTTACAATACCATACTTTGTACACTGCAACTGTTTTCTGGCCTTCAGACCTGTTGGTACTACTTCTTTATGGACAACCTGCGGTAACAAACAGAGTCAAAGTCATAAGGACACATCATCTGGGTCAACCTAGTCACTGCTATCTTTATGACGTGGCTTAAAAACATTCAACCTTCACTGAATTTCCCTTTTATCTCAGTGTCGGCTGAGATTAGTTAGTTGTGTTGAGAGAAATAATTCCAACCAAGAGCGGCAACACAAATCTAAGTTTAGCTTCGCAGGGCAATGTTATGTGCTAATAAGTCAGATTTGGACAATTTAATGCATGTGTTTTTGAATCGTCGCCTTGTCTTTGGCATGTGTCTGCCTCTTGTACGTTATCAACACCTGCAGCAAAAGCAATTGTCCGTTACAACGTGGACAACAAATGACCTGATTCTTCTTTGTGTTATTTTTTTTTTCTTCTTCTGTATAAGGGGATATGGAAGCAGTTTTTCTCTTGGTTTTCCCTGTCGGAAGGTTGAAGGCCAACAGCAGCTGAGTAAAGCCGAGAGTGCAACGGAGACCAGCAACAAACCACAGATAAAGACAACATCGATTGAGTGAACACAGCCAAGATTGTATCAGCCAGAAGCTATCGTAATCATCTCACACGTACCACAGAGATTAGTGTGGAGCCCATAAACCAAGACATTTGTTCTCTGTATCTGCTGCACAACTGTTAGAAGACAACTATTTCCAAAAGAAACAGTCGATATACACGAGTACCAGCTGACCCAAAGAATTTATTTAAGAATTTAATATCACACATGGCCTGTTGGAATTGCCCAATAATCAGTTAAATGCCAGATCAAACTGTACATGTGCCGTTTCTCTTGCTACATCGTTCTGGGTTAATTCTTTCCAGCTTCTTATTGACCATGTTTATAGGTCACCTTCGTGACTGCAATAGCAAACAGCTGACACTTTGTGTCTTTGACGTTGCTTTTCTGACAAAGAGTGAAAAATTAGGCCTGATGCTCAAAAAAAGTGGCTCAGCCTCAAACAGGCCTTGAGCGATGAAAGTCTCGGCTTGCTGCATTGCATGACAAATTTGTCACTTCCTCCCTGCTCTATCCTGAACTCCAACCTTCACACCGAAGACGGCACCTCACTCAGCTGTGATGGATAGAGCTTTTGAATGACTGCCTGGCTTACTGACTGACTGGCTGGCTGATTTCTCTGCATATATGCGTAAACCTACACAAAGGGTGTGAGACAGTTGGAGGAGTCATGCTTGAGGCAGAGTATCGCACTTCTAAGTGATCAGGTGAGATATTTGCTTATCATTATGTTACAAGCTAAAACTTGATTTTTAACTCAATCAACACATCTGGTCATTCCCATTATGCATTATGCATTTCATTACAATATATTTGGCTTCAAACTGTCAATAGTTTATTTCAACATATAGAAACTAGAAACCTGTTGCATAGCGTCCAGTCTTACCTGAAGAAGTAGCGCAGCTCAGAGGGCGTATTATAACCCCTTGTCTTGTAAATGTAAGGATAGCTGCAGCTGAGGTTGGCTATGGAGCAATAGCAAAACTTACAAATAGCTACTTTAAAGCTAATTCAAAACCCAGCTGCAGGAGTTTTAACTGGAACAAAGAAACAAGACCATATTTCACTCATCCTGGCATCCCTGTACTGCCTAACCTTTTCAGAATCGACAAGTCTTATTGATTACTTTCAAAGTCTTGAGGGTCCAAGCTCAAATTACAGTATACAGCTGTCCTTTTAGTGCTTTATGTATGTGCTCACTCTCTCAGTTGCTTCGTCTCTCATTGATGCAAGATCTAGACTCAAGCAAAAAGGTAACGGCTCGGTTACCAGCTCACAATTATAGCCTGACATTCTTGAATATTAGTTTGCTGTCATACATTGTTTGCTGCTGCATCTCCCTCTGGCCCCTAGCCTCCTCCTCTTTTGAGGATTGTTGATTAATGGGTTAGTTGATTGACAGAAAATTAATCTTTTTTGATCTTCGATTAATTGTTTGTGACATTTTAAAGCAAAATGTCAAGCAAACTGAGTACATGCTCCTTTTTTTGGTCTTCCATTATATGAAATATTTTGGGGTTTGGACCGTTCCGGGATATTATAATGGCCATTTTTCAATTCTTCAATTTTTTTTTGACCAAATGATCACGCATCAAGTAATTGGCGGATTAACTGATTATGAAAATAATCATTATTAGTGCCCTTATTCTCTTTATTCCTTTATCATTCTCATTAATATTCATATATGTGTCTGTTACGAGGGGGATTTGTTCTCCCAGCAGAATCCTTGTTGCTGCTGCTTGGATTCCTAAAAAAAACAATAACTAACTGTATAACTTTCTAAAAATGGTCAGCGTCTTCATAAGCCTCTGAATGTATTAATATCCAGGTCAATATCAGCCCCAAAACATTTTATGCTTTTCACTGTTGGTCACCTTTCAAGTCATATTTTCACCAAAGTGATTTTACAGATAAGTATAAGAAGTTAAAAATCAAGCAATCACTTTTGGCTCCAAGGCCTTTATACAGTATACACTGGACAGCATGAAGACACAACTGTGCGACACCAGAAGACAAATAAAGTATTCATGGCTGTTCAGATATATTTGTCTTAACTGCTCACAAAGAGCCAAAGAATAGGACTTCACAGTCAATGCTAATGCAGAATTCAGCCAGCATAACGTGACTGCTGCTATGACTGTACTCGGCAGAATGATGGATACAGCTGTCTCACTGAATCACTCCCATGTGTGCGCACGTGTCACTTTATATGTACTGTGGGTATGTGTGTGTGTGTGTGTGTTTTTTTTTTTCCCAGAGTGTGTGACTGTACCAGACTGAAGATGAAGGATGCAATTCCGTCTTAGTGACTTGGTGTATTTTATGTGTGTGTACGTGGACTTGTTTTTGTTTGTTTGGGTGTGTGTGGATTGTGTGATCCTGCAGTTGCGCGGGAGATGATGGATGTGTGTGATAGGTGTCTTGTATGTGATAGATGGCTGGTATTTTAGCGGTACAGACGCATTGGCAGGCAGCCAGAGTATCAGTAACTTGCTGTGGCCAAAAATAACATTACTGGGGTGTGTCAGTCTTCAACTCAGGTGACAATTTGAATAAAGGTACAGTAAAAGTTTTAATGACGCTTATGGGGAAACTGGGTCACAGTAACTGGAAATAGTAACAAGTAAGGATACAGCAAAGAAAACTGAGGATTTAAAAAGAGAAGAGCAAGTTTTATTTGCACACTAAAGTATATGAACTGGAAATATGGGAATAAAATTCTGACTTCCAGCATGAATCAAATAAAGACGATCGCACCGAGGGCTGGTCAGTTCTGCATGCTGGTCTCAGTGTGTTCACAGAAAGGATGTGCATGACTGACTTATACAACAGAGTAAAGCTCTCAGCTGAAAAGATGTGAAATATTGCGGTATGAAAATCTTGTTTTTTTCTGGCACTTGGTGGTTTCACTTCTCACCTTGCTGTGATGTTGAAATGTACTGCACAGTGTGTCAGTATGCTGTGACATCACTGCTTGGTGTGGGTACAGGCGCAATAAGACACACTTACAACCACACTCAAACACACATTTAGTTATGCTGGATGTGCTCAGAGGTGAAACAGACTTCAAACGCTGTTTTTCAGTCTGGTATTAAAGGCAACCTGAGAAGTTTTTGACCACTAGTAGCACTGTGGAGAAAAGTTGTTCCAAGTGGGTCCCCATTTTGCCATTTTGTTTTTGATTGCACATATGCATGAGGACATGCCATCATGCTTCTGTAGTGATAAACATTCCTGACGCCAGTTTAATGCTTTTCCTCTGACTGACAGTAGATGGCTGTAATGTGAAGAGAAATGTAGTAACAGAAGCAGTGAAGAAGAATACTGTGAGATAGCAGCAAATATGGATGTAAAAAGTGCACGATTTAAAACATTATTTTTGAAAATGCTGTGCAAAAGTTTAATGTGGAAGGAAATGCATTCAGTACTTCAGGGATACAGACAGTATTCGGGTAGAGATTTGAAGTAAAGCTCTGGTCACACCAGAAAGTGGCACCAAAAAATTAATCTGCACGTGTCTGCAGTCTCTAAAACTCTTTACCTTCTCATTGCTCAATTTTCTGTCCTTAGCCTAAATTTGTCAGCCTTCATATTTGTGAAACAGTCTTACTTGCACTAGACTAATCTATGAGCAAAATTAAGACTGGCCTAACACTACAGACCAGTCTAAAATATCCTTGTGAAACCAGTCCCAGGAGTTGACTATGAATGTAAATACACCTTGTTTAGGGTTCCTGTAGAGTTACTAGATGAGTATTATGGTTTGTAATGTAGTTGATACACAGACACTGCAGCTCAGCTTTTTCACATTCTGGTAATTGTAATTTTAACCTGCTACTGCTAATTCAACCATTTCCGTTTTTGGTGTATGAGGCTTTAATATCAATATGTACGAGTACAGCATAGAGCAATAGAAACTATATCCCATCTGGTAAACAGATTAACTCAACACAAAATAACAGAGTGTAAGACAAGGGAAGCGGCAGAGAAATTGGGAGGAATGGCAAGTGATGAAAAGTAAGAAATGAGTGCAAAGAGCGGGAAGACGAAGTGACAGGCAGAGGTTAAAGGAGAATAAGAAAAGGGCAGAAGGAGAGAAACAAAAAATTATGGAAAGACAGAGACAAAGAGCAAGTCAGCCAGTCAGAGAGAGAGAGAAAAAAAGGTGAGCAGAGTCTGAAAAAGAAGTAAGCGAGAAGAGAGAGAATCAATCTGCCATCGCAGGCTGCCACGGCTAGACTGATTACAGCTGCCTACAAAACGGCCTGTGGTGAATGTGTGTGTGTGTGTGTGTGAGTGTGAGCATGTGCGTATTGATTATAACCTCAACCCTTTTACTGTTACAGCGTGAGGTGTCCATGACTTACCCAATCACTGATGAGAAGGAGCCTGCTCAATTCGTAGTCTGTTTCTCCCACATGCAGACACACACACACACCTGCACTCTTATCAGCAGTCCTCTTCCTATCTCACTGAAGCATCAAATTATATCAGTCTGCAGGTACACATGCAGCCTCAAAAACACACATGTACATGTAGAGTATGAATACACACACATACACACACATACTACAATATGATAGTAACACAGTGGGTTTTCACTCTGCTGGATTGGTGCCAATTGCTTGACTCAATTGTCATTAACAGAAGGAGAGTGGAGCGACACAGGCCGGGAGATACTGTACTCCAGTGGACTGCAGAGGAAAGCAAAGGTGAAACCCTGCACAACAAGCCAGAGAAACACAATATGGCCGACTGATTCTCTTCCATGTAAAAGGAACCATAATCTGGGCTTTCTTGCCTCTCTGATGAGTGTAAAAAGCTCGGATAAATTGCTATGTGCTGCAATTCTGAAGCATTTTTGTGGACACAGTTGTGAGTCTCCATATGGTAAGCTTCAGAAAACATCCATCAGAGGAGTTGGTTGTCAAGTATCTGTTCTTCATTGGGAGACACGTGTCGCCTTTGTAAGTCTTTTCGTCATTCTTTATATGTTTGACCAAAGACCAATATTAATTCTGTGTTTTTGCTGTTTCATACCTTCCAACTCCCTCAGTGGCGCCCATTTCTCACAAATGTATACCTTTATCTTTCAAAAAAACCTTGGTTATCCTAGAACAGCTGGGCACTGTAGGTTTTTACAAAGCGTTGCTCAAACAGAAGTAAAAACTGTTCTTGTTGGAGACTATTTTCAGGTATTAATGCACATTTAGTGATGGTGATCCTTGGACGGGATTTCCTTATTGTATGAAAAATGAAAAATGTTGATCAATCTATTGTTAAAGTTTTGTATCCCTTGTTTTATTGAATGTATTGTAATTTCATTATGGAACATTCACCAAGAGAAAAAGAAGAAGAAGAAAGCACATAAGATGTTTAGGAACAAGGGAAGGCGTGGTGGTCGGAACAGGAAATTCAGTGATGGTACTAACTTTCGCCTCGATAGGACGGACCTGACCCTGACCTATCTGCCTGCCCAGGTATGTGACGGTGCCCTTCCCAAACTCACATTTGGCCAGTTCAGAGTGAGCGACGCTTTCGCAAGTCGGCAGAACACTTCGCTTAACGTTGTCAGGTGTTCAGCACAGGTAGCGGAGTAGACAATCGAGTGCATGCTTCCAGGACCACCCTGAAGTGAGTAGGAGAGATTGTGGTTGACCGCTCCTACCCTGGAGACGGGATCCTCATCCTCACAGCACAATAACCTCATCTAAGAGTCATGTAAATACAAAATCAGATCACCTTACATACTGTTTGTTACAATTATTCTGTATTAATGTTATTTCACTGTAGCTTTAGTAAACAAATATACCTGTGTAGACAAAACACTTAACTATTCTGAACTCACCTTTATCTGAAAATACAAAATCAGCTTACCTGGGTAAGACCTGATTCTGACCACTATTCTGTATTAATATTATTTCACTGTGTGGCCTTAGGAAACAAGCAAACCAGTAAAGACAAGATACTTACCTGTTGATAACTCATATTGTTTTTACTCTGTACATACAAAGCCAGCTCACCTAGATAAGACTACTTAACCTGTTTGTTTGTTTTTTTTACTATTATTCTGTATTAATATTATTTCACTACCTGTAAAGACAGAACACTTACCGTTTGTTAACTCAACTGTAACTGTTACAAAATCACATCACCTCATTCTTACCAGAACATTACCATCAGTTTGTGTTGTTATTTTCTATAAAATAAATGGAGTATCTGTGGTACTTCAAATAAACACGTGCAAACTTTTTATTCCTTTTTTTTGCAAATCAACAGGTGGTGCCAAAGCCAAACGAAGGGCAGCTACAACAAATTATCATTGTAATCTCCACAATAATACTGGTTGTCACCCTGGCCCATATCATTTCCTGTTATAGACTAACCTCGGCCCCCCATCACAGAAAGGAAAGTTGATGTGGCCCCTACTGAAAAAAGTTTGGGGACCCCTGCTCTAATCCATCCCCTCAGCTATTTTCGGTGACCATGTACGCATTAGCACATCGCTGTCAACAAACTATTTCAGGGCTCCATCCCCATCCTGACCATTACTCACCACATCAGCGAAGCATTAATGGAAGGTTCAGTCTGTTTTCTGAGCCGCAATGAGTCGTTCCCGAGTTACCAGTAGCCGGAGCCCGCCTGGTGCCAGGACACTGATCTTCCTGACCTCTCCGTTTCCAGTTTGTGCAGGGGATTCAGCCGGCACATTGGTGTCCAATTTCGTTTTACTTTTACAGACTTTCATTTACACACAGTCAGACAAATCAACATCTGCTGGGTTTTGAGTCTGTCCCTCTGCGCAAAGTTTCCATGTCTGCGCACGCGTAATTACGCAGGAAGGAAACAAACCGGGCTGTGCCAAACTGCCATCGTGATCGGAAAGTGTAGGTGTGACATTTTACACTTTGAGAGCAGACAGCTACAACAACAAGGTACAGAGGCGGACTCAGATTAAATCACAGCCCACCCCAGCCATTTCCACGAGGCAGCCTTTATACGGCTGAGGATGGGACCAGACAGGCTTGTGATAGGCGGCTGGGACCAACGCCGCAGGAGGGGAGGGACGAGCCAATAACGAGGACCACCCAGGCACATGCGGAGAGGAGTGATGCGGAGGCGTGGACGATGAGGAAATCCCCCTCTGGAGCAGCGGAAGATCAGTCGCACCAGCCTTAATTCAAAAGGGGAAGACTGCACCATACCATATAACACACAACAAGAGCTGTACCCGGAGCCCATAACAATGAATTAAAAAACATCTAAAAAAATTGAATAATTATAACCAAAGACATATCAGTAAAAAGGTGTGTAAAAAGAACTATTAGAAAGTAAGAATAAAATGTGATTAAAAAATAATACAGGTTGCTAGTTTATCACAGGGCTGACATATAGAGACAAACATTCACACTCACATTCACACCTACGGGCAATTTAAAGTTAACATTAGCAACTGCGTTCCACCAAAATAGTTTTGTGAGGGAAGAACCTCCACTCAACACCACTGTACAACCGCGAGTGATAGATGATAACAGTGGGCTTTCCACTTCCTGATTCAAGTTTTTTCCATATAGGACCTCTCTCTTTACTTCCTGACAAATATTTCCCATACCACTTCATGTTGTTTCTTTCCTCTAAAGTCCTTGACCAAGTCCAACAGACTGGAGTGTTAGAGAGAAGTATAATAGAATTTAATGATCACGATTGTCATAGCAACACGAGATTTCCAGAGGTTTACATCGAACTGGAATGAGTGCGCTTGTATGTAATGTCATGTGGTGCACATGGGGCATGGAGAGGTGCCATGAAAAAAATTAATTACCCCAAAAGAGGTGCTAAGGTTGTGGTATAAAACATTTAGGGAAAAATAACGTTTGTATCGCTGCATTCTTTAACCAGTGAAATACATCACCTCCAATGATTTAAGATTATCCTTACGGTTATGCTTTTGTAATCTGTTCTGTTCCAGCCTGTCACCGTCCTCTGAGGATAAGAGCACAATCTCAAACATGAAAAGACATAAGCTTCTTTATGAGACGCACAGAGGAATAATAAGAGAGGAAGAGCTGCAGCATATTGGTGAAAAGTTACCCTCATTTACATATAAGTACACACATACACATTAGAGACAGATGTGACACACTTGGACAGGAGAGAGACACTTTAAAAACAGAACATATATATATATATATATATATATATATATGTATATATATTTATATAAAAGAAGAAGTGAAGCAGTAATGGCAGTATTGGGAAATACACTAAGTATCCCTGTTGCATTTCAGTCTTCATTACCCTCTGTTAGGTACACCCACCACTCCACACAAAACACCTGCTTTGTGTGTACGTACTTGTGTGCAATTGTCTGTCACTTTTTATGGCTGTTTTTCTTACCTAATTGCCCATGTAACTGTGTGCGTTTGTCTCGAGGAATGAGGTTAAAAACATGGATTAAGTTAAAGGCAGTGAAGGACGTTTCATTAGTAAAAACTACTGCTGGCAGAAATACAAAGTGCTCTGTTTTACCCTCTCTGCTCTGTTTAGCCTGTTAATTGATTCACTGTACGGCGATGGAAATAACTTTATAACATTTTGGTAATTTGCCCATTCTGTCTTATCTTGCTCCGTCTGTGAAAGTGGATTTTACTTCACTCTTCTGCTTTATTTACCAAAGGTTTATTCATGTCTTCATTTTCTTCCATTGCTCTTTGATATTCTTCATTTATTTTTGTTTTCCCCTTATTCCTTTTTTAGGGTTATGAACAAGCTTTTGGGAACAGTGTTGGGCTGTGTGATGATTTTGCCATAGTGGCTATAGTTGGAGCTTTATGTCATGGTAACCCGCTTTTGTTAATTTGCCTATATTGCTAAATGCCATACTAAGTACAACCTAATACACCCATGGTCTGAGAGCTAAATGTTTGGTTTACTTTGGTAATATCCTCAACACGGTGAAATAATTCATAGTCAGTCTGACATTGGATCATGTGCATCTCTCTTTAATTGCTTAATTGCATTTAATTGCATTGACTTTTACTCATTTTGCCTCTTTGTGGTAGGTAGAATGTCTTTTTAATACATCCCCTGTTTGCATCCAGTTGTGATTATATTGCATCTATTTTTGTTCTGCGTCTCGATGTGGTTGCTTTGAATCTATTTTGAATCATTTTGTGTCTTTGTTTTGCATCTTTTTGGAGTCATTTAATGTCTCTTTAAGAACGTTTCTGCATCTGTTTTAGTCATGTGACTGACTTTCCAACAAGAAATAAAAGAGGCTCTGGTGCGGTGACCGCCCTGGCCTATTGAGCCTCTGGAGCTTGTTCGGAGCAAGATGGTGCAGAGCATCAGTTTGCAACCTTTTCCAACTCAAGGACCATTTGAAAATCTCAAAAATGTTGGCAGCCCACATCTGACCCATTTACAATATGGAGGCCACTCTCCAAGCACTTATTATTTTAATGGTAATGATCAAACATTCATGACTGAACTGAAAGCAGGGGAAACATGTAAAAAGCTGTTTTTTTTTTTTTTTGATCACCATCTTTCTCTTAACTCTCTTTCCTTTTGATCCTTCCTTTTGCTAACCAGCTATCCACTTTAGTACTCCAGTTTTTGCCATGGATGTAATCTTTTAGTGTGGAATCAGGCTGTGTTAGCAAACAAGGGTATGTGATCCAGCAGTGACATCATAAAATCGGCTTACCACAATAATAGCCCTGAAAAGTTTCTTAAGACTTTAAAGATTGTTTCATTTGATTTTTTTATTACATTTTTTCACCAAAATTGTACTGTTGCAAATTATTTGTCGACCGAGTTGCAATACCTTCGGGTACCACTGCTGTAGAGCTCCTTTTAAATTACCAATATTGATTGTATGTGCTCTAAGTGCTAATATTGCTAGTTTTGTTTAGATGTGGTGGGAGCTTTTCTCTAAGTAAGACTTGGGTCAACAGCCTTGTTTTTAGATTTAATGGGTTGAAGTCAGCGTGGTTTGACACCACAGAAAAAGCAGCCACTGCGGGATGCAGAATGGTGACTGTCAAAATAACTAACTGCTTTGAGATGGATACGTCATTTGGCGAGACTGTGGTTAAAGCACTTCCTTGCTGCACTTGGAATGGGATTCTTAGTGTGATATCACTCCTGCTCTTTATTTGTCAGTCATGTAGAAATTACTGCAGTCTGACGCCCTTCAATAACACAACATGATATTATCGCCAATCAGTGACAACTAATGGGCCATGAGAGAAATAATAATTTGAGGGACAGAGCAACACAAAAGTGTTCCCTCTGAGTCATAAATCAATGTCGGCATTGGAGTGACTTCTGCGGAGTTTACTCAATATGGAAACAATTCAGCTCTGGAAAAAGAGCGATGTACTGACAGCTAATCAAGTAAACTAGCAGCAGAGTTATTCAAATGATTTCTCCTCAATGTTGGGAAGTCATTAGAGCAAACACTGCAGCAGAGAGCATGAAGACTTAACTACTGCACTACAAATGACTAAAGTCAGCAGTGAGGTAAATATTAGCTCTGCGAGACAACATGATACAGGTTATTTCAAGATAAAGAACGAGCTGAAATCTCATTGTTGTGCACAGCTCCAAATTCATTAAAATACACTGTAGATTTTGGCCCTTTTAATTAAATATTGGGTTTGAAATGTTGTGTTGTATAAACAATACCTGATAGTTTTTCCATGCATGACTACCGCACAATTACCCTGAGAGGATGTTGAAAAGTTTGGAGGCAGTTTAGTCAAGTTTGTGTTGCAGTGCAGAAAAACATTAGTAAGTTTTAGTAATAAGTTGTATTCCTTCTTCACTGAGTGTTTTTAATACCGCTGAAATTGCTCTGGAAAACTATTTAAAGAAGTAATGTGTAATTCTTGATTTCATATCCTTTCATATCCCTAAAATAAATCTATGTAAGCACACAGTAGAATTAGGGACCATTGTTTCCATGGTTTCCATTGTAGCACAAATTCTAACTGTATTTTGAGAATATCAGCAAAAGAAATAATGTATGTTGTTATTCAACAATATTAAACAGGTGGTGGCACTAATTCTCCAGATGGTGCCATTAAGTCACTGCAGAAGAAGATACAACGAGATGATGTCATTAAAGAGCGCCAGTCAAACCTAAAATGGTGAAAAACAATGCGGAAAGCATGACAGAAATATGGCATTTGTGAACTTTTGATTTATTGATTAAGTTTGTTTCCACTACAACTTTTCCACCATAGCTTAGAGTAAAAACTTTTTTGCGATATTTTGAGCTTCTTTCGGGCTTTTGCCGTTTCCATTCTAGTTTTTTGATGCACACATTGAAGATACATAGGTGGATGGAAAGCCAACTTTTGCTAACATACAGATGTTAAGCAGGTTTAACAGTGCTCAACATCTCAGTTTAGCCTGTATCATGCTAACATTTACTAATTAGCATTAAATGAAGCTGTTGGAAAATGTTACTGACACCATTAGTGGTATTTGGTCATCAACCAAAACACTGGCCAGAAAATGGTTGGCTAAAAATTCACTATTTAATAACAGCTAACATCCTATCATGCATATTGATGAATGCAAACAGAACAAAATATAAATAAAATAATAATTAATAATGATACAAAATATGTAACATTGTCATGTCAACAAAATCCATTTTAATCTGCCTCAGTGCAAGTCCCATAAACGATTAATCAGACAACAAAATGATCCCAAGAGATTAAGCAGAAATCCTTCACACACACACTACTTCCATGTACAAGATGTACCTGCTTACATACACTACGTACAGTTGCTTAGCAAATCTTTCAAGTGTTATATGGTGCCATCCATCCATCCATTTTCTACCGCTTATCCTCTAGTAGGGTCGCGGGGGGGCTGGAGCCTATCCCAGCATCCTTTCGGGCGAGAGGCGGGGTACACCCTGGACAGGTCGCCAGTCCATCGCAGGGCACACAGAGACAAACAACCATTCACTCTCACATTCATACCTATGGTCAATTTGGAGTAACCAATCAGCCTAGTCCCCATTTGCATGTCTTTGGACTGTGGGAGGAAGCCGGAGTACCCGGAGAGAACCCACACAAGCACGGGGAGAACATGCAAACTCCACACAGAAAGACCCCGCATCCGAGCCGGGACTCAAACCCGGAACCTTCTTGCTGTGAGGCGACAGCACTAACCACTGCACCACCGTGCCGCCCCGTTATATGGTGACATTAAGTCTGAAATGTCTGTGTTGTAATAATTGCAGAGCTCCTATAAAGAACAACTCAATTCGCATCTGACCTTAAACCAATGCTTGAGACACTGCAATTTATCACAAGAAACACGAACGCTCAGACACATTCACTGAATGTACAACAAGTTGCTTTCATCTTTATTACTTTGAACCCCAACTTGTTACTGACCTCAGAACTGGATATTAAAAAACAAGTTGGAACAAAAAGTTGATAAACAGCAACTTAATCATATTTCCTGTCACAGATTTTCACCCAGATCACATCTGTTGCTGATAAATTCCAAGCAGGTACACAGAGCTGTATAGTTGCAAATTCAGTCAAAGAACTTATCACCAGCATATAGAATCTTCTTCTAGGGTTAGTAAACTACTGTAGCTGATGAGGTAATTACTAACATGCTAGCAAGCCATGGACACGCTAGTGCTAGTCAGCGACAACAGCCCCCCAAAGCTTCCTTCTATCCTCTTTGTACTGTGCTGTTTAAGGACATGAAAAACACTTTTAGGTTAGCTTGGTTGTCGCTAACAAGACAATATAGAGTTCTACATGTGCTCATTTCATGACAGTACTATGTTTATTACATTATTATGGTTATTAAATGTTGTATTCTCTCTCATCAGCTATGTATGTAAGATAAGATGCTCTATATTTTACTTGGCTAATCAAGTAATATAACTTTAAACATTGTGGTAATAATAGCTGGAGTTGTGCTTCAGCTAGTCCTGTAGACTAACCACAGGGCCCACAGGCTGGTGGCAGCATGTAATTTCTTCAACCAGACACTTGGTGGTGAGCTCCCCTCTCAGGTCTGGCTCTAGAAGGGTGCCAAGCTTTCCCTAATCTGAGCGAGGTGAGGTATCATCTACTTGTTGTGTGACCAAAAGAACGAGATTGTGGATACAAACAGCTGAAATTAGTTTCCTTCGCAGGCTGAGGCCTTGGAGATAGGGTAAGAGCTTTGTTATCCAGGGGGAGAACGGTGTAGAGTCGCTGCTCCTTTGTGTCGAAAGGAAGCCAGTTGAGGCAGTTCAGGCATTTTGTTAGAATGCCTCCTGGGAGTCTTCCGTCGGAGGTCTTCCTGGCACGCCAAACTGGTAGGAGGTCCTCGAGGTAGACCCAGAACACTGGAGAAATCATTTATCTCATCTGGCCTGGGAACACTTCACAGTCCCTCAGGAAGGGCTGGAAAATGTTGCTGGGGAGAGGGAGGTCTGGACTACTTTACTTAGCCTGCTGCCACTGTGTCCCGACCCCCAGATAAGTGGCAGAAAAGGGATGGATGGATGGATAGATACAACATCAATTCATATGTTTATACAGCAGTTAAAGGATAAGGCAGGAATTATAATACTTTCATTTATTATCAACAAATTTTAGGAAAAGACCAAAACCAACAATGTATAAGTCTGTCTCTTTTTGACTTCCCTACTTCATTTCACACCATGGTTCTCCCATCAGCTATTGTGCGAGACTTGTCATGAGTGTAATGTCTAAACACACCTCTCTTCCTCAAATACCAACATTAAAAAAAAAAGTGTAAGGAGATCAGTTGTCCTTTCTCCTCTCATTATAGTCTTATAATCTCTCCTGGAAAATCATTTGCCCTTAAAAAAAAAAAGTCATCACAAGTCATAGAGCCGGTCAAATAATATCCACATCATACTGTATGCTGTGGGGAAATCAGGGTCAGGTTGCCTTGTAAGTCAATAATGTGCTTGCAGTGCTTGCTTGTTGCTTGTTTAAAATGTCAAATGAGTGGCGAGATCACAAAAAAGCTTGCTTTGATTTTCCAGTTCATTAGTCAGTGATGTATTGCTAATGCCTTGATCGATGGAGAGAGACACTTTGGGGAGCGTCAACATTTTCACACATTGCACCTGCAGTAATGACGTTATTAAATATTACATCATCTTAATTGATCATAAACTACAGTTCCAATATTTGTATCCTAATATCACTAACTATAACACTGTCTTCGTTCTTGAAGAGATGATCATCTTTTTTCTTTTATGTCCTTGAGCAAAGCACTTAATCTCCTATTTCTTATTGTTGGACTGCTGTAAACATGGCAAATGCCAGAGTCATATTTAATCTCCAGCTACTGTCGCTGTATGTTTTTAGGCTCAGGCATTAAATTTGTCTCTAGTCTCAGTGCGCAACTGCAATAAAACACCTCTTTAAATAATATATTAGCTTTTTGAGGTTGTTAGTTGGAGGATAATACCCAGCAACACAATGAATGTGAATCTTGGTTAAGGGCCACATATTCCTTTTTCTGTAAACACATGAAAACCTGTATTCCTTCATTTAATGGCTAAATAATGGACAAGCTGTAAACACACACACATACCTTTTTGGTAACAGGCCAAACCCTTTATTCTCTGTATTCACACTGAGAAATGACAAAATAATTATGTACTTGGTAAAAGGCCAAACAATGTTCTCTCTCATCTTTAAACACACACACACACACACACACACACACACACACACACACACACATGCTGACACACATACTAACAAAAGACTGAAAGCTAATAGCCTTTTGGTCCAATTCCCAGTAGTCTGCTTAACTTACATACAATACAATTCATCATATACTTACACCGAGAATAACAGACAAAACATAAAGACATTAAATATTCATATATTCATATGCTCCTTTTTACACACATACACATATTTCCCTAAAATGTGTAGTTCATTGGTGTTATGCATGCTGTGCACTGGTGTGGGACGTTTCAAAGTGTGGACCACAGCCTCAACATTCAAGCAACACTTCAAATCAATCCTGACCGGACCATACCTCATGTTTTACATAGGCAGATATTATCCTGGGTTTACGTGTTGCAAGTGAGACTGAACATGCACACATGCTGATTATTACACATGTAACAACGGACAGACTTTGGAGACTCCCAGACCATGTAGAGTCTCCCAGTGGTGAATCTAGAGTCCATTGGGGCCCTGGGCAAAAAATGTCAGGGGGCCCCTCCAATCAGTGTTCATCACAATTATGTATTCGATCAAATGTATTAAATCTATTTTTTTTTATTCTCCAAATGGTCACATTAGTACAATTTTCAAAATATAGATAGAAAGACCATAAAAACCAAAATGAATAACTAAGTAAAAAATTGTACATAACACACATTATGAGGCAAGGTAATTACTTTCAGTTTATTTTAATTTATAATAATTCTATAAATTCCATATAAATTTCATATATTTATAATTATATATAATAATTGAATTATCTTTGTTTAAGTGAAAATTCTGAGGTGTCATTGCACATTGTCTATTCGTTGTTTATAAGGAATTGATTCACATTTTGAGATATTGCCGTGGAGTAAAGTTTGTCGTCCCTCGGAGGCCCCCTAACAACCTGCACGAGAAGCATAATGGTATTACTATGACATTGAGTTGCCATCAGTCAGTGACGTACAAACGTTATCATGAATGCTAGCAGCAAAATGTTTGCAAAGTTTGCAAAGAAAAGACATTTTGACAGAAAAGAAAAGAAAAACTAACCCAGCACTAACCGTCTGTTGGACCGATGAATACATAGCTCGATCAGCGATGATGTGGCGCTTTAATGCCCGAGTTGAAAGCACTGATTACTGATTACAGGCCAATGTGCCATTCCTCCTGCTATGTCATGCCACCACGCTGTTTAGTTGTTGGAGTGTTATTTTATTCCAGTTATATGATGGGCAATTTAATATTTTTTCAAAAAACCTTTTTTTTTTTTTCAAATTTTTAAAAGATACTATTTATAGATTTTTATCTTTGTTGGTGTGCTGGTTGTTCTGTACCTCTTTCCTGGAGTATGATTTAAATGTAGAATCTGTGTTTGACGACACCTGATCTCGTGTGATCACACCAACTGTTCTTGTTAATGTTCTGTTACTGTAATCATCACCCAACAATTATGTTAGTAAGGTGTGAATCAGCATCTTATATGTAAAAATACATCACTTCATTTCTAAATCTTCTATTACCACAGTGACAAAGCCAAAGCCAGTAAATGACACTGAATATGATGATATAACATTTCCAGCTGAGTCATTAGATGTGCCAGTGTCTACCACTATGGCTGGTATAATAATGGTGTGTATTTGTGTACAGGAGTGGGCTCAGTGTATCTATGAAGCAGCGGCATTGTCTTTCAGTGGTATTAATTATTAACATTCACTAGAGCCACTGTCCTGAGAGACAGAGGGCACTGAATGAGAAAGCAGCAGAAAGTGATGATAGAGAGAAGGGAAGGAAGAGACTGACGGGGGTGAGAGGGGACAGACATATCTCATCCAAAAAACCCGGTCAGCTGTTGGGTCCTACCAGAGAACACATATGGAGTCAAACTAGCACTGGAAGCACAAAATTGAGCAAATAAAACCTGTACAACACAAAGAGTCAGAGTTCAGTGCACAATATACACTATGAAGATAAAAGACTGCTGTGAATTGAATAGGCTAACTTTCTCAATCACATAATCATAGACCCTTTCTCAGCAGTCACAGTATGTCCCACAGAGGTTTGAAACTAACACTGGAAACACACTTCCTGCGTTGCATATGCACGGCGGCGTAACTGACTCAGCATACAGACGGACAACTATAGTGGAAGGTGTTAGTTTTATGTAATGTTGCTGGTATTGATGTCAGATGCGTGTCTCACACGTACGTCATGCAGGCAGTGTGTCCACTCTAACCCGTTAACGTGGGCGCCCAAGTGAAAAACAAGACGTTCCACGGCCACGACGCTCACGTGACACAATCAGTGTGTTCCCGGGCCTGAGATGTTGAAAAACAGTTTCATCCCAAAAGAAAAAACTTGTAACTCTTTGCACAACTCAAATGTTGTTGTTGAAATGTGCTTTGACATGGTCTTGTGTCAATATTCCCCTTTGTTTTAAATATTGAAAATGTTCCAACAAGAATTACACAAAGAGAAACTATTTGAAAGATCATTAGGGCTGAGTAATACACTGTTGCCCATAAAGTTGGAATAATTTTGTTTTCAAACACAATCCTTTCTTTATTCCTATTTAAATGCATCAGTAATCACTTTCGACCAGGTGCAATGATTACATTATGTGTCCCAATTACCCAGGTGAAATGAATTCATGCACAACATTTGTTTGGCGCTATAGAAGACATTTGCTGTGTTGTCAGTTTCCTGCTTAAAGCCTGTATGCAATAGGTCAACATTTTCAGAATTGTCTGAAATAATTATCAACCAAATTTGACACAGAACTTCCCTAGGCTATGCCTCGTCCGACGCCACTGGAAATACGCCAAAGAGTGCTTGCCCTCCGACAGGATGGACACAAACAAGCCGATATTGCTGATTTGCTTGGAATATCCCAGGGGGCGGTCTGTAAAATCCTCAAAATTCATTGAGAGGAGAGTCATCGGAGGCCACGAAAATCTCCAGGACGACCACGACTGACTACCAGACGAGATGATCGGCAACTGCTTAATATCTGCCGTAGAAACTGGAAAATGCCATCGAGCTGCCTTCATCGTTTGTGGAGAAGACACCATGGAATCAACGTTTCCCGCCAAACTGTAAATCGAAAGTTGCTTCAGCATGGTTACCAAGCAAGACGAATGACCAAGTGTCCACGCCTAACTGTTCAACACAGAGTTGCTCGGCTTCGCTGGGCTAGGGAGCACAAAAGATTACAGCTTGGGCACTGCCGACATGTTATCTTTACGGACAAGAGCCGCTATATCCTTAACCATACAGATGGAAGACAACGGGTTCAGGGAATACGTGGCGAAAACCTTCACGATGACTGCATTCAGGAAACCACTCAAGCTGGTGGCGGCTCATTGATGGTATGGGCTGGTATTGGGAGCGTGTCTATGTTCCCACAGCCCTATGTTCCTACAGACCTATGTTAAGAAATATGGGACCATAGGGTTACCTTCTGAGAAAAATCTGTCCACATTAACCCAGGTAAATATAAAAATGCATCCACACTAATCGTTTTCAGAACGCTTTGCATCCACGTTCCACGGCGTCTTCACATTTATCCACCTCAGCGATCGTTTTTGTAAAGCATCGTTTTCAGTTTCGGAATTCACCGTTCTAATGTGGACGGAAGGGCTAACCGGATAAATATTACCCGGGTTAGTGTGGACATGGGCTTAAGAGAACATATAAGACTGTGGGAAAATAGGGCCTAATTTTCAAAACATTCTTAGAAATGTGGGAACATAGGGCTGTGGGAACATAGGGCTGACCCCCTGGTATTCATTATGGAGGAAAGACACCATTGGTGGTGCTGGATGGAAACATCAACGCCGTTGTGTACAGGGACATCCTGGAGAACCATTGCCTCCCACATACAAGATGGGTCATGGGAACAACTTTCGTCTGCAAGACGACAACACTAGAGCACATAGGGCAGCTGCAGTGAGAGAATTCCTTGATGCAGAGGGGGTGCAGCAGATGTCATGGCCCACTTGCTCCCCTGATATGAACCCTATTGAGCATGCCTGGGATGCCTTAGGCCGAGCCATCAAAGAGAGGCACAATATTCCTCAAACTCTACAGGAGTTAGCCCAGGCCCTGACCGAAGAGTGGGACGCCCTGCCCACTGACAACATCAACAAGCTTGTGGACAGTGTGCCACGACGTCCTAATGCACTGATCCGTGTCAGGGGTGGCCATACTCGATATTAGTGACTGTGTGACATTTGAAAGAGTAATATTGGACATTCATATGCATGAAATCTTCTCGAATGTGTTTCCTGTTAAACTGACCAAGGCTGAAAAATTTAAACAAAGCCTTAATCCTATTGTTTCAATACCCCCGACTTTGTTCAAGCCTGACTACAGTTTGTAAAGGTTAATTGTGGTTTCATTTTCATTGTGATATGTTTGGAAGAGATTCACTAGATTGAGAAGATATACGTACACTTTATTTGTCAAGAATAAATCACACTGTCACAATCATTTCATGGAAATAGTTAAAAAATAAAACAAGTGTAATTAAATATTATTATGATTTTCAGCTGAATTATTTTTTATTATGCTTAATTTCTGTAGAATTAATCATTCTGAGCAAACTGATTCACAACTAATAAAAGCTGTTATTGGATATTTTGTTTTACACGTACAACTGCATCATCAAGCAATGTTTAACAGTCAAATATGAAAAACAATTTTTCATTATTTCATAAGTTTTATTTTGCATACATTTGTTAAATTGAAATGTATACTGGTATTTGAAAAATCCTTAGTATAATAACTGTTGCCCAGCTAGATCACCATGAATAGTATCACCAGAAGCTCAGTGATGCAGTTTGTGAAATGTAATCTTCACACACACAATGTCACATACATGAACATGTATTGAGCATGAAGTTTCAATGAAATTTATACATGGTCATGTTAGTGTCCCCTTTTATTCAGGCCAGCTCACCCCACAGGAGCAAGCAGGCTCTGGCAGCATCTATGGACAATGACCTCAGGAACCAATTTATCTTGAATGATTTGAACACCCATTTTAAGTTTACAGCAGGGCAGCTTTGGGTCCCATGCCAGTCTCTGAAAAGCTCTATATGTCAAGAAGAAACAGCGGCTATCCTCTGTAAGCCAGCACCATGCAGCAATTTCCAGGGGCAATGTGACACAAAATCCCATTTCCCACTCTACAGTGGTTAACAGGATGGAAGACTCTCTCTCTCTCTCTCCTTCGATATGTCCTTCTTGCTCTCTCGTCTCCTCTGTCTACCTTGCTTTATCTCTCCCTCTCTTTCTCTGGCTCTGTAACCTTTGCTTTGAATTGCTTTCAAGCCTGTTTTTCCTCACTCGTATCGTCCCCCTTCAGTCTATTCTCTCACTCTCTTCTCTCACCTCTTCTTCCCTTCCTGTTTCCCGGGTCTTTCTCTACCTCTCTCAGCCTTGCTCGCAAACACGTCCTTATTCTCAAGCTAATCCTCTTCCTTCCTGTTCAGCTTTCACTATTCTCACTCTGGTCTCTCTGTTCTTCTGCCTTTGCCCTTTCACTCTTCTCTGCTTACCTGTTCCTGATACGTCCACACAAAGACAGCTATAAGTCTGAAAATGCTGCTTACGCAGAGCTGCCAACTCTCACGCATTGAGCAAATGACCCTTTTCACACGTTCTCACGCCAAACCTCCAATTTCTCACGCTGGGGCAGTTATTTCCATGGTCATCAGATTGCAGTTATATTTAGACTGTAGTGAAGAGACCCGTATGACATTTACAGTCAGGCAAACTTATGGCCATCTATAGTAGGACCCCTTTCAAGACAGGACGCCGGGACCAAACTTTTGCTTTTCATTGAGAAAGTTATGAGACGTTTGGGATTTAGTGCCGCTGTGTTCCTTGACAGCTATCTTTCCGCCTTTACTTTCCAAAGTCTGTGTGTACAGGTAAGTGTAAGTTGCTTATTTATGAGTATTTGGATGAGTTTATAAACTGATACAAAACATGTAAATTAAAAAAGGAGATAAGATAAATAGCAAGGCTGTACGTTAACTTTTTGGACTTAACACTGGTGCTACAGAGGCTGAAAGTTTTGTAATAATAATAATAATAGGAAGAAGAGGAGGTTAGAGGAGAGGGGGAAGGACAGGGAGAAGAAGGAAGAGGAAGTAATGAGAACAGGAAGGAGGACAGGGAGAATAAGGAAAAAGTAAGAGAAGGGTAGGGAAAGGAGAAGGAATAAGAGGAAGAGGGACAGGGAATGATAAGAAGAAGCAGAAGGAAAAGAGGGAAGTGGTAGGAGGAAAAAGGGGGATGGAGGGACACTGATTTGTGATATATTTGTTTTTATTCATTATGTATTTATTTCAGCTTGTTTAAAAAAAAGCAGCACTTTAATTTGTTTTTGTTCCATTTTACAATATTTTATGTTAATTTTTTCTTTTTCTTTATTTTTATTTTTTACAAAATGTATTTTGTCAGTGTCAATTGACTTGACCGAATTTAACAAATTCACAAAATGAGCCATGCTGTGTCTTGTGTCATGCTCTGTCTGTGTATGTTTCTTTTTACAAAGTGAGTATTTTCCTGGAGCCTGTAGTGTAGTAGTGTGTGGGAATGGCCCAGAGGACTGAATGTCTCTCACTGACTCGCTGATTGAATCCATCCTGTCCACATACTGAGGTTGTGATCTTTGGCCACCAAGTGAGTGATCCCTCCGGTTGCCAGGAACTGGTTAGGTTTAGGTTAAGGATGATTAGAAGTCCTGAAACGGCGCAATCCCCCCTACCCTACCCACCCAAAAATCTGCTTTCTCACTTCAAGGTTTTCTGAAAAGTTGGCAGCCCTGGCTTTCGTGTGCAAACTAAATGCATGCACAGTAGCGTTTTTCTGGAGGTCTACATCCAAAACATCAGGAAAGTTGCTAAATGTCTTCTTTAGAGGCAAAATTGGCCTCACAACTAAGAGTGGGACACAGCCAGGTTACTCTGCTGAGTCTCAGGTGGTTAAAAGAGGTTATGGAATAACTGTTGTCCTAAGCACAAACACAATATAACACTGCAGGGCTCGGTGTTCACCAAACTGTGGATATGATCATTACTTGACCTATCAAGTTTGTTTTATAAATCCCAACTTTTCTTAACTGCTGACAGAGAAATCTCTGTCAGTGTGTTATGCTAGTAGCGGCTAACATAGCCTCGAGCAGCAGGGATTTGGAGTCGGCCACAGAGGTCTGGGAAGCACACTTCTTTCTTACTCCATACCCTAAGATTTTTTTTTTTTTTTTTTTCATTTTCAGACTTGTAGTCTTCAGATCCAGCCGACACGAACTCATGAGGCAATTTATCAGACTTCACACAGCTCTCTCTGGAGCCCCAAAAGGCTTCATACAATTTTCTTCACATATACTGTAGTACTCCTCAAGACTTTGATGTGTAGACTCACACACAGTATTTTTTTTAAAACATTTTTAGATGAAAATAGATGACATATGCAACTAATTTTGTCCCATAGCACAACAGATGCAACAATAAGTTATTTTGGGAATTACTTTGTTAGCCTGTTATGGTCTTATAGTATATTTGCCAGTTCTGTTTCTTAAGCATGCTCTTTGATATATTTAATCAAATAAAAATATTGTGAAACAATGAATTTTTTCACAAAAACTTAAATAATGAAAGAGTATTGTTAGGACTACATGGTTTGATCAACGGTGTTAACTACACCTTTGTTTCTGAGTGTACTCTGAAACTTCTGACCATACAAAAGGAGTCCCAGAAATGCAAATGTTGCGTCTTGGGTGGATTATTAATATATTAAAGTAAATGTCAAATCCAGCTCCACTGACTGCAATCTCTAGGTATTGGCAAGGTATCATCTGAAACTGCCTCACCTCTGCCCCAAAAGTAAGTGTGTATGCACACAACAGAGTTGTTATCATTGATGTCATCGGGTTATGGTCTTATTCCATTTGTGACACACAGCCACACAATAAGACACACAGGGGAAAAACATAGCTTCAGGTGCTGCTTGTTAGAAAGAGCAAAACAAAACCCAGTTCACTGCAGAGTCACAGACACATACAATACACACCAACAGTCATCCTAACATAGACACACTCACACATGCACAGAAAACACTCGTATTGTCATGGTTCTCAGAAGATCGGACCCAAGAGCACGACTCAGGAGGCAGATGTAAAAGTAAAGAGTCTTAACCCAAAAAAAAAAAAGAAGAAGAAGAACAAGGATACAAAACTCTAAGCTGAACAACGTACAAAAAAAACCCAAAACACAGGCAAGGTCAAAAGCCTGATCAGGATCAAAACAGGCAGCCGAAGAACAGAGCGCTGGAAAGGTAAAATGCATGGCACAAAGACAGGGTGTCAGAGAGCAAGTGGAAATGGGCTGGTATATATAGTAGGAAGCAGGGGTCAGAAACCTGCGGCGCTTTAGCCCCTCTCTAGTGGCTCCCTTTGTCAAAAAAAAAGGAAATGAAATTTTTTTTTCTATTATTGTTGGAGTGTTGGAGGCCTGAAGTCATTCTCACATAAGTGTAAAAATATGTAGCCTATACACTGAGTAAAAAATATTTTAACACTTTATCGACTTAAATGTGCGTCATACACGCTACATCAAAGCCAGGCGCCTTTTTGCCGAACTCAACAGCGATGGCTTTAGTGGGTATTTTCCTAAGATAACTAGATTTAAGGGGAAAGGAGAGAATTTAATAGTGCAACAGTGGACAGAGTGGACAGATTTGTTCGCTTCTGGTTTAATGTTTGATCTGCAGCAATAGCAAAGATAACAAACAACAAAAATCTGAAAAGTATCCGGCTGGGGATGAGTGGTTTCAGCGCTGCGGCGGAAAGCCAAGCAGAGCATAGGTAGTTTTAAGAAATTGATCTAAACCCCACTAGCTGTAGTAGTGGGGTTTGCTAGTTCTGTGGCAGCTCAGGAGATAGTAAGGCGTGGACAGTGGCAAATTCATATACGGGTGACATGGGCAGTTACATTAGTGCGATCAGTTATATATATATATATATATATATAATATTAGGGGTATTAGCCCAGGGCACCACCACTGGGCGTGGAAAACCTTCATTAAAATATCAACAGCTGTTCTCAGGCTTCAAAAATGAAACTGAGATAGAAAATGAAAGATGTGCCCTTCTCTGCAAACTCTGTAAAACATATTAATGAATGCTCAATTAGACCTATTAGTAATGTTGATAGGATAATTTAGACTAGATGGCTGTGGTACCTGCATTTAAAAAGGGCTTTAATACCTTTTGCAGCTCCCGACAATTATATTTTTTTTCCCGGCCAAAATTTGGTCTTTTTATAGTAAAAGTCACTGACCCCTCCTTGGGAGCTAATGAGGGAATGGGGAACAGGTGAACAGGTGAGTTGGGAGGAGGAGCAGGTCAGGGGATTTTAGTGGCGGGAAAGGCAGGTGGGAGTGGCAGGGTCTGAAATGACGGCAGAAGTAAAACACATGCACAAACAACTGGACTGAATGAATAAGAGGATAAATGAGCAGACTGAAACTCAAAGCAATTTCACATATATACTAACAGGGAATTGATGGGGACACATATTAGCAGTAACAGTCCTCAAAGTTGATATATATAATTTTAATTAATTATTCTTAATGTATGTGTACCTTGCAAAAAACATAAAAGATGAAATATGGAAAAAAAATGCATTACATGTGGTACATACTATTAGATGATTAGTATATACATACAATGTGTTTGTGCCATTAAGGAGTAAGAGGTCTGCAAGCACATAAAGGTCAGGAGAGAAAGGATTAGTGTGATTAAATGTTTGAAGTATCGGATTATCTGAAATCAAAAACCTTGAATTCACAGCCTGCCCTCTTCATCCTGACATTTCCAACAAAGCCCACTTAAGAGTTGAAGATCTTTCCAAAACAGTGTGTAAAGTAAGTTGAATCAAACAAGTCTGGTTTTAAGTTTGGCCCTTTTTCTGACATTTCAGGATCTTGTACCTCTTTTATCTGAAATTCTGTCCAAAGATCTCTCCCATAACACCTGCACCAAGGCCAAATGTTTTGCAAACTGATTCTGCACTTAAGTGTAATATCAGGATGGTTCCATGACCTTCCCCAAATAAAGTACAAAGTGTCCCTGTTCGAGACCCCTTAATCCTGGTATTAACCTTCAATAAAACAGTTCAAAGTAAAAAAAGAAAAACTAGCTAGGGTGTGGATGTTCAGAGGCAAGTTGAGCTGTCAAGTAACGGATGGAGTTTGGATACAGATAAGGAGCGTTCGATAGGAAACCGGAGACAGGCTCATTCTGGGGGAAAATACAAATGTGCTCAGTGTCTCACACTGAACACAGTGTCTCCACAGAAAGATACTAAATGTTCTGTAGAGCAGTTATAACATTGTGCGGCATCTGTATATAACAATTTGAAAGGGTTCAAAGTGCGTGTTGATCATGTTTGGTCGCTGGAATAAAAATGCAATACCCAAATATTTAATTGTCTATAACTGTTCAGTGTCACATGACTTTAATACTGAGGGGAGGGGAAAGGGCATTGATTAAAAACAGTCCCGAACTTGTTTAATGAAACATTAGATAATTAGATATTGATGTCTGGAGAAAGCAGCAGAAGACATTGCTTCAGTTCAGGGACATACACCAAGTTGTCATCTGCATACAATGATAGCGTACAACTGATTCTAGACTTGAGGAAGTCACGTTCCACTTTATCAATGGGAACAAGTGGCTGCACCTGACTAATGCCCAAAGCCTGTTGAAAATAAAGATATGTAAAGCCACTAGAGGCTCATGGGTTACCATTCATATAGCAAAATTAGCAAATGCTAGCCAGTCAAGAACAAATACTTATTATCGACTTATTACCGTTTTTCCACCTCCAAAAAGGTATAGTAGACGCGCACATAACATACTTAGGTCAGAAATCTGGGGCATGGGCATTTCAGAGTTGTAAGTGTTGTGTGCTCTTCTTCAGGTGCTCCAGACATAGTGGGTTATATACTTTTGAAATCAGGCTTAGATTCAATCTCCATCTTGGGTTTTTGACCAGCTGATAAAAGAATGCTAACAAGAGATAAAATAGCAAGCGATGATTTTCAGTATAGAAAAAGAGATTGCTTTTTTTATGGACTTTAAAAACCATGCAATTAAGGGAATTCAAGGCTTTGCACAGACAACTCTTTTTATACCTAGTCTCATGAAAAACTACCTTTGGTTGAGTGCCTTGTAGAAAGGCTGCTGTGTCAGGTTTTTGTCTGCAGCACCTTTTTTCTAAGCTGTCTATTTTGATCTTGGAGAATATGGCAGAGACATCCTCATCCTACATATTCATAATCTGAATTTTGAGGTCATAGAGTTTTCCATTCAAGGTTGAGCCAAACTGTTAGACTGATGGCCATGTTTTTTCTACAGACATCATCTCACACTAAAATGTGATCCAAGATTGCACATGTCCTGGATCTGTGCAATCTTGGATCACATTTTAGTGTGAACAGGTGGTACTGTTACATTCTTGCCTTGTTAGAGCTAGAGTTGCCATATCTTTGTTATTGAACTCACATTAGCCATGCTTACATCTTATATGGACCAAGTGTGGGAAACATTTAATTCCCCTCACAGTTTCTCAATAAATCACAAACACATACACACTTCCTTATTTTCAGTGTGCCTCAAATGCAGAATATTGGTAGACACAGCCATTTAAAGATGTTCCATGAATGCCTCACATGCAGGACATTGGTAGATGCTACAGCAAACGCCATCAGGGGGCAACAACAATGAACTGCATAGTCACTTCATGGGAGGATGAAGGGGGGGTTTATAGTTGTGATTGCAAAATGTGATCTGGACCCATAAAGCAAAACACAACAGGTTTGGTGGGAACGCGGAGAAGTTCATTATGTGTTTGGAGAGGCTGGCAGACTGGTTGAGGGTGGCAGAGCAAGGCAAGCTGACAGGTAACCCCAGATTGAGGCAGATGATGGAGATCCAAACATCAGGTGCAGCAGGTAGCTGGACCTGAGGCACAGGGAGGAAACTGGGTCACAAAAAATCCAAAAGACATGAGCAAGAGAAACAAGGAACTAGAATCAGCTGAATCCTAATACCACTCGAAGTGTCTGAACAATCTGGCAGAGAATGAAGTGATGAGCCGGTCTTAAGGACTGCCATAGGGTGTGGTGTTGATTGGTAGATGGTGAACAGGTGTGCCTGAGAACTGGTGAAACCAAGGAAGCCACGCCCAGCTAGACAGACACACACACACACACACACACACACACACACACACACACCTACACACACACAGACATACACAGAGAACAAACTGAGGGAGGGGAAAACAGCAGGGATAAGGGTGAGAGAGACCTAATCCTAATCCTTGAAACAGATCACCATCCCGATGTCAGTGTAGGTGTCAATATATTACAGTTCTGGTTAGACACAGGAAGCTGCATTTTTTTTTTTAGAGAATAAATTACCACAAATCAGAGTACCAATGCAGAATGCACATGCCACTGAAATGCTTCTTAAGTATATGTGGTCTGCTTTGTAACAGGAGGAGGATTTTTTTTTCATCTATGTCTTATTGCATTTGAGTTTGACTCTGTTTTAATGAACCTCAGTGTCAATATCCAAGAATTTTAAAGACTCAACCTGACGGGCCGAGAAGTGTAACGCGCTTCAGAGTGGATTTTTATGACTCACTCGATTTGTCTTTATTACAAAATATAGTCCGGGTCGGGATCGCCCCAAGGTCTAATATTTCACTGTGCTTCCTTTCATAGCAGAGTGCCTGAGAAGCAGGTACATGAATCATTAAGATTCAGAGACAGTTTTCACCTTATTTATGTGTTTACCTTTAGCTTAGTGAAAAAATATAATACTAATAATACAAAAAAAGAGTCTATCTACCTATCTATCTAATTTTGAAACATTTGTGATATTGTGAAAAACAGGAATCAATATTTCCTTTTCATTACAGTGAAGTGAGTGTGCGTTAGTGCATGTGTGAGTCACACAGAACCACGTGCGTCAGTGCGACTGTGTATGTTGCCATGTGTTTGTGTGCATCCAAGTTGTTGTCTAGGAGGCAAGAGAAGATTTTCAGATGCCTGCAATTCTCCTGACAGACCCTTAGTGCTCTCACACACTCCCACACACACACACACACACACACACACACATGCACGTACACACACACACACACACGCACACCTAGCAAGGCTCACAGCCATCCGTACAAGCTGTCTAAAAAGGATTTGATTCCATACGGGCCTGTCTTCAATGCATCAGACCTCCCTCTTTTTTTTTTTTTTACGTTCCCTCGTTCTCTCTCGCACGCAAACACAAAAACAAAGAAAAGCTATGACTGCTCGAGCATCATTCAGCATTTTTACTCGAGGGGGTTTCTTACTGTGTGAAGGGGAGGGAGGGAATAGTGCAAAAGAAGGAAAGACGGGTAGATAGTGCATCCACCTGGAGCCGGGCGAAATGTGGAATTGAATCTTTTGCTATGGGCTCTCCATCCACACTAAGGCAGCGTATCTCACCTCTGCAAACAAAGCTTTTCTGAAAACGCTCTGTCCAACTGAACGATGGCTTCACATTTCCTAGTTTACAAGGAAAAACCGATGACGACAGTGAAGTTAAAGGCACAGGAAACTCAAAATCATGAATTTGTAGCTTATTTGGTGTCAGATATATGAGTTGTCTTGCCATCAGCTGTTTCTTCATAGTTGTGAATTGCTTCTAGGTTTTTTTTTTTACCTAAATGTTTTTGTCTTTATTTCCTTACTTTAGTCTGATTAGGTCCAGATAGGGAATACTGCTCCACTTGGGCATCTCCTTCCATGTCTGATTGACAGTCATGAATCTCAGTAGCGTTGACAGGAGTTGTTGATGGAAAGTGCAGGACTATTACAGGTGAAGAGAGATGACACAAGCTGTTGGACAATCATAAAGGAAGTAAACAAACCGGCAGTTTAGGGCAGATTATCTCGACCACTATATACACTTGTACAATGAACCTACTAAAATATAACATAACATTCCCATTACATTCCTTGTCCACAGTGAAAAGTAATTAGAATTTGGTTTGAACTACTTCACTTCAAAACTATGTTTTTACAGCAGTGTACCTAGGTGTCCTTCTGTGAGCCAAATCCTCTCACTGAAATGTTTTTTTCCCCCAATATTTCAAGAAATAACGTTTTGTTTTTGTTGTGTTTTTTTTTTTAACCGCTGGCTCTTCACTAGATTCTCAAACCCTCAGAGCTCAGAAGAAAGGGATGGAAAAATGATGCTCACACTAGGTCCCAGTCGGCTGTGGAGCTCACCACAGCGCGGCTGAAATGCCCGGGATGATGCCAGGATGCGTTGGCAGGTTCTGGAAAGTGTAGTTGATCGCCTCTCTTTCGTGAATATTTTTTGTTTATTTGTTTGTTCATTTTTTTTTTTTTTTTGTCTCTACTATGAATTTAATTCTTTTTTTTTGTACAAATTCTCTTCAGTGAAAACGAGTGCGCTGTCAGGGGCACGATGCAGGTGCACAGATTGGACTGCAGACGCTCTCCACCACCTGCATTTATCAACTGTGAAAATGAGAGAAACATCAATATGCTGGATTTTTTTTTTTTTTTTAAATTTAAACACAGTATTTATCATTTTTGCTTGAGTGTTAATGTCCTGCTGCTGGCCCGTACACTGGTGGGGTGGAACAAAAGCGTTTCAGACATTCATCTCCTGTCTGACCACTGTGTTTAATTTCAGCATCCTTCCTCTGTGTTGCATTAACGGCTGCTGCGGCCATAAACATGTCCTCATCATCAGTCCTCATCATAAAGCGGGAAGAGTTTATCATAAAGACACTCATAAAGCAGTGCTGCAGAATTCTGCTGATTTATTCAAATTTAATTTCAAACTATTTTGCTGCACATCACTAAATGACGCAACCCAATTGACTTTGGAAAGCTGTGATGCAATCAGTCTGAGTGCTGTAAACTTATAAATACACTGGTGCATGATGGATGCACTGGCAAGGTTGGAAGAACATGTGAATGGAAAGCTTAGGAGGGAGCAGGTCTTCAGGGACTGTCATAGCGTGAATGGGTGTTGAGCTGTGTGAGGAGTGGAAATGGTGTTGTAGACCACCCACCCCCCTCTCTTTAGTGAAGATTGTTCCAGTTTGATGAAGATGGCTTCGTTCACTCTTTCAACCCACCGGTTTTCTCTGGTCAAAAGGTGGACTGCAGAGTCCTGACCTGAGGAGTTGGCTCTCCTGTGTTGTCTGTGTGAGGAATGCCCACTGTGAATCAGCGACTTTGAAGCTACTTTAAAAGCACAGCTTTGCGAGCTACCAATGACTTCACACTGGCAGAAGCTGAACTACAGCAAAAATAATCTAGACAGAAATCTAGCAAGATTAAATGAAGCTACTTAGAAAATGTAGTTCTAACACATGCCAGTTGATGTCAAAAACTGTCTACTTAATTAACCCCCCCCCCCCCAAAAAAAAAAAAAAAAAAAAAAAAAAAACTATTCGTGGGAAAGTCATGGAATGCTCTGGTGTGGCCATGGTGATTCAGGAGGTGTATCCATAATGAAGGTGCCGCTGTGTGAGCACTGAGCAACACCTGCCTTTGGCTTTTGAACATGCACCTGCAGGTCAGGTGTGTGGTGGTGGCTGCCTGATGAATGCATTTCCAGGACATGTCTTCACAGCAGTCGCGGCTAGTCAAAAGGGGGTTCAACTACAGTAGAGAAGCAATGGTGAGATAAAAATAGTTTCAACTAGAATTACCGCCTCGCAGTTGTCTGCCTCTGCCGTCGGACTAGTTTCAGGTTACATCCCTGTTTATCCAGAGTCATATCAAATATGATAAAATCATGTTTTGTGAGGTCCCCCCGTTTTGACGAGAAAGAAGAATGCATGGATTTAAAAACACTTCTGCTGCATCAGTTGTGATTCTTTTTTCTGCGTCCTCGCCGGCGACACCCCCATGGGGACAAATAAATACTACTGCTACTTGCAATTATGAAAAAAAATCACAAAAATGGGTCATATTATACATGACTCTGGATAAACAGACTTGTAACCTGTAATTAGTCTGAGTGGCGGAGACAACCGCGAGGCGGTAATTCTAGTTTTTAACAGTGGTATAGGAGAGCAACACTACTAGTGCACTGTACTTCTTGAATATGTGCAGTTTCTATTATATATGACCTTTCATTTTCATTCCAGCAGCCACTTCTTTGTTCTGATTCTGGCTCACATTTATTTCAGACCACAAAAACTGTCCATGTTCCGTACAACCTCAGTGCTTACAGTGTTGTATTTGTATGTAACACACAACCTATTAATCTAGTTAATCAATAGTACAGTGCAGTACATTATAGTATGCACTTGCATTTGATGTCTCCACCTATAATCTATCAACTCTCTATGACACACTCACACCTCTAATAACCTAGTGCATGTCCTTCATTATGTCTTGCGACACACTTTGATGCACTTATTAGTGTGTATTAACCTTGTGTGTTTTCAGACTGTGTTCAGGTGTGTACACACACTCACTTTTCTGTCCGTCTTCATCCGTCTGCTTGTTGCACACCGTGTTTGTGCTCATGTCTCCTACTGCGTGGGTGTGTGTTCTTATGTCTGCCTGTGACTGACTTGTTGTGACACACTGATCACGCCTGTGTGTGTGTGTGTGTGTATGTTTTAGCATGTCTCAGGCTGCCGTGAATTCACTGTGTGTGTATTCACTGTGTGTGTGTATTCATTGTGTCAGATGCCTGTGTGTGTGTGTATGTGTGTTTGTGTGTGTGTGCGCGCACGTGTGTGTGTGTGCATGTTATTGTGTCTTTCCGTGTTTAATTTTTCTACACTGTTAATTTATGAAGTCTGATAATTTGGCTGCATGTGCCAACTCCCTCATCTAGAGGATTGATAATTAAATCTCATGGAAATAACAATGGTGTGCACGCACAGACACACACACACACACACACACACACACTAGGTTAGAGAGAGAGATATACATTTATATGAAATGAGATAAGAAGCAGAAAAAGAGTTTTAGCTGAAGAAGAGGAAAGGATAAAAAAATAAGGGAATGGATGAAATACGTGGAGAGAAATTACGTAAGAGAGATTGAGAGACGGCAGTGATAACTGAATTCAAGTGAGTGAGATAAAAGAGAGACACAGCTGAGGAGAAAAAGAGGGAGAGAGAGACTGAGAAGGAGGATCATGGGAGAGTTGGCTACAGAGAGCGTGGGTTTAAAATGCCAGGAGACAGTATGCGGTAATTAAAAAGCTCTTTATGGCCGGCTGAGCGATTTAGTGGATTTATCCCCTGACAAAGGTCAATGCCGGTTTGGAGCATGACCAAAACAACAACAACAACAACAACAACAACAACAACAACAACAACAACAACAACAACAACAAAAAACAACTTGTGTCTCAAGCCGTAAATGGCATGACCAGTAAACAAATATGACAACAATGGCAGACGGCTCCATGAGGAACAGAAAAATGAGCTTAGAGCAAATGAACAAGGACAGTTTGAAATGAAAAATAAAAAGCTTAACAAGTAAAAAAAATCCCAAAACATGAGCTTCAGCTGCCGATGGAATTGGAGGGTGATGCAGCTGGACACAACAGGAGATACACAGGGCTTATAATAGCTTGTGGATGTTGTACTAGAAGATTTGCATAATATTTGGCGCTCTGTGGTGTAACCAGGAATGGAAATGAGCCAGATTTCATCCGAATGCCATCCTGAGAGTTAACATTTGGAACAGCATCCCCGCTGAGATTTTGAGAGTTTGGTTTTCTAACAAGAACATGTCTCTGTAAAACATTAACCATCTTGTCTCCAACAAGTTTCTCTGAATGAAATGACAAGATACAGCATTCACTGATGCACTCTACATCGCAATCTGCTCTGACACTCCTGGCAACAGGACGGCATCGATTGTGATCATCTGTTTCATAATGTGACAACGCTATGGTTAGGGTTTGGTCAGGTTTAGGTGGTGGCGTGCCGTCAGGACAAGCAGGCCGAGGAATTTAAGTGATAGTTTGGGGTTTTTTTTTTTTTTTTTATGTAGGGTTGTGTGAGGTACTTATCTATAGTCGGTGTATGTGTGCATTAGCTGCAGTAGATTCCGATCAGCACACTTCGCACAAGTAGCAGGAGCTCCGGCACAGAAGCTGAGCGATGTGCTGCTGTGGACGGGGTCACCAAAAAACGTATTTTAGCCACTTAAAAACATGGCCACTGAAAAAAAAAGCTATCACCATTTGAAGTGCACACTATATTTTGAATATTTTCACCGCTTTATCTTTCCCCTACTCCAATAATATATATATTGTAGGAGGCCAAACACACTATGTCATGTTCCTTTTTTGAGGCCTTTAGAAAATATAGACAAACTCAATTTGCCAAATACTGGGAAAACATCTCCCATCAGCAGCAGTTTGTGTAACATGTATGAAAGACAAATGTGAAGTATAGAAAACCTCAAGAGTGACCATATAATTTATTTATTTATCTTTCATTTGTTTGGATCCCCATTAGCCACTACCTACGTAGCAACTACTGTTCCTGGTGTCCACTCCAGTAAAAATTACATCATAATTCAAAACAATGTAAATTCAAACCAAAGGCAAAAAAGGAAACAAGAAAATAACAACAAATACAAACAGTAAAACCACTACTGCACCGTGAACGTTTCTGACAAGTCGAAGACTCGCTGCATTTTATGTCAACCGCCATGTTTAAAAGTCTGCACCGAGCGAGCAAACACATTTTCCACACCGCGAAACAGGTCCAGGGGGAAAGGTAAAAAAACTGGAACAGTGGCTAGGGTTGCCACCCGTCACGTATGATACGGGATCATCCCGTATTTGAAAATGAAATCCCATGTCCTGCATTGAATATATACGGGACGGAATTTGTCCCGTCTTCTCGTTCATGTTATGTCCTCAAAGCGCTGTGAATAATGTAATGTCCAGTAATAATTTTAACTTTAGGCTGCAGCGGAAACACAGACAACAATGGGCCACAGGAACCTTTTAGTTCCTGAAGAAAAGTACCTGGAACTTTTAGTTAGAGTTTTTGGTCGGTATATTGTAACTCAGGAAGGGGAGATTGTGACCATGTATCCTGCAACTTGACTGGTTATCAGAGGAAAACAACTGCAGTAATTCTATTTAAACATAAAATAACAACAACGCTTTTTATTTATTTATTTTTTTAGTTTATTAATGTATATGTTAAACTGTAAATTGTGATAATGCTAACTAATTGTTCAAAGTACCTTTGACGCAATAATACAGTTGATGAAACACAATTTTCATTTTAATTCTCTTTCAAGTCTGGTGTAATTTAAATCCTTACTTTGCCTTAAGTTGCTTCAACTCCTTTTGTTGGCTTCTTCACACAGGCAATTTTTTTAGCTTTACAGTTCTACTATCGAGTTTTCCCCACTCAAATGACCAGATAACAGTATCATCAAGAACAATTAAGCACAAGGACGCCGTATCAGGGGCTGAACAACTTCTAGTAGACCTGCGGGGGAAAACAGTGGGAGTGAAGGCACATGGATGAAAAGAGAGGGAAGAATGATCAGAGAAACGGTTGTAGTGAGTAGGAAAAAAAGGGGTGAATGAGGATCAGTGAATACATTGTAATCAGAACAAATGAGGGAGAACGAGTGGGCAATAAGGGAGGAGATGGAGAGGGATTAGAGCAGAGAGAGACAGCGAGGGAGAGAGAGAGACAGAGGCGGGTCTCTGGTGGAATAAAGCGAGGCATTATCATTTTAATGATTGACTTAATATTCCTGCTTGTCAAATATGTGGGAGGCAGACGTACATAGCCTACATATCTGCTTATCCTCCCTCTCTTAGTCACTCATTGCCGTTATTTTTATGTTTCATCTCCACCTCCTTTTAACGCCTGTGCATTTTTTATTTCATTGTTCCATGTAAAGCTTTGTTTAACCAGGATACTCCCTCTGAGATCATAGGCTGCATGTTTTTTTTTTTTCTTCCCGGAGACCTGGCCAACTGCCATTCAGTAGGACAAAAACAACAAAACACAAGACAAGAAACAGATTTCATAAGCAGTAAGAGACAGAGGAAGAAAAATAGAGAGGAAAGTGATGAATGAGGACAAACACTGGCCTGGTTCTTCAGCTCTCAACATTCAACAGCTTGCAATTCATTACTGGTGACTTGTTGATTGTCAAGTCTTCCTGAAGGCTATTACATCCACAACTTTGATGAAAAACAAACCATTAGAATGTCAAACTATTCTACTACTACTCTGAATTCTAGGGGATAAATAAAGTATCTATCTATCTATCTATCTATCTATCTATCTATCTATCTATCTATCTATCTATCTATCTATCTATCTATCTTCTCTTCATATTTCCGAATAAAAACACATAAATAGGGAATTTTCTTTCTCCATTTGTCCCTGCTGTCATGGTTTTCATATAATTGCTTCCCATGTGACACAGAAAACTTAATGTGGATTTGAATAAATATTGAAGCCTCCATTTATTCGTTCTTTTTGTCCATATAATTTTTTTTTAATAATTTTTTTTTTATCACTGCTGCTGACTGATGGCAACAATGCCAATCTCCTTCAACCTTTTTTATCATCCAATCATTTTATAGATGAAAAATATGCACCCCCCCCAAAAAAAAAAAATCTGGCATTCAAGTACATGGTTAAAAATAAAAATGTATTTGGTAAATCTGGGTTAGTACATAATAAAAATACACTGATGAGTATTGTCACACTTGCAGTCATGGTTTACTTCCACGAAGCAGCTGTAATCATAATAACGTTAGCAGATGTTTCCATCAGGAGTTGGTGGAGACCAAAACAAAGCTAAAAGGAGAAGGAATATTCTATTTACAATCATCAGGTGGTCAGAAAGGAAATGAATGACACAGACACAGTCAAATGAAAACAACAAATATACATACATTTTCTAAATTCTAATCCTGTGTTCATGTGTTAATTGCGTTATCTTGTTGTTAAATGCCAAATGTATTTAAAAGAGCACAAAATCATTTCTGTGTATTTCTGTATCAGAATCCTTCTCCTTTCTGTGTAAGATGCCACAGTATTTTCGATGACTCATCCTGCATTCAGCGGCTTCGGTACTGCACTCGACCATTAGCTGGAGAGCGTCAGTAACTAGCAAAGTGATCATCAGTTGGAAACAAACTTTACATTTTCAAAAGAGCGTGGCTGGCGTCCAGTGTAATCATTTCTCCTTCATCCACCACCTCCCGATAACAACACCGGTGAGAGAGATGTGGGTGGCGGCGAGCAGTCCTCAACTGCCGCGTATCTCCCTACAGCTCCACGTCACGCCACTGAATCTGCTTGACTGTCATTTTTTGTTTGTTTGTTTGTTTGTTTTTATGGTGATGGTATTATATCACGGTATTACGAAGTGAAAAGGGATGCTCAAACAGAGATGAAAAGTGGTAGTGATTGACCTACGCACTCTAATAGAAGGTATACAGGAACTCGACAATGCAAGAAAAATACAATGTCAAGTTGTATAGTCTGATAGATATAAGCTGCTGTCGTTTTATCTCTTCAGATCATTTTTCAAACATCCAATAACAGCCATTCTTGATTAATGACATGTACATACACTTTAGACTGTATAAGTGCTTGGGAAGCAGAAGGTCTTTTGAGTTGTGTGAAAACGCTGGGACCTCAGAGCCACCTGTGACATTTAAAAGATCACCGCATCCAGTTTGTGTGGATGCAGTGATTTTCAGAGCAACTACTCCAATGGCCACTTATTGGTCTTAAGGGCAGAGATGCCTTAATTTCATAAATAATTTAAATAAAATGTGACAATGCATTAGCCTCAGTGAACCCTGTGACATTTAAAACAAGTTAGTCACTGTTTTTCCTTCTGTTCTCTCTCTCTCTCTCTCTATCTCTCTCTCTTTCGCACACACACGAACACACATGCACACACTATCTAAAGGGCAAAATGTGCATACATAACTAACATTAGATATTGTTGCATTTAACAGAAGATATCAAATACAATTTGAGCTCAATTTAAACATAAAGCAATTCTCTTTTTGTAAGAGTGAGTTGCGTGGACTCCGTTCGTCCCTGGAGATATTTAACAAAGAGGGAAATAGAATATTTGCAGCAGGCGGATGTTCATTTCAGGCCAAACAGCTGCTTTTTTTTTTTTTTTCTCCTTTGTCACACGCATTTACAACTAACCACGATACGCCAAGCAACCTCTGCCTTCTCTGTGTGAAACACTCAGGCTCTGTAGAACTGAAAGGTGACAGTGTCAAGTTTGGATTCGCAGCAGATAGTGACAAGATTCACAGCAGGAGAACAGTAACAAAACATTCATTGCTTCACAAATAACTTCGACAGCATAATCCACCTCTCTGCTGTCGATAAGTCAGCTCTGGAAAACAGCTCAATGTTGTGAAGAAAAAGTCTCCCTGAATTATTTTGGGATATTACTTTGCAAAGAACGGCAAAGTGTGTTTCATTAGGATTGTTTGGGATGGGAGTGGTTCAGAGCAATAGAATAACCTCTTCTGACAAACTTTCATCAACTCTGCTTAAATCTACAGAGGTGGAGCTCAATATCAGGAAGGTGCTAACTGAGTTGCAACACCACAGAACTGAAACTAATGGTAGAGGATTTACTGGTAGGTGGAGGCCAGTTAAGGTACTTTAAAAACAGTGGTTCTCAACCGCTTTTTTCCATCAAATTTCACATACCAATATCATAATGTAGCAATTATAAAACAGATTTGAGGCACTGAGTGAAATTAGTGTGTGTGAATCTTGGAGGGAGAAGTCATCTCCTCCAGCTGGAGTGGCAGATTGACTGCGGCACAGCGCAGAGGCAGGTGCTAAACGTTAGCAGCCTACTGAAAAGAGGCTGATATGGAGCGATGGCTTCTCTAAAAAAAAAAAAGAAAAAAAAAAGTGCCAGCTCAAGACGGAGACAAAGAAGAGATATGTCTGTATGTCTGTCTGTAATGCAAGGTTTGTGTACATCTGGTGCTCATGTGTTGGAGGAACTCCTGGGATGAATGAGCAGAGAAGTGTGTGTTTGCAGCACAGAGTCGCTCAATCTTCCACTGCTGTGAAGTCTGTGTCCTGTGCGTACATATGCGCTGAACATTCGTGTGTGTGTGTGTGTGTGTGCGCGCGACTGTTTAAATAGCAGTGTCAACAGAGGCGGCAAAGTGAAGCGGGTCACTGCAAAATGTGTTTAAAGGGTGAGTCGTGAGGGAGGAAGTTGCGAACCCCCGACTTAAATTTTTCAGGCAGGGTCACGGCTCACAAAGGTTGAGAAACACAGCTTTAAAACCTTAGCACCTGCTACGATTAGCATCAAAATTCATACTTATTTCATACAACATACATATTTTAAGACAGGGATATCGTTATCTCTGATGGTCATGGCAAATAAATATCCACAAATCTGCTTAAAAATCTTAGAAAAGCGACACTCCTTGTAATTCAACCTGCCAGAGAATCATCACCTTTTTAAATTGTCTCCAGTATCAAAATAAATAATCCTAACATTGGCATAGTTTTATTGGCTGCAATTTTTCCACAATGTAAACAAATAGGTCAAAAATAAAGGACTCAATTTTTAGCCCACAGCTTACTCCATGGCAGCATTATACTTCCTGTTTGTATCTCCCAAATCATCATGGTAACCGTAGTTCCAAAACCTAGAGCATGTCTATCCCGCAAATCGAAATTAGGCAAAGAATAATGAGAAGAGTGACAAAATCCATAGATACATTAATACTTTCATCATGTTGGATTGTCACTATCTGTTTTGACATTAGAGCAGAGAGACAGGGGATGTTGGGGGGGCTCACGGTGTCAGACTGTACATGAGAGTCAGGGAGACTTTTTTCCTGATGTCCATCCACCACACCCTCACTACTCACTGCGTCCTGTATTTTTGCTTAATGTTGGTATTAATCATCACATGTAGAAGCATCCGATATGGATATAATACCTGTGGTTACTCTGCTGATTTTCCAGACAGGTTAATGTCTTTTAAGAGTAAAATGTCAAGTGTGATCAGTACTTGTGAATCATATTTATTTGGCATCTCCCCATATTTGCATCTATCATCCATCTTCCCTTTTCCCTCGTCTTCACCCGTGAAGTGGATGTGCTGCTTGGGAAGGCAGACGGTCCATAATCGTAATGCGTTCTACTTAAGTGCGGGTGGGTGAGGAATTGCATGGGTAAGCGAGTGTATGTGTTCCTAGTGTGGGTGGGGTGGGGGTGGGGATTTCAGGAACATGAATTTATCAGTGATGAACTACATGTAACTGTAGGCAAGAAGACACGCAAACACAGACACACTGATACTGTGTGAAGTAAGTCTATTATGCTGACAATGATAGCTTGCTCTCGGCTCTTGGCTCCTGTTCGGGGCCGAAGAGCTGTTATTACTGAGCAGGAGATAACAGGAACACATGCACAAACACGCAGTCAGAACTACAGAGTACAGAACTGTTGAGGTCAGCAGGATTAAGGATGTTTTAACACTGTAACAAATTGGTGTAATTTCTGCCGTAACTTCTTGTTCTGTCATTATTTCTGCCAATGTTTTGTCTGTTTTGTTGGTTTGTTTTGTTTGCCAGCAGGATAACGCAAAAAGTACATGAGAGCATTTGATGATGGAAGCTGAGTGGTGTCCATCCACTCATCAATAATATGTAAGTGTGAATGTACAAAATGAAAATGTGATTCAACTTGTTTGTTAACATAACCTAAGCTGAGAGTGTAGCAGTCTGATTGCACGCCCCCTAAATAACGTTAGCAAAAGAATTTACAGAGAACATTTCAAAGATGCAAAAGTAAAAGTACAGTGGATATACAGTTCCAATGTGACTAGATATTGTTAGCTAACCCTTTTCAAAATTCCCTATGGTAACTGAGCATACTAGACTTCATCTAATGTCTATATGTAACATCAGGCATGAAGCAGACACCAGACCAGCTCAGTGAGCGCCAAAGTAAGGCCACAAAGTCAGTGAATGGAATGAAGGGAGATGTAGGAGCCTCTTGAAAAGTGAGAAGCAGAGAATTAAAGATTCAGTTGTGACCAGTGCAATATGCTTGATTTCACACTCTACTACACCACAGGCACACTGGGGACTAATGTGCATTTATTAATTTATTAAAAGAAGCATGATCCACAAGGGAATGTCAGTCCAAATAGACACGAAGTTAACTAGACCAATTAACTTCCAAAATGCTTCCAAGATCCAAAATGCAGTGGACCAAAAAAGCAAAACAGACCTAAACAGAAAAAGAGAACACCAAGTATGATGTGCCACCAATTAACAAAGAGCAGCAACAGTAGCGGTACATGCCATTTTTTCACAGTTCACACTCCACAGCTCCCTTAAAAAAAAAAAAAAACACACACACACATTTTTTTCCTGTGATGACGATGATGCACCATTTCAGAGGTTCCCAACCTTTTGTACTTGTGACCCCTTTCAGGACGGTTTTATTTTCTGTCCTGAAACAAGACAAAAGCCTCTATTCTAATGAAAGTGTGGAGACGCAAAAGCAAACAAATTCCCCAGGCACAAACACAAACAGACGTGACCAGCTAATTCTTCAATTTCGGTGACCACATGTGCTGGCACAAACCACGCGCAACGTGGAAGAGAGGATGAAAACATTAGTCTGAAAAATACAGAAGCAGCAGGGGGAATCAGAATGAATTTGTTATGAAATTGCATCCTTTTTTTAAAAGCAGCAACCACTGAAATGAAGAGATGGTGGTAGAAGTCTCTGAAAGAGAGAGAAATCTCAATGAAGCACCTCAAGTTACAAAATAGAAAAACACACCAAAAATGAATATCCATCGCTCCAGGTATGCTGTTAATAGTCGAATGAACAGACAGCGGATGCATGTTGGGGCCTCAGACACAGGAATATCAGTGCTGCTGGTAACACTGTGCAAACATTTGATGAAGTCTAATCAATACATTTTGTTCTCAGTTTTTCTCCTCTGCATATTTGAAAAGACTCATTTATTTCCCATAAACAAAAGTCCTACAGGTGAGTTATCATGTATTCCCAGTGTTTTCCAGTGTTCTTATGACGCCATAAAATAATGCTTTTGTGGGAGCTACATCACCTCTGTTTATGTCTTCATATTTCTCTCAATTCACTAGTAGATATGTTGATATAGCAGCAGGCCAGACAGGACTGTGCGCTTGTTGTTGTTTGCACTGTGTGTGTGAGCATTAGACCGAGATTAAATGGAGAGGGAGGAAGAATGACAGGGAGTTTTCATGTTGAAATGGCCTCAGGTCGGGTTCTGGCAAAAAAAAATAAAAAAAATAAAAATTTGTTAGATAGCGAGACCAGGTCAGGCTAAGGCTGAAATTTCAGGCTGTACAGGGCAGTAGTCTGACAGGCAAGCAACCTCTAGTCCACACTTCTCAGACAACAGTCCAGAAGAAGCTTATTGAGTGCTACATGTGGAAAAACCTGACCCATCCCTTCTCTCTTCAGCCTTTCAGCACAGCTTGAGTCATGAAGTGACTGTTAGTAAATTGTCTTATAAGCTGGATGTGATTTTCTATTAAATATTGAAGTTTATAAATAATTGTCTTGGCACGCCTGGCGAGTGGCACTGTCCATGGTGCTGAAAGGGGGATTCAATTCTGCCATGTGAAATAAGCATTTAACCTTTAGTTGTGTGTGATTGCATCCACCATGTGTGTGTGTTAGGGTAGGGTGGGGTGGGGTGGGGGTCCCTCCATTCACTCCCCACTGACTTTTTTTTCCACAAATTATAAGAAATTTGGAAATAACAGGTGAGTGGTTGTGAGAGGCATGATGAGTTTTGTACTAACCAGGTGTATTTAGGACCACATAAACCTTTACGGTGTAATTTAAGGCTTTCAAGCAACAGGCTTTAGAATCTTTGAATTGAAAAACAATGTAAAATTCATTAGGGAACAAAAGGGAAAAAAAGTGTACCATGTACAGATTTTTGCCCAGATGAATGGCATTTTTGATCCTATGAATCAGGAAGAGGAGCCTTTGTGCAAAACTGTTACAGAACACAAGTGTATGATGTACAAGCTGGTAGACTGACAGCAATCACATTAATCCCGGCTGACACTGGGCAAGAGTTAGGGTACACCTCAGATAGAGGACCAGTCCATCACGGAGCTGACAAACAACCACTCACGTTCACATGCACACCAAAGGGAAATAACCTAACTTGTGTGTCTTCGGACTGTGGGAGGAAACTAGAGAACCCGGAAGAAACCCATGCAGGCATGAGGAGAACATGCAGAGAAGGGCTTCTATGACATTACAAGGGAAATAAAGCGAGAGAGCTGAGGAGATACACAGGAATGAAAGACAAAGACAGAACAGTGATCCTGTAGCACTGTTCTCCTGGAATCATTTTTCATGAACTATAAACCTTTACACTCCCCTTGTGAGTTTGTTTCATTCAGTTCAACTAATGTCTGACCAGGAAAAAGAACATTTTGGCTTTTCAACAGCGCCTAGCACACCATCCCCTCGTGTCACTCAGCAAACAGGCTATGAATGAAAGCTGTGTAAAACCTGTTGTGAGGACATCAACTCAGTGGAACAGTGAAGTTATAGCGGCTCTACAGGTATGCTCAGACTGTACTGCTGGGGAAGCTTTCAGTACTGCTACCTGGATGAGTTCACAGAGGCTCTGACATCCTACATCAGCTTCTGCGAAGATTGCCATATACCATCACAAACCCTGGTTCGCAGCTAAGCTCAGCCAGGAAAGGTTGCAAAAGGAAGAGGCGTTCAGGAGGGACAGGTTTAGAGAGTCAAAAGAGAGGTTTAACTAGGTATTGAGAGAAGCTAAATGACTGTTCTCAAGGAAACATAAACACCAGTTCTCAGCTTCTGTCTGGAAGGGGCTCAGACGGATCACAAACCTCAAAGCACCCCACCCCATTGATGCCTTACGCCTGGCCAACAAACTGAATGACTTCTACTGGTTCTATACTCTACAGGTAAATTCAGCCTGGACGTCAAGTAAATTTCAGATAGTTGGATTGCATACAATGTCTATGGGATTACACCTCTGGGCACACAAACTGAGACATAGATGCATCCATTCAAGTTGAAAATGATTCCACTTTAGCAAGGTTTGATGAATCGACTTCAATCGTATTTAGTAGGCAACAACTAACATATATACAGCCGAAACATTTGTTGTTTGGGACCAAAAAAAAGGGTGAAAAATGTACCTCTCCTTCAGCTGAACACACCATAAGAATGCTCCAGCCCTGTGCTGCAAAAACCTCTTCTGAGGGTAATAAATCAGGTACACCCTCTTTGGCCCCATTATGGATATAATTAAACAGCTGGCGGGGTACTGTTTCCTGTTTACACTCACCGACCTGCAGATTCCTTCCACCACACAGGTTTTTTTTTTATTGAACCCACAAGATTAGCCAGCTCACCAATACAAAACCAACCTCTTCATTAGGCATCTACAACAACTCTGTCTTACACAGGGTAAGACACAAAGCCCGCTCCTCTGGTACTGCCTCCCGCAGATGGTTTGTCCTATGGTCAGTCCCTGGACATATGGGTGGAGAGAGTGCATATGTGTGGGGGAAAATGAGCTGCATTGAGAATAGTAGAAATATGAGGCTTCACAATGCAGCTTTCACTCAGTGAACACAAAAGCTTTGTAATACTGATTAAATTAGTAATGCTTTCTTTGAATAATTTCACAGAATTCTTTGTGATGCCTTTTGAATAAGTAATGTGCTCTCCCTATGAGTTGTTATGCGAAGTAAATTAAAGCATTTTTCATTTTATCACTCAGAAATTCTCTTTGGTTTCAGTGATGTTTTGGCTGTCTTTGTTCTTTTCTTGTTTTGTTGTTTGGTACCATGTCTTTTTGACCCTCTGCCTCAGGTAGTTTTGCATGGCGAGGTCTCTACACCTTTCACAACAATGAGACTCCAACTTGAATAAAAGGATCAAAAACAAATTGCACTGCTGAGCTTCAATGGTTCCCATTGGTCAAGCATAGTTTATTACCATGTTGTGCCATTGAAAAAAGTCAAAGGTTGGTAGATCAATCAGTCATCCTTTACAACTGCAGATGATTAAAGAGTGAGTACTTTTTCAAGTCCATATTTACAAAACACTCCATGCCATATCTACATTGAAAGAGGTAGTGTGCACTGCAATCATTTCTCTTCATCACGTGGACTACAACTGAAGAGACGGGCGTAAACCTTCTTTCTGATGGTAATATGGGCCATCAGCACTCTGAGATAGCAAAGTCTTCATCCTGGTATTCCTCTGAAGGTTTATTTTATTATGTATTGCAGTAAGCCTACATACAATGGCCAGATCACATTGGAAGAAAAAACTTCAGGGAAACACAAAAATTTAATTTTGTACTAAAGAGAAATAAAGATGGAAGACATTAACGATGTTGATTCTCATGTTTTTTACAGATCGAGTTGTCATGTAATATACTCGATTCCAGATTTAGTGATCACATGGAGAAGTAGCCTACCATATTGGGCAGAATATTAGACACTCCTGATCATAAGACGTAAAAGTAAAACATGAAATACTACCATTAAAGGAGCATTTGTAAGATTTGCTATTGTTGCATAGCCAGTGTTAGCATTAACATCATTCGTTAATCGTTTGTTTATTCGTTGCAAGTTCAGTGTCAAACTTCATTCCTTTACACCAAGAGCTGTCGCCAGCGATGGAAGTCAACAGCAATGTTAACTCTTGTGTCTATCATGTCTCTATATCATATATCAAGTATCAAGTTAGCACACTAAGCAGCTGGCCCCGGCCCATCTTGACAGGTGCAAACAGTTTTTTTTTTCTATATGTAAAAGAAAATGGATCAAATTGAAAAAAAGAAGACATCAGCTAGACCCACCCTTTAATGATAAAATGTATCTAAAGCAGATTGCTCCGCCTTTAGAAAAAAAACAACTCCTCATTAAAAGCATGTACATTTTAGGGCACATTATGATGGTTATTTATAAAAGATTATTATGTCATAATGATTTTTTTTTTAAGGTTTCGAGAAATGTTGACAATTAAAACATAATTTCTCTAAAAAGCTGAGACTGAGCTTTTAAAATAATGAGTAACACGACAGAGTGAATTAGTCCTACACTAAGGTGATCTGTGCTGTCTGTGAGCTTGCAAACAGCATCCTAATGGGATAATGTGAAGACTCAACATGTCAACCAATGAATTTTTCAGAATGACAAAAAGACGTGAGAAAAAACACTCACATACTGTTCACAACAGGAGTCTAGACCTCTGGAGAGTAAAAGGCCTAAACATATCTGTATTCAAAAAAGGGCTGTACAGTTGTAAATAAACCAGTAAATCTGAATCTAGAAAAAAATTGACATTTGCTGCCAAGTGGACCTCCATTTCTTTCTCCTGCAACCACAAAGCAGAAAAGTAACAGCATCACACTCACAGCTTGTATAACCCGACTGCTGAGAATGCAAATGATTTCCTATATCTTGTTTCAATTTAACAGGGCAGGATCCTGTTTCACACACGAGTGCTCGGTTCGAATTTTGTTGTAGAGATTGTGATTATTCAGAGTGAGATCAGAGTACAGCAGTCATGGAGGGTGAACAACATGACACAGCTTTAAGAGCAGTTTTCAAGATAAATTAAGTTCAGTTAAATGTTTATTACCAAGAATTTGAATGACTTTATCCTTTCTTAACCTGATTAATGTGGCACCGAGGTTAAAGGCTACATCGGGGCTAAATCACACTCTGTAGTATAGAAAACTGCTGCTGCACTGTGGCTGCACTCCAGTCATCTGTGCCAGTGTGCTTTGTGTTAGGTATCAGCGAGGATGGGGAAACCTGCTCACAGTTTTTCTCAGCTGCTCTGGCACAATTCTCAAATGATAATCTTTTAAAAACATGCAAATTTTCACAACATCCAGCACAACAGATTTGAACTTGTCGTTTTTTTAAACAATTTGCAAATGCCCCTTTAACAAGATCAACTCCAACATTTAATTGGTTCTTCCCTCGTCCATGCAAATCACTTCAGTACTAAACTTTTCATGACCACTGTCTGTTAACCTTTTTATAATGACTCAACTTGACTGGCTTGACTTGACACCACAGTAACTTGGGACTTGCTGGAGATGTGAAGATTAAGATTTGAGACTTGCTTGTGACTTGTACATGACATGTATGTATGTGATGTAAATGACTTACTCCCACCCCTGCATCTTACATCCACCAGTCACAGTTTGTCAAGTTAGCTGACGGGTGCTATGAGGAGAGGGGAGGATCTGAGGTGGTGTAGTGAGGGGAAGAGAGCAGAATAGAGGAAGAGGCAGAAAATTACAAAGACATAAAGCTGTCCCAGATGAAATACAGGCCACAACTGTGGCCCATGTAATTAACCATGGCCTTACAATGGCAAAGGCTTCTCGCCAAGTACAGCGTAATGTAAACCATGCTACAGTAGCTTCAGTTATCTAAACATCCCGCAGGGAAAACAGGTAGCCTATGTACTCAGTCAGTACTGGAATTAATCATGTTGCAGTATTCCAGCTGTAGTAATACAGCAGAATTGAAGAAAAGAATTACAGTAATATTATAAAAAGTCAATAAAAGGCAATGCATCTTTGAAATTCATCCTGTAAGGAATACATGAGGCACACAGTACAGCACATATACAGTAATGTTATCTATTTATGAAATGTGTAGGACTAGATGTATTTTTACACCTCGACAAGAGCAAGAGATCTGCAACATGGTGGTAGTGAATAATGCTATTACACTGAGAGAGATCCAGAGGGTAACTTTAGAGGGCAATGGCTTCTTTTAAAGAAGATCAAGTCTGTAAGCAGTGAGTTAAAAAGAAATCAGATGACCATGAAACAACTCTACACGGTGCCATTTGGGAGAAACTTACAGAGTGGAGGAACTGACATGTCAGTATGTACAGGTAAAGCAGCGGCGTTTCACTACATCTGGTATACTGTGCAGTTTTATGGGAGGCGTGCATATGCTTACAGTGTATACGCCCGTGTATACTGTCCTGACGTTTATTGCATCGTAGAGAAGAATAATGGAGCAGGAAGGAAGTGAGGTCTCTCACTCTCTTGTGCTTGTGGATGAGGCTTGGTTTCAATCTGGCCACTGGCAGGAGACGTGGTCTAAATGTTATAGGCCACTGAGCCAGTATCACTGCGGGGCAATATCACTACGTGTGCTACAATATTTGAAAATGGTGCGAGTTCACATATTCACAATATTGGCCCATACCGCACCCAGAGACCCCTGATGTTCTTGCACACCCTCCACAGGATTCTATCCCTGAGAATGAGAGTTGTTTGTCGTCAGGGGATGGTTTGCTGATGGCGCCTCATCCACTACATTCTCCGGTCCTGAATCCAAATGAGGAAATCTCTTTCTGCCTGGAGGTGGAAGGTGTGAAGGATGATCATCCGTCTCAAGACCAAATATCTCCGCAATGAATGCTGCTTGTGATGACATCACAGCAGAACATTGCAGGGGATGGTTGCGAGACACAAAGGCATGTGCCTACCTGGTTTTGAATAGTGTGATGACTATACCCACTCCAGATGAGGTTTGCATAGCTAAAATGGAGTCATAACAATTTACATAAAAGGTTTTTTTTGAAGGAGCTATTTGTGAGTTTTGCTATTGCTACATAGCCGGCGTTAGCATTAACAGCTGTTTACTGACCAGTCGAGAAGAAACGTTGCAAGTTCAGCATCAAACTTCATTCCTTTACTCACCAAGAGCTGTCTGCTCAGCACCGAACAGCAGACAGACAAAGTCCGCCACATACTGAAGCATTTGGCAGCTTGCGGAGACAAGAGGTCAAAGGAAGAGTGAAGATGGAAAACACAACTGAAAGCGACTGATAAGGTTGCTCCTATAACTGCAGGATGTGTAACAGTTAACAACTTAAAAAAGAGGTGATGATATGTCAGTCAAAAGGTGAAAGATGAAGCCATGAGAACCGACTGAATAATTGTGCAAACTCGTCTACGTGCTAGCCGGGCAGCTAATGCTAACTAGCCAGCTTTCTTCAGATATCAGGTTCACTTAGTTTTATTCGCCTGGCACTGACGCTCCATAGCTACGGATATAGGATGAGCCATTCGAACGTGCAAACAGACGGTCTTTTAAGTGGTGCAGACGTTTAATTATTCTCTCTCACATTGAGACCTACAACATGATGTTTTAATAATCAAAACCAATTAGGATTGTAAAATATACCCAGCTTAATATAAGAAAAGATCTTATTATTCAGCCGTATGATTCATCTCCATACGCACCCCAGTCAGAGACGTGTTCAACGAGCTGAGCGCAGAGCCGATTTATACCCACCCTTAAAAGAAATGTTGGTGTGTAAAACATCATCACCTGTAGGTAAATACTGTACGATCTCTGTTGAAATCCAAACTGTTGAAATTAATTGTTTGGATGGTTCTTTCAAGATAAAGCTAAGCCTCAATTTCACACTTGAAGAGCAATTTGATTAAACTTACTCTGAATGACATCAGTGCGAGGCAGTTATGAAAATGCTTCATTAAGAATTACTGGAACAAAAGCTCTGAGAAAACTGATCCCGATGTTTTATTAGCCCTCAGTGTGTCTCTGCAGATGTACTCTTTACCATTCTCATTTTCTTCAAATCGATTTCCATTACTATTACGGCGAAAATGTGTTTTTAGCAAGATAAAGTGACATCTCTGTGTCCGTCTTCTCCCCCTGTACCGACCTCTGCTGTATGATTAGCCACTGTGGGACTTCATCAGTGCCGGTGTATTGACTGCGGATCAGCTTAATGATGGTGACATTTTAACCCACCAGTCAGGACCATGTCATCCGTTCCCCAGGGGGGCCGGGAGTGAAGTGGAGAAACAGGAAGTTAATTGATGGATCTGATTAGCTGACCAATTTGTCCTGTGTCCTTATACATCATAGGTGTGTGTGTGTGTGTGTGTGTGTATGTGTTTGTGAAAGTTTGACACTGTAATCTTTTGTGGCTTCATTAAAATGATCACTGTAAATCATTTGCAAAGCTTGGCTCACATTTGGTGGCTTTTATTATTCTCACTATTGTGCATTTCAGCATTATATTTCACAGTCTGGGATTCAGTATGAAGACTCATCATTGATTCCCGTTCTGTCACAATCAAGAACAGCAGGGTGTCTGTCTGGCTTCCTCCAGAGACATCGCTCAGAGCCCCAACAGTTCAATCTCGGTTTCATGAGACCAGACAGTCTTGTTTCTCACAGTCTGAGTCCTTTAGGTGCAAATCCTCAAGGAGAAGAGGCTTCCATCTATTAGCCATAAAGCCCAGATGGGTGGAGCACGGCAGTAATGGTTGTCCCGGAAGTTTCTCCCATTTCCACACAGGGAAAGACAAGCAAAGAAGACGTGCAGTGTACCAGTGGAACTATCCCGCTGCCAAAATTAAGTAAGTAGCACACAAGTGTTTAACAGCATTTGTGTGCAAGTGATAAAGGCAATGTGCAGCACAGTCACACCAGTGTGTACTGTATGTTTTAACCTTAAACGCTCTGAAGTAAATCCATACTGGACATTGTGACTATTCGACCGACTTCTATTCTCCATCTGCCAAATTAACAGCCGTTTTATGCAGCTTTTAAGTAGGCTGTTTAAACTGCCTCAGTGTGAAATGTGGTTTTAAAAGTGTGATGAGCCAAAACCAAGTGCTTTTATTTATTTATTTATTTATTTATTTGATTTTATCTACTTATCTGTTCACGGAAAGCTCAACTTTGAAATCCATTATTCCAACAGGCTGTGCCCCTTATTTATCCCGTTCACTGGATCTTCAGTCTCACAGAGGTCGGCGACGAGAGCAGCTGAACTTCCAGCCTCACAGATCCATCACCTCTACACTGATCACTGACTCAGCCGTGTGTGTGCTGAGGAGGCTCGCTGGAAAGCCAACTTTTTTTTTTATTTATGATATTCAGTCTTTTTGTCATTTTCGGCAACTCTGTGTGTGTATGTGTGTGTGTGTGTGTGTGTGTGTGTGTGTGTGTAATCTGCTGAACCATCAAGAAACACTGGACTGTTTTTTCTCTCTCTCTCAGTGTTGTGTTTATGGTAATTCTGTTTTAATTTGCCCCTGCAGCACAAATTGCTATAAACTGTAATGGGACCCAGACCGCTGGAGGTGCGAGAGACTTTACAACCTGCGTCTTTTCATAATCTTTCATATTTTACCCTCTGCTTCACCAAACTGACTATTTGAATGCTGTGACTCTTAATATGGCCAAACAAATGTGTTGTGAGCACTGTTTGTACCATAACCCGTTAACTTAACAGCCGTGCTTTCGATTAACATTTTAAAAAGTCTGTATTAAAGAAGGCGCGTTGGCCCAGGAAGCCTGATGGACACTTGATATGACAAACTGGAAGTCCCTTTATGAGCTAAATGTGGCACCAGCTCACAGATGATGTTTATGCCACTTAGCATGCCCAGGAAGTAAAAGCGGTCATAGAAAACGATGCATTATCAGTATAAATGTGATGTATGGAAATTAAACTTGCTGTGTGGCATTGTTGGCGATGGTTTGCAATAAATGGCTGATCTTAAATGTAGAGATTTTAGCAGCAGTGTGCACTGTGGACGGTTTTTCTCATTAAACTGTGAGGTAAAGAAAGTCCTGCGCGTTTATTTAAATAAATGTAAAGTGCATTTCATAGGACACCCAGTGCATGTACTTCATATGTAATAACCACCTGGTCTTTGTTTATCATCTTTGTGATAGAAAACAAAATAACTGTAATTCACACTATTGCTTTTTAATGGTGCTATTCTTTTAAGTTAAGGTATGTTTAATGAAAGCAATGCTTTACATGGAGATAGTTTTCCAATTTTTTTTTTTGTAATGATGATCCCCAATACCGCTGGTTAATATGTACACAAGCTCCTGTTGTGAGTACCTGTTTATGTGTTGTAGCTAAATGGGCTGTAACGTACCTGTGCGTTGGCCTACAGCAGGTGTCGGTGTGCTAGTTTAGTGGTCAAACCCCACCAAAAAGAGACGATTAAGAATGGTTATCCGTGCATCTGTGGTAGTGTGCATGCGTGTTGATGAACTGATGAAGCCGCTTGGATAAGAGGCAAAACGTCTTCCACAGACAAATACAAGTCCAGTTGCCTTCGATTTAATTTGAGAGAGAGATAACTATGACCTGGACGAATGAGAACATTCACAGACAGAGTGTTTGTGAGCTACGTGCAGTGAAGGTGCTTTCAGACAGTGAGTGGTTGCCACCGTCACCGCTGGCGAGAAGAGGGAGGGCGGCTGCTCCTCTCATGAGCATGCACAGCTACAGGGAACAGACCGATCAGTGAAGAGAAACCGTGATGGAGCAACATCAGCTTCAAAGTCTGATAATCCACGAACAATATCCAGAGCCATAGACAATGTTTATCGTACTAGTTAGCAAAACATGGTCTTTCAACCGTGTCATGCTGCTAATCATTTCCAACTCTGCTCTACTTAGCTGCATGATGTAGGAGGAGATTAGCAGCCTGTCTTGTTCAGGCTGGTGGGATTGAAGGTTAACACTTAACAGTGAGTAATAGCTTCACGCTGTGTAATACCATAAACTGGCAGTGAAAGGTCTGCATATGTGACAGGTCCCTAAAAGGTATAAAGCAAGGGTCAGCAACGTTCACCTGTGGGCCGGTTTGTGTCAACATTATTTATTAGAGGTCGACGTTACATACATGTTGTAACTATTTATTGTTTGTTTATGTCTTTCAATTATTTTAAGAATGTTTAAAGCAGCTAACAGAGACACAGCAACTAATATTCACTTGGCGTATGTACGTAAATAAATATGTTCTGTATTTTCCACACGGCATAAACAATGGCCTTCCTTTACAGGAGCCCAGAAAGGTCATATTTACAAGGCTGTTATATTTATGTTGTTTTATTGTTTATTTTGCAATGTATCCTTGAGCAGCTCCCTAGTGGCACCAGGATCAGCCACTAAAAGATCATTCAGAGCTGTACATGAAAGTAACAGAAAGCTACTGTACCTTTATCTCAGTGGAACTCAACATCATTTCAGACCAGTTAAGTTTAAGTTCACCATAGGCTCACTGTGATCAAGAGGCCTCCAGAAAAAGACATGTGAGCCTGTTGAAAGGGCAAAAAAAAAAAAGATATATATCATCTTGAAAGATTTGCACTAAGCCTTTGAAATAAGCTCCTTATTTTTCTTTTTTTCTTTTTTATTTCCGTAGTGCTCAGTTAAACCAACTTTATTTCACTGTTGTGATGATCATGACCAGCGTTCTGCTATATCATGCTTCTGCTTATATTACTGTGGAAGTGGCTGGCTTGCAGGTCCTCATGTGAGCTTCTGGTTCATTTCCTGGACTATTCAAGTCAAAGTCCAGTCTGCTGGCAGTGACAGCCAGCTTTGTTTGCACATCACCGAACCACATCTCACCTTGTCGGCTTTGCAAGATGTTTGGTGGAGCGGGACATACATTTTCTTTCCCTCTTTTCAAATATCCATTGGTGCCATTTTGTCAGATTAAATTCAGCTTATTATCCTTTCATCTCCGCAGCCAAATGGCATGCAAAAGAGAAAAAAAATCATGCAGTGCATTCATACTCAGGTAGCAGAAGAATAGTTAGGAGATTTGCATAGTGGTAGTGAATTGAGGATAAATTATGGACAGTACCGAGCAACTAATTATACTCTTTTTCAAAATGTGTTTCCTAATTAAAGTTTGTAAATATAGCTAGGTGGGTATTTAAAAAGGAGAATTGAAAAACTTGCCCCAACCTTCATGCTTATTTAACTGCAACGCTTGCACTGTCTGTGTGAAGACAGGTATGAGTGGTATACGTGCTGGTGTGTACTGTATGTGTTTGAGAACATGAATTATGACTGACTGGCATGTCTCCTGTGAGCTTCTGGTGTATGTCAAAAACGAAGCACACACATACACAAACAGTTCAATGTGGTTTACAGCCCTGAGACCACCCGTCTAAGTCCATGTCCACGTCCTGCACAACTGCTGTCAGGGTGCCACTGAGCAAAGCACCAAACCCCCCAAAAGCTGCCCAGTGGCTCTTCCTGTGCATCTCCCTGTGCGCAGGACTGATCGTACATAAAGTATATGGAGCTTCTAGTATGGACTATTGGTACAGTCTGTATGCTTATTATTGTAACCATGACAACCAAGGTCTAGTATGTCTGCCGCTGTAGGGGCACTATTTCAGGAGTCACTCCTATGGGTCAGATCATATGATTGAAAAAAAATATGGTTGTTCAGGTTGGAGGACTTGGTGTAACAATATTCTGTCTCAAACCTCTCAAATTTACTGTAGAGCTTACACAGATGATGGATTACAGCGAGGGTTGCCACCTTTTTTGTGAAGAAATAAGAGGATGACATGTAGCAAAGGGTTACCACGGGTCAGACTCGAACCGGGGCCACTGCGGTCAGGACTAAGTCTTAATCACATGCGCTCTACCAGGTGAACCCCCGCTGTCTGCTGCATTTTTTCTCAGCACACAGAGCCCTTCCGTCTACTGCTCATTCATATATTTCTCCAATCCACTTGTAGGCTATAACTGGGCTGATTTTACTTGACATTACATTACTCACAGCCCTTTGACGATGGAAACATGGGACAAATTGTGTCCTGTAGTGAATCAATACATATACATCTACATACATGCATCTACATATGGGGCGCCTGCTCAACCCACTGTGCCACTTGACGCCCCAGCGTTCTAATTGACTATCCCATAATATGCCTCTTAATGCTTAGGAAGAAAAGACTGCGCAATTCTAATGTGCAAGTTTAGTCTCCACACAGGCTTGCGCATGCGTATAACGTGTGCAATATCATAACTGATCTCAGATCAGTGGAAGCTGGGTAAAGGACAGCCTGACAAGCACACTTTAACTATAGCTATTCAAAGATCCCAGGGTTATCCTCAATGTGCAAATATTTAGGTAATGCTGATCTCTTCTCCACTTGACAAGCCCCAGCCTTTGTCGACAGGACACGTTCACGCCTACAAAAAAAAAAAACGGACACTATAGATAGAATGGCTACTAGTCAAACTCAGAGACTGTGAATGAAGATGGATGTAGCTTCTGTACGTCACCCATCTGAAGAGCAGAGAGCGAGCTGCTCCGCTGTCGCTTTCTTGCCAGTTCCTGACTCCCGGCTAGAAATGGGCAAGGAGGAGGGGCGCATGTGGACCTGAGACTTCGGTGCACGCTGGTTTGTGGCAAGCATATGTTCACCCGCCTGTCTTTCAAAGTGGACGCGCCCTCAGCTTTATGCGACAGAATGCTTTTCCGAGATCAGATGTAAGGAGAGATATCACTTCCTCTCTGGTATCATTCTAATTGATGTCTATTTTTGGCTTTAAGTGGGTAAGCACTGCTTGCCTTTGCTTGTCCTGACGGTACGCCACCGCTTTATCTCACTGATGATGCTACTCATTGCACTTGAAGATGAACTACTGTACATTCACAGACCATCCGCTCAGTAACACCACATTGCATTAAGCATTTTGCACATGCTGCCAGCTCCTCCACATAAAACCAGAGTATGCTGAATTGATTTTCTTAAATGGTACAAAACTACAAACTCATTCCAGTGAAGGTGATGTCTACTTAACAAGAGAACATTAAGACCCTTACATTCTGGCCAAAGAGGTAAAAGGTAATATGAAATAATACATGTCAAAGGCAGCGGTAGAGACATGAAGTGATATGCTGGTATTATGCCAGTCAAGGAAGGAAAGGGGGGCAGACAAGGATTTATATAGTGTAGCTGAGTTAACTTTTTGGCGATATTTTCACATGACACACTGGGGGAAATGGATTGTACTTTTTTGTCCTACTTGTCACATGATCCACCATTCACAGGATGTCAACAACATGTCTCTGCCTTCAGTTTGTGCCCGTGCCCTCAGTGAGACAGCACTGCCAGCATTATAAATATTTCAACAGAAATAAGCCTGACACATATCTCCCGATCTCTTGGTCAGTGAGTCTCAACAATGAACCAAAACAGCTATTACATACCGCAAGTTATTGAGGGTTGAGTTCAGTTTATTATAGGAGGACAGAGTAAGGCTGGCCGCTATAAGTCAATGAGTCCAAGCATCACTTGAGAATACCCCAAGTTTACTCACATTTTATGAGTCAACTCAGTGTGTTATTATTTTATTTTTTTCAGTAACCTGCTTAACAGTACACAGAGAAATGCAGGTAACACTATGTTAGGCTGTTATCTTCAATACACCTGTCTTAAAATGACTGAACCAAAAAACTAACTGTGACGGACGGCGGGAGGGAGGACTGTGCTGATCCAATTCTCTCAGCTCCAGTGTCTGGCTGACAGTGCTGTCAGCAGCCCGGCAGGAGACACACTCTTTGGTAGGATTTCATACGTGAGCTACGACCACAACAACAACTTTTACTTTCTCTGACTGTGAGGAAACCTGATGTTTTCAGATCCCTGATGATAAAACAGAACAGTCATATACAGGAGCATCATGTGGGGCAGCTGCACTGACACTACAGCTGCAGAGGAGTCCATGATATATTCCGTCCATTTGTAGATATAAGAGTAGTCCTTAGTAATATTGCTGATTTTTTTATTTAAAAAAAAAAAAGAAAAATTAAAAGAAAAAGAACCAATTAATATACTGAAAATGACTCAGCTCATATCAGTTAATTAATGTTAATTCTATGAGTAACTTTCTAACAGGCCAACATTAAACTTGTCGTCTTGTTTGTAAGCTCTCTGCAGCCAGCATGCAGAGACTGTATATAAAGATGGATGCAGACTCCGCGATGTCACTCTGTCATTCTGAAGAGTGGTTTTGAAGCTCAGAGTGAGCTGCTCCATCATCGCCATCTTGGCAGTCCCTGACTCCTCCTAACCCCCAGCTAACCCAAGCCGATACTTCGGTGAATGCCTGTTTGTGGCAAGCATACGCTCCTCCGCCTGTCACTCAAAGTGGCCACACCCTCAATTATGCAGCACTTTAAGCCTTGATAAAATGTAAAGGAGGAGAGTCATATAAAAATTCACACCCCCATACAGTTGTCATGAAAGACGAATTTAGACCAAAACCGTTTTGTGAACCAGGCTGTAGACATGCTCATTTCTGCTGTAAAGGTAAAAGGATTGACTCACTTTTGGAGCCAGACTCAAGTGGCCATTCAGGGAACTGCAGTTTTTAAGCACTTTAGTGTTGGCTTCATTTTGCAGCCCCAGAGGTTGCAGCTTGCCAGTGTGTGTACTCTACTAAAGAAAAAAAGGAAATAGACAGAGGAAAAGAAAGTGTGAGGTTTCTGTGATACAGGACCTGCAAAGCAGAACACAAGCCAGGGGTTGAGGGTGAAATAATTTCTTTATTGCAAACCCAAAAGGAAGGGGAAGTTGAGCTGGGGATGAGCATGGGGGAAAGAAGGCTCTGGGGTTTGGGCAGGACGACGGAGAGGGGAAGTGTCCAAGGGCAAAGCTGTTGCAGGGTAAAGGGATTGGCTGCAGGCAAGGGGGGGGGGCTGATTCTTCCATGGATGATGCTGTAGCAGGAGTGGAGCCAGGCGGAGAGTCACAGGTGACGAGAGCTCCTACAGATAGGTTAGATGAATCTGGAGATCCCTTAATTCCACAGACAGATGAGCACAGGACCGGACTGGCAAACAAAAAACAGAGATGGATCTGGCAAACCAGAGAGAAGAGAGATAACCTGGGGCACAGGAAGAGTCAGTTATCAACAAAAAAAAAAATCCAAAATAGCAAGATGAGCCCCAAAAGATATAGAAAAGTTTGTAGCGCAATACCACTGTGGGTAACCGACTGATCTGGCAAAGAAAGGTGGTCTCTTTATGCTGCAGCAGCATGTGGTGTTGATGGCAAGATGAATATCAGGTGTGGAAGCAGACTGGTGATAACAGGAAGCAGAGGAGGCCACGCCCAGCTGCACTGACACACACACACACACACACACACACACACACACACACACACACACACACACATACACACAGATATACCCAGAGCATGGACTGGGGACAAACAAACACAAGAGGGCAGGGAACACAGCAGAGGAACACCAAGAAAACACGGCCAGCAGGACCTAATCCTAGCAGAGAGACGTTCATGCTTGTGAGGGATGACCCTTCACTCTGCCATCGCAAAGTGTTTTTTGTAGTTCCAGCAAATCCAACAAAGTGAGACGTCTTCTCTCCAACACATCACGTCAAAGTCTCCAGTGAAACTTTCATTCATATCACATCAATAACGTACATTGTTGGGAGCAGAAAAATAAAATGAAGCCGACAATGAAGTGGGGACAGGACAAAATATGTAGACCGAGGCTTTCTAAATGGCAAAAACCACAATGCAGTGGAATTACAAATAAATTAGAAGAATTATGAAAATGCCACTTTTTCTGGAGAGTCTTACATTTACATAATATCTTCACGCTTCAGCAGGGTCTGCAGAGGGACTCTAATCGTGCTTTAATTCTCTTGTTTTGAATCCTTAAAGGGAGCCTTCAGCCTGATTTATTATGCACATGAGAGATTCTCCAGTTTGCTGAGCTCAGGACCCTGCGTGAGGAAACAGGGGCACTGATGCTGGGAACCAGTATGCGGGTGTTTTTGTCATCATCGGGGGACTCAGTGGAAACATTTAGGAGCACAAGCATCCGTTTTTTTTCCTTTTTAAATCCTAGTAATCACACAACAGACATGACAGGTTCGTGCCAGTCCCGGACAGTCGGATTATCAGAATACACATTTGGAGCGACCTCCGTGCCGGCCTGTTGTGAGAAGGTCACCAAATTCCATTAAAACACTCTGGGCTATTTGAGTCCCCAGATTGAACACATGTATCACTCCTGCTGCTGCGGGTGTTTAATCAACTGAAAGGAAAGGAGCCACCATTCTGTGAGCAGTTGTTGATGACGTTCCTGCCAAACACAGGCAGTGGATGTGCAGTGCAAAACGCTCATTACATTCAGTGACATGTGAACAGTATTATTGGTGCAGACTGTTTCATCTAAACCATTATACCTCCGTCTAATATTGTATTAATATTATATTAAAAGCCTCATTTTGATGGATTAACTCAACATGTGTAAATTAAAGTTTTATTTGTTTTTATGCAGTGACATCATAACCCCTGGAGAGCAGACACGTGATGTTTGAAATTTTGGAACCAACTGACAACAGTGGTATTATAATTTGGTTCAATATTTCTATGGGTGTGCACTACAAATAGTTCATAATATCCAGCCAGAATAAACAAATACAGAGAGCCAGTACCTACTATAAAGTACGGGCTTTGATTGCAAAGTATAGAACATACAGTATCTTGCCTTTGTAGTAGGGAATGACTTGAGTTTGGGCTGAGTTTGAGGCTGGCTTCTTTACCGCAGAGAGGTCACTTATCAGGGTTATCTATCACCTGGACCGGAGCCTGCCTCAGAGGAAGTGGGGGCTTTGGAAGAGGGTGAGCCAGGCTCAGTGAGAGGTGAGCAAGGCTAAGGAGAGAGATCCTCCACTGTGTAGCCTGGAGATTGGTTACTCTTTGACCTGAAGGACTTTGAGAATGCTTTTGGTTTTCTTCATGGGGTAGTCTCTTGAAAAAAAAAAAAAAGGAAAAGAAAAGCTCTGTTTTGGCAGATACAACTGGGGAGTTTGTGGAGCGTTTTGGCTTAACAGCATGGATGTATTATAGTATAAAGTATATAGGATACTGGACTCAAAGATGGCACCCAGTCACTTGAACGAAAATTGCTCCTAGCTTCTGGGTTTACTTCTACGATGTGTTTCTCCCAGTGGCCCCGCCTACGCCCATAGACTTTACATTGGGATGATGTCACGCAAATAAAACTCACTTTTCTGGACTCTGGGAAAGTCCAGTGCAGTTTGAGGTGTCAATAGTTGTACAGATGGTAACAGGGAGTTTTCATTGCAATACTGCAACTGGCCACTGGGGGAAGTTGGCAGCAAGGCTTGTGGACGATGGCGTATCCAGCTCAACACAAGTTATCTAGATTGATTGATATTAATTTTGTTGTATTGCTTTGAATTGATGGGACCTGTTATCACCCACTGTGCCCGGTCCTGGTCTCCTCTGAGCAAATAATTTATAAAATTTTGTTAATTCATCAGTCTTTGACATCCATGTCATCGGCTCATCCGCGCCGACCTACACAAAAGGAAAAGAAATCAATCACTAAATCACAATAAATAAAAAAACATCCTGTATTAACATTCATTGGCTATAAAGGGCTATGACGCGCTCAGCAGTGCAACACAGAGGTCGGCGTTACAGTTAAAATTGTGTTTCTTATTAATGCATGAGGAGAAGTGAAAATTCAGTTTCAGATTTGTATTGTTGTCTTATACATGAAATTCTTAGCTACATTTCATGGATTGATGAGCAACACACCGACCAATTAGGTGAAATGAACAAAATGAGTCCCGCAGTACCCGGCATCGTCAGGGTGTTTTATGGTGTGAGAGAAAAGCTTCATATTGTCTTGTTAGGAGCACTATGCCTATATAGGCTTTAATGACACCCATTACATGGAGAGAGAGATGAGGATAGAAAGGTTAACGCAGCCTTGTTGGGTTCACTATCACTACGGCTCTCTAATGACACTCATTCATGTTGTTCAAGTGATTACACCTCATTTGTGAGAGGAACGGTGAAGCAGAGAGAGAGAGAGAGAGAGAGAGAGAAAGAGAGGGAAAAAGTGTGGAAACTGACTGAGGGAGAAGTTACAGAGGGAATGTGCCGGAAGTGCCAGACTGAATACATCATTTATCAGAATTATAGGGACGACTTATGTTGCACACAGTCTTTCAGTCACACACACACACACACACACACACACACACACACACACACTGTGATCCAAGCAGGGAGCTATTTAGCTGCTCTCCCAGCTTAACTGTAAAATGCTCAAGGCGCACTAATGTGTGTGTATGTGTGTGTGTGTGTGTGTGTGTGTGTGTGTGTGTGTGTGTGTGTGTGTGTGTGAACTCGTAAATACTCAGGAGAAGTTGAAACTTTTTACCTTGCGCGAAGTTGTAAGCATCAACTTAAAGGTGGCAGTTTACATGCACAATGTGTGTATGAGTATTTCAACTTGCATGCACATTGGTGTGTGCACGTGCACTCCTTTTTAGCATGGCTTGTGTGTGTGTGTGTGTGTATGTGTGTCTGTGTCACTCCTCTGCAGCACAGTGGCACTGAGACTCAGCAATTCAGACTGTAAATGCTATTCATTTACTTCCCAGCAGGCACTTGGCTACCAGCTTTTTAGCACTGTTCCTAAAGTTGTTGTCAACGGGGAGAGAGAGGGAGGAGGAGAGCAATGGAGACAGACGTGACTTTGATTATACTCTGACTGACTCATCCTCTACAACTGCCGTGTGAAACCTCTCAACAAGGACCGGGTGGACTGAGATTCATCTCTGCGTAAGGTCAGGCTTGTACTGAAAGCCAACAAGACAAAACGATTTCAGTTTGCATCTCCTCCAAAGAACACCTGTGAATTTGGCTGGACAGCGGCCTCCTTTCCAAACAGCATGTGGAGCAACTAGCACAGTAACTAAAGATAAAAATGAGTTTCTTATATCAGAATAGAGCAAGTTTCTATCGTGCCTGTGCCCAGCTGTATCCTTTATTCTCATGCTGCTCGCTCTGCCTTAAAACTTCATATAGTATTATTGTGCTTTGCGCTTCATTACAGGAGATAACTATCATACTCATCACTGTGGAGCACATGACAAAGTGGTCCGTCCTTCACCAGCAACAAGAAGAGAACTGAATCCTATCATTTTTATTTATGAAGGTTTCCTGCAAAAGCTGCCTCAGTACAGCTCTTCTCTTCTCAAATTCAAACCCACTGTTCACCAAACCAGGGGCCTTATTTATAACCCTTGTGTATGTGCATTCAGGCATGAAAGAGGCGAATGTCACTTCGATCTATAGTGCGTTGGAAAAGTATTCAGACCCCTTCAATTTTTTCACATTTTGGTATGTTGCAGCCTGATGCTAAAATCAAAAAAACAATTCATCTTTTCAGAGGGGAAAAAAATATATATATATTCTGTATAATGATACCTCTCACACTTCTATACAAAATTTGGGACCTGGGCATTCACACAGCAATACAAATGCCACTAGGTCCAGCTGCAACAAGGCCAACTCAGCTCTGTCATCCCAAGCGGCTGAAAAATAAAGCCGACACAGAAGCGCCAAAAAACTGCAGTTCCTCGAATGGCCTGATACAAAAAAAAAAAAAAAAAAAGTTTTGATCTCTACAGCTAATATCCTCCTTTTATGATGACTGCACGAGGTGCTTTTTTATATAACTCACTTGTCTGAATGTCATGAAAGCTCGAAGTGATGCATAATTGAGAGCGTGCCACTTTGAGTGACAGGTGGGTGCTGTCACAGTTGGCTAGCTGCTCTGTGTGTAGCTGCTAGCTGTCTGCAAGGCGTCACCTCAGTTTATTCGAGTCACTGAACCTGACCTGACGTATTCGTGGTGTTGGTGCCCTTCGGAGGCTTTGTCATGCAAATATCAGACAAATATGACTTGATTGACTAAAAGAATATGAAGAAGTCGGCTCCTGTTTTTTGAGGGGAGTGAAATTCTAGTATTATTTCATTTATACGTTAGCAGCAATAATCACCTATAAATACCTCAGTGTCTGAGTTTACTTCACACTCTTTTCTTAGTCCTTTAGGCTTTAAAAAGAGGATAGGTTTAGGTTTTATTCATTTCAATATTCAGCATAGAAAAACTAGACCAGCTGAAAATCCTGGTATCTCAAACCAATCCTGACATTATTGTTGTACCTGAAACATGGTTAAACTGCTCCGTGAAGTTGCCTTGGATGATTTGAGCTTGGTTTTAATGATCGTTGTCCAATAGCTTGTATTCGAAACACAAAGATAAAAAAAAAATGGTGATAAGTAGGAATTTTAAACAGTTGGTTGAGCAAGCCTTCCTGTCTGATCTTTATGAAAGTGACATGATATTACTAAAATCCCTGATGTTGATTTTGCTCTTCACCACTTTTGTAAGACTTTGGTCGATAAGAACACACCCTTTAAAAAAAACACAGGGTGCAGAGTAGATCAAGTCCCTGGTTCTCAGCTGAAATCTCATCCTGGCTGAAAGAGAGAAAGAGAAATAAAGCCTGGGTTCTAATACTTTTTTTTTCATATACGTATGTGTAAAATCACTGCAGTGAACACAACAGTGCTGTCAGGTGCACTGGAGACGCCTCAGTGGCTGACACACACACACTCTTCCTTCAACAGCCAACACTCAACACCACCTGCACTCAACTGTGACAGACTAAGACTAAATGTTGGATTTTGGAGTTAAACACAAAGTTTGTTTTGTTTTTTGTTTTTTTTTTATTAGATATTTCATATGTGTGATTTCATCAGCTATGTACGTGTCTACAACCTATACATGGTTACCATGAGATGAGCCTTGGTGTCTTTCTGTGGGCCAGGTTGTACTAAGAACCAAAAAAATCTCAGCACATAACTCCTCTTCTCAGATCACTTCATTGGTTATCAGTCCCTGAAACTTTAAATCCTACTACTGGTCCATAAATCACTGCATGGCTTAGGTCCAACACACTTATCCTGTCTGCTGAACCAATATGAACCTTGTAGACGGCTCAGGTCGACTGGTTCAGGATTACTTGCTGTTCCCAGGGTTAAAACTAAACATGGGGAAGCTGCCTTTGGCCACTAAGCTGCCCAAAGTTGGAACAAAATGCCGGAAGATCTGAGACCAGAGACTGTGCTGAGCACCTTTAAGTCCTCAACTTCATCATTTTACAGTCACATTTAACTTTTTCTTCACTTTCTTGTTTGTTTTACTGTTTTAATTCTGCTTGCTTGCTTTTGCTTGTACTTTATAAAACACTCCTTGTTGCCACTGGTGGGAAATGTGCATATACAAATACACTTGCCTCGCCTTTTGCCTTGTCTATAATGTATGTTCCGCACAGGATGAATTGTTATTTTGGTGATGCCTCAGCTTTTCATCTTTTCATCTTCTCATCTTTAATTTGTCCAATTCTTTGGTCTATTACCAAATAATTTGGTGTTTATCAGCATATATAAATATATATATACTTTCCCAATTAGCGGCCATGCTAAATTAACATGTTAAACATTATACCTGCTAAACACCAGGATACAGCATTTAGCCCAAATCCCTGCTGTTTGTGGACTCTGAGTCTTGGTCCCATCTTGACAACATGGAGGCAGAGCAGTTCTGACACAGTATCTGGGACAGGCTTAGAGTGGGACTGCTGTTCCTTCATGCTAATGGAAAGCAGCTGTGGTGGTTTCAGCAACAAAATGTCTCCGTGCACATCTAAGTTATTGTCCATCTGACCCAGAAAATGCTTGACTGAAAATATAGTGTGGCTGGTCTTGGAGAATCTAAAGATCCAACAGGATGAGCTAGATTGTAGTTGAGAGAAAAAAAAACACATTTACTGCCCTGGTTAATGTCCTGCCACATGGACCTCGGCCTGAGTGAGCAGATGTTGGATGATTTTATCCAATAGTTGTTGCTCTGATATGAAAACATAGCTGAGAAAGAGCAAATTACTGGACCTACTTGGATTCCACTAGGATTTACATGTGTCAGAGGGGGAGTAGTTTAGGCTTATGTTGACTGCTAAACGGTTGTGGGGTCCCCTTAATTTCATACTACGCCTAGTCAGCTGCACATAGTGTAGAAAGTGAACATTGCTAGTAGCTGTGTGAGGCTGTACAGTGGTGCTTTGAGCTAAATGCTAACATCATGAGACTTCTTACTCCACAAACTACAAATGCCAGCCTTATGGTTTTACTACAGTAAAAGCCACCTTCGGGATCACCAATGAATGTCTGGATAAAAATTTAAAGGCAATCCATCTAATAGCTTTTGAAATATTTCAGTCTGGACCAAAGTGGCGGATCAGCCAATCGACACTGCCATCCCCAGAGCCACACGGCTAAAGTGGCTAAGAGTTGTAATCTATAACATAATTGGAGTCACCTGGTGTGCGTTCAATACGTTTCTCTTGATAAACCGAGGGATGAAATATCATTCCTGCGGGCACTTCTATTTGATGTCTTTACCTTTAAAATCAATGAAGCTTTAAATAGAGGCAACTCATCTTTCTGTCACCCATGTTAGCAAAATAATAAATACTGTTAAAACAGTCACACCATGGGACCTAGGGCTTATTAAAATGTATTACCGCTCTAAGCATTTGGGGAACCAGCTCAGTTAGGTCCATGGTCCATTTGACCTAACTAGTGTAATGAGCTCAGTGCATCAGAATACATGGAGAGCAGTTATTTGAAGTGTTGCGTGTTCATTGCTTGAACATATTATGCAGCACAGCCGCAGTGGCTTGGTGCTTGTTAGAGGCCAGAGCCACTTCACATTTACATTTCAGGCAATCAGTTGACACCTTTATCCTGAAAAGCTAAGGGCAACAGAGAATACGCTTCAAATCCCAGATCCCACTTGGATCCCAATTGGGACACTTAGCACGTGTTTTGACCCAATGCATGACACAGTGTGCTGTTCAACTGTAAATTACTACACTGGTCACTGCAGACATCTCCTGCAGGTAGTTTCAAGTCACCAAAGCAGGAACTGCTACAAAACCAAGAGCTCTGCATTAGCAAGATAATTTATCAACAATATCATCTGCAGTTTTATCTCAAATGTGCTCTAATGTCTGCATTATATTGCACATCCTTTAGTTGCCCTACTTTGAGTATTTTCTTATCTATTTTATACTTTTTTTTAAACTGCTGCTGTAAAATAGTTGTCCCCTGGGCAATCATTAAATATTCAACAAATCTTATCTTACACGTAACAATGAGAGCGTTTTTTTTATATACAGTAGTTACCAATATTCAGATATTATCTGGAAGGCTTTCCTCAAAGAAGCAAATGCAGATATTTGTATCTCAGCATCAAATAAAGTCTATCACATCCATGTCCTAATTTTACACAGAGTGTGAAATAAAAAAAATAAAAAAAGTCATGCTTTACAAGATTATTGTGAGCGCCTGTATGAAAAGAACTTATATTTGGGCAGATTTCCACGTTTTAACAAGTTATACAGTTGCTAATGAGATGTTTGTTATTGACACTATGGCCTAAACACCTCCTGAAGCAGTAATGTGCACCTACTAAATACAATTAACTGAGTAGTTAAATTAGTTTGTGGGGTTCCTGCTCACCACTAGCACATCCATTTTACCATGCAAAAGCTGGCTCTGGATGAGTTTGAGGTAATGTGTGGCTCTATTCAGGATATTGTTTGGATATTGGAAGTTTGCACCTCCCACAACACCAGCCAGTGTTACCCAAGATAGCATTATGACATTGGCTAATCATCAACCTCAAAGCTTTTACTCTTGTAACAATTTTAAAATACAAACAGATAGCTAGCAGGAAGCTAAGCAGCTGGAAATAAGAATTCAGCTTTTGTCTACCTCTGTCTAAAATGAAGAACCCACTTTTTTTTTTTTAAAGGTCCCATATTTTACACTTTTCCTGTGCTTTATTTGAAGCGTTGATATCCATAAGAAGATATATTTATGGTCTTACGAACCAAAAACCATCTCATTGTAGTTTTACATGCCCTCTCCTCTCTTCTGGTGTTGTAGTAACAACAGGTTGGTGAGTCAATCAGAAGAGAGGATCCTGTTCCTCTCTTCTGATTGGCTGATTGTTTTCTGAGTGATCTAATAAATATACAGCAGAATTCAGGTAAACACTCAGAGAAACCAAATCCTGCAAGGTTGGATGGTGCATCCAGGTGGGCGGGGCTTGGGGCGTGGCTGAGGGTGGTGACTGATTCGCTGTGACATCACAAAGTTAAGGAAGTCCTGACGGCTGGTTTTAAGGCTCAGTCTCTGAATACAGGCTGTGTGCATTTCTCTGTGGACTGAGTGCTTTGATACTTTCACAGTATTGATACAGAACCAATACCTGCTATATGAGAATGGAAATCTTGCTTTCTACAATATGGGAACTGTAAAAATGACTATGAATTACCATGTGAAGTGTGTGAGGACAGAGAGCTTAACAGGTGTAGCAACAGTAACTAATGTGGCCAACATGTGGCTGTGAATTTGCATTATATGCATCATCAATCATAATCCAAATCATATACTTGCTTGGCCTGATTTTCAGTCTGCCTACATTCCAGTATGTTTACACAGATGCAAAGGTTTTCCCAGCGTATAGTAAATGTTGTGACAATCTTCAGACAGCAGTTGCTCCGTCTTAGGCTTTTTCCTCTTCCTGTGACCCACCTTTGGCCCCACCCAAACTGTTTGACAACCACAGCAGACTCAGTTCAGTTTGTGCTCAGCAATCAGGAGAATAACCGTGTGACTAGTAGGGTGTGTGATGCTGTCGTCTTCTAAGGCCTGTGTTCACACAGCGAGGCTCAGCGAGACAGAAATTGCGTGGGAATGTGTCTGTCAGTGTGCTTTGTGTTAGTTTCACTCTGCTGAGCACCACTCCAGTTTCACACACGTCTGTCGTCTTCTCGGTCTCAGTCGTCTCTCAGCGTCTTTCTTCCCATGGCTTCTCTCTGATGCTGTTGTTTTTCTCTGTTCATTGTTCCCTTCTTAAACTCCTTCCTCCATGTAAATTACACGCCACAGGTCCGGTCACAGCGTACCAGCCCTCACAAGCCTTTTCAGATTCAGCAGTAAAGATGGTGCACTGCCTGCACTTGGAGGCTGCGCACTTTTCCTGCCCCTGAACTCCAAATACCTGCCTTAGGGAGTAATTTACCTGCTAATACATTTACAATCAAAGAAACTTCTAACAAGTTGACCTGCCCACTTATCCATTATCTAAAGACCACTAGAACGGCTAAGCTATGATAAGTATGAGATTCTTAAATGTAAAACTGTATAATGTGGTGAACACTGTGATTAATAAGTGGGAAAACTGGCACTACGGTGGAGCTGACTCAACAACCACCACTTAAATCTGTCTCGATGGATAAGACAGTAATGTTCAATGTGAGAAAAAATGGTCTGCCCTGCCCTGAAGGGATTCTTTCATTTGACCAAATGTTTCGATTCTTGTTTATTTCCTGTTTCATTTTGAAACTACTTTCCTGTGTCTCGTGCTTTTTGTTTTTTTCCTTCTTGTCTTTGTCCAGCTCCCTCCATAGTGATTGTCTGCCCCACCCTAATGTGTTACACCTGTGACTTGTAACCTGCTCCACCTTGTGTGTATTTAGTATTGCTTAGTTTTGTTTTTCACTTTTGATTCACTGCATCACCATCCAGTAAGTTTTTTTTTTTTTTTTTTTCGTGTGTGTGTTGTGGTTTGAATAAATCCTTGAACTGCATCTGCTGATCTGTGTCTGCATTTGGGTCCAGAAATCCAATCCAATCAAATGTAACATGGTCTGAATCTATCCTTGTTTAGGTGAAGTCAGTAGTCTGTGAAGCTTTGGGTCATTTCCAAACCGTACCGTGTTTCAACCACACATGAAACTGACAAACTGTATTTAAAGGTACGAAAACACCTGAAGACTCGAGTCCAGGACGGTGTTCATCGGAGACGGTGTCTGAGAGTCAAATTCTCCAACTTTTGTCAAAGAATCAAATCAAGACAACAGATGATACACAATTGTATGAAAACAAGAAGGAGTTCTAAAGGTGAAGTGTTTTATGACTGAATTTTGATGTAAATTATGTAATATACAGTGCTCACAGAAAAATAATGGTTCCTCAAATGACTTCTCCAAAGAACCATCACCAACTGAAGAACCTCTTAATTCAGTGGATGGTTTTTCTTGTACTTTGTATCCTTCTTTGAAGAGTTAAAGCTTCTTCATTCATATTCGTGACATGAAATGGTTTCAGTGAATCGGCTTCTGTGATTCTACAGAATGATAAAGTAGCGAACACTAAGGCATTTACACAGATAACAAATACATACAAAAACTCTTCCTTATAGTGAGTACAGATTTAGCCGATTCATGTGTCAACACACACACACACAGAGACTGTAGATAATCTCTATTGCACGTCATACATGGAATTGAGGTCGGCCACAGTTTAACAAACCTCCGGAGACCAGGCACAGCCAGATTAGTGGGATTGAAGAGTGAAAAGGAGTTAAGAAAAAAAAAAAAAAAAAAAAAAAAGATTGTGGGATGCACAGTCCCCCTCACTGTCTGCGCTGCACTCAGACAGAAAGCAATGAGCGACCCTCGTGAACTTTCCTCCACAAATAAAACAGCTCTCAGTGACGCCGCCTTTTCTCTGGGTCTTTTTACATCACAGCAGAAACACTTAGAGGATTAAACAACTATTACTCATCTGAAATAAATGAATGGCAAAGAATTCAGTAAGCAATTCATTTAGTGAAGTTGTAAATCAAACAAGCGGAACATTTTCTGCTGTCAGCTTCTCAGTTTTGCAGCTTTACCAGTTATATGTCATTGTAAAGTAGAGGGCACTTGTGACTGGTACTTGTCACATTTAACAAACTAAATGAGGATTTGATTACCAAGAAAATAATTCATACACATATGACTATGTAAAAATTCAACTCTGTACAGTTCCTACGAAGGCGAAAATTAGCTATAGAGACAAACATTGTTTTTGTGCAGGTTGTAAACATGTTTATTTCTGCTGTAAAGTTGGGGATTGACTCACTTTTGGATCCAGCCTCAAGAGGCCATTTGAAGAATTGCAGTTTGTGGCACGTCCACGTTGGCTTCATTTTTCAGCCCCGGAGGTTGCAGCGTGTTGCAACAGGATCCTGTCTAGCACAGCAGATCTGTATGCACTCATGAATAAATACTTAAAGTGTATAATAGTGTTTAGGATGCTCTGCACCAATCAGTGAGAAACAAGCTCAAAGAGGAAAGAAGGCATTTAGTGAATGTGGATAGATAAAGTTAAGATAAAATGAGACGGAAGTACTCATCAAGTGTTCAGCCCCGCATCCCTTTTAAGAAAAACAAGGCAACTTTAATCGACACAGAGTATTTTGTTTTGTTTTTCGATTGGAGCTCTTAAAGTGTTTCTAATAATGAAATCATATTGTATACATTTAAGCATAGAGGTGCAAGATATAATTTTGTTTCCAATACGCTGACCACAGCAAACTCACATGATGATGCTCACAACTTTCTCCCCAGTTTGACAGACAGGCTTTGTATGGGACAGTCATTTAGTATCTGAAACTGCCTCCCTTTGAGCCTTCAGCAATAAAACTGAAAGTCCCGCATATACTGTATATTCTTAAGTTTCTATTCTAGCTTCTTGAGGAGGCAGCATCAGTGCTGCTCGAGACTGGTGCCGACAAACAAGCCATCGGAGGATTCAATAATGTCCATGGCGCCAAACATCACAAGAGCCTCTGCCTACAGGCTGTTGACAAGAACCAAACTGACACTGAAAGGAGTGGTAATCACGCATGGCAGTAATGAACTAAAACATTTTCTCCACTGTATCATAAACAGTTGTCATCATTTAAAAATGAGTGGCAACATTTCTCCACTCCTGCCATCTCTGCACTGATGCCCTTGCCCCCACAGAAATCTGTCCAAAAGCTTGGTGTTTACACTGAAGTAGCCAGTTAATTAGATATACACGTGCAATCCAACTGAGTCAAACTCACAGGCCGCACTAATAATCTGCCTGTCAGATTGAATTAAGATGCAGATTCGACTCGACGGTGATTTTTGGAGTTGTACTTTGTGGCAGCTCTGAAATAGACTGCATTATGCTGAAAGGTGTTTCTACACCCTTTTTCTAATTTCATTAACTGAGTGGGCAACACATTTGTATGTGTTTATATTATTAGTTCTTTTGCGGGTCAGTTGGCAAATGAAAGACGATGCCTCATCCGTTTGAAGTTATTTGTGGGAACTCATCAGGTGCTTTAAATGAGATTTACACACCTTGCCGTCAAACAACCCTTTCCTTTGGGACTGCAGTTTGTGAACAGTTGAACTACCATATTCAGAATACATAACACTAGCCCCTTACCTGGCTGTAGGAAACAAATAGTTGGGTGAGTGGGGTAGATGGAGCCCCCGTGTTGCTCAACGTGTTGGGTTAAAGTGGGGGAGGCGATGGTGAGGCTGTGTTGAAGTCTATTAAGGGCACATTGTAAGCCACTGGCATTAATCACAATTAAGTTAGCAGAGCTATGGAGTAATATTTTGAAGAGAGGGTGCCTGTAGTTTGTATCTAGTAGTTTGTATGGTGAATAACTTCACGGAGTACCTTTAAATTCCCCTAGATTTCTTGGAAAAAGTACCTTAAACATAATGAAATTTCCTATTTTATACAATGTACATTTGAAATAATCATAATGTACGTACAAGAGTTCCACATTATGTAGATATTTTATTTTCTTCCTCCTTCAGAAACTGGTTTAGATGAAATGCTACCAGTGTGTGGTTCTGAATGAGCCAGGATGTATTAATAGAGGATATGGGGCCGCTGTGCTGTCATTGTCCATCTCTTCTTCATCATCAGTCGTCACCGTCTCTGAGGGTTTTTGCTGCAGTGACCTTTCCTCTGACCTGTAAATGTGACTTAAACAGGTAAAAGGCAACAGTGACAGCAGTGTCGACAACCCTGAAGTGTGATAGAACCTTTTGTGGACTGTAATGTTGTCGGTTTGACCTTTTCAGAAGCTTCACCCATATGCTTTCATGTAATTGTTGACATTTGGATCCCTGGGTGTACACACTGCAGCTCCTCAGCAGACTGATGGCTCTTTGATTGGAACACTTGGTCCTGCTGAGAGGTTAAAAAGTCTTGCTTAGAAGTCACAGTGCTGTATTGCTGGGGGGCTACTGCACTCTCTGTGGATGCTACACGCCAACTTTCATTATGTTGGTGATGTGAGGAGGTTGACTGTAACAAGCTTCCTCTGAGCTCCAGTCCTCAAAGGTTTGGGATGTCCAGAATGGCCTCCAGCTACCTCCTATTTTTTTCTTACCAGGGGGTGTCTGGCTATAAACAGGGTATAGCTACATTTTAGGGCTGATAATCTAATAATCCTGCATAAATTGACCAGTGTCTCAGTGTTTTCTTTTGTTTTTTTGTTTGTTTTGTTTATTTTCTGAGCCCACTTCCAAGGGAATTCTGGAGCAGATCAACAGTAAGAATATGATGTGGTAATAAATAATATATGTGACATTGGTTCGGTATTTCAAAAGCTACAGTTACATTTACACAGTCCAACGGTTGATCATGAGAACTGTCAAAGAATTATCCAGGTTAACTTGGTAACCATGGTAACATATACTGTATGTGCATCAACACGTGAGCATAGGGACCAAAAAAACATTTCTATCTCTCCATCCATATTTTAATTCTCATTTATAAAGTCCAGCTTCAGTCTTGACTAATGCTGCAGAGCTATTTCTAACCATGAGAAGAGGTACAACACAACATACATAAACACATCAGGTGCCGTACACTGCAGCGTGACTTCCTGTCGTTTGTGCAGCAGGTTATTATGACCCACAGTTGTGTTTTGTTGTTAAGCGACATCGAGCTTCTGTAGTAATCATGCAAGCAGCAAAGGAAAAAGTGCTGTGATGTAGAACGTAGAGCGACAAATGGATGGGTCAACAAAACACAAGACTATCGCACAGGAGAGCGGTGTTCGATTCCCATGAGAAAACAGCTGTTTATAAATGCAAAGTAAAATACCGGGTGCTCCTTGTTATGCTGTAGTGAGTCTCCAGGTGAATGCAAGGTGCCCTTGAAGTTGAAATGTAGACATAATGAAGTAGACATAATAACTTCAGACGCACTCGCACAGAGGCAAAGATATTATTAAAATGCCTTTTTTTTGCTCGGGTATATCAGAGTAAAATGTCCAGATCAAAGATCCCCGTTTCGATCAGTACAGGGTCTTCCCCAGGGGATGGTAGGAAAGGGAAGTAAACCAGAGTGGAGCATCATGTTTCCTCATGTAGACAGATCTCACCATTATAAGTAGGCTATATAAACAAGAAGTTATTAATTGTCATCATGATTATATTCAATAAAAGTTAGCATAAAATGATACCAACCATTTTTAAACTGTAAATAGAAGGTGTAAGTCAGTTTACAGTGGTTGCTGTTGTTTATTTTAGCCATGACTGTTTTAACCATGTTATAATTATAACCATGACAACTTAGATTGTGTTATGTTAAGGATTTATTTATTTTAACCCAAACCACAATCTTTTCCTAAACCTGTCCAAGAAGTTTTTGTTCTTAACCCTAACCAGGCTATGACCATTTATTATTGTAACCATGGCCTAACATATTATATTTATAGTATATTTTTGGAGACACACCCATGGGTCGTATCAGGGGGTTGAAAAAAAAAAAAGATCTATGGTTGTTCAGGTTGGAGGACGTGTTGTTACGCAGCTGAGCTCAGGAACGTTTGCCTCATTAAGCTGTGAAAAAAAATTAGCTACGGTAAAAGTTTTGAAATCTTGTAATTGTTTAAAGGAATGTAAAAGGTCAGATTGAAAGATTTTGAACATTAGCTCAAAACGTATAAGCTCTTGATATATTCAGCCCTGTGAATATCTCTTCCAATTCATTCTTCAGACGCCCTTATCAGTTAAACCCTGCACTCTTGCTCAGGCGTTATGAACGAACCAGAGTTCACGTCAGGTATCACCTAGAACTTATGTCTGCTTCCTCTCAGCTCGCTGACTGCATTCATTTGCATGCTTTCAAATGGATTTTGAAATCTTCACTGCTGGCTGAGCTCTCTCCCTCATTGCTTTAAATCTACATTCATCACAAGCTAAATTAACTGCAGTGGGTTCACCCTCTCCATTCAGATTGTTTAGTCGTAATGACAGTGTATTAACAGATGCTCTGGCAGAGGAGAGGAAGAGAGGGGAGAAGATAGTTTCCAAAAAGCCCTGTTTTATTAATGTTAACACGGTCACTGGGCAGAATGATCAGTCTCCTTCAAGCATACATAATTACTATAGTACCACGAAGAAAGAGGGAGATAAAGAGCAGAAGGGGAGAGGGAGAAAGGTCCAGACAGGTGCAGTGAGGTGAACAGCGCTGGGGAGAGGAGGCTCCATTAAGTTTGTCATCAGCAATACCCTACCAGAGGTCACTGCAGATGATGACACTGCCCCCCCCCCCCCCAAAAGTATCTCTATGGGCTAATTGTTTGCGTCTTTCCATCTCATCTTCTATACCTGTCTCTCACCCTCCCATCATATCTGTATTTAAAAGCCTCTCTACCCATAAGGGCGATTAAAGGGGAATAGAGTGTGAAGTCAACCCCCCCCCCTCACTCTGTACCTCATTCTGTATTTAATATGCATGGCTCTAACCATTAAGGTGAATGGAGCACTGTATTCTAGTGTACCTCAATCCATCTCTCTGCCCATTATGCTGGCACAATAAGGAACAATTTAAATCATAGCCTAGCTCTGGGAGCTGGGGCATGAAATTCATTAATCTGATAATGTAAAGGAAGTGAATTTTTATGTATAAGTCTGTCTAGATAACGATGAGAGTAAAACGTCAAACTATAAATTTAAATAGAGTGGTGTTATTCTGATAGGGCGACAAGGTTTAGGATTATTCAAATTAATGCGCAGCAGTTGACAAATTTCATATTATCCAATAATGTGAAAAGGGAGAATTATGTTCCTGTGATAGGACGTACGTGATGTGGTAGAGAGGAGAAATGCAATAAAACCGATAAAGGCAGTAAAATCAGTTAATAAACACCAGTATAATGAAATAAATATTTCATAATGAATTCATTTATTGAGATTGTTTTATTCAGGAATATATTTATTTTGTACAGAATTCCATATGTTATGAGTAACAACTTATCTCTAGATGCCATTTAAGAAATGAAAGGTCAAAGGTTAAGTAAAATACAGATTCAAACTGTCATCATTTCATTTTAAATTTTTCATAAACATTTTCAAACAACACAGAGCGAAGAGAACTGACTGATAATATGAGTCATGTCTCATTACTGCTTATACTGCTCTTTCACCCCCTCATTTTTGTTTTTTTTGTGAAAGGAGCTATTTATAAGGTTTGCCATTGCTACACAGCTAGCATTAGCATTAGCAGCTGTCAGTCTCGAAGAAGCGCCTCGAGTTCAGCATCAAACCTCATCCCTTTACTCACCAAGAGCTATCTCCGGAGGTGGAAAGCAACGCCAATGTTAACTCTTGTCTTTAACACGTTTTTTAAGTTAGCACGTTAACCAGCTAGCCCCGGCCCGTCTTGTTACTTTCCAATAGAGACTCACCGTAGTAATCCTAGTATGCACATCTGTTTATATGGACATTGTGATAAGGATTTTATTCATGTGTGTTTATGCTTAGGACCAATGCCACCTCCATAATAGTGAAGGCAATCACATCCAATCCCTGTTGCTTGTCTTTTTTATTTGACTGTGGTCTATTTAGCTCTTAGTTCCATTGATTCAGCAGTAAATTGCTGCTTTGATGAGGTTAAACTCCTAATATTTGTATGCATTTTAAATATAAGCAGTGGCTGATTTTTGTCCTTGTTGAAGCATTATTCCAATAAGCCCATAGCTGTAGGCTACCACTTAACAAATGTCCAGCACTTTTCCATTACGGTAACTCAATTTAGGCCTGAAAAGAGACAGAATGTGTGAGAAAGGAAGGGAAATGGAGAAGAGAGTACGGTGGCGAAGAGGTCACCAGAAAAAAAAAAAAAGAGAAACTAGTTAGAAATAGATGTAAATGGTCAATGGAGAGGATGTACACGAGAGAGAAAAGGAAAGGAACGGTGAGGGGGGCAGTTAGATGAATAGATGGACATGTTGGTCCACAGAGAGCGACAGAGAGAGAGCAAGAGATAATAAATGATTGTAAATGATCCTTTATTACTGTGCAGTGTGCAGCACTCAGCATTCTGTAAACTGATGAGCCATGAAAGGTGGTGCGTATGTGTGTCCTCTGTGAGTGTGTGCGATCCTCTGAGAGAAGGCAGCGCTCACATTTATTTTTCAGCCCCTGTGGATTCCTGTCCTGCCTACTACAATTACTCTGGCTTTTTGTTTCATGTAGAGATGTGTGTGTATGCGTGTGTTGGAGTGAGAGAGATAGAAAACACCCTGTTCTTTCCTTTCTGGAAAACATATTCAAATAATTGATATTTCTCAAGCAATATTAGATATTTTAAGTGTCATAAGTCATATTTGTATTTTATGAATGTCAAAATTCCTCGATGTTTGTCTTTCTGCTGTGTCTAGTGTTTTTGTTCTTGAGAGTACACCAGGGAGCCTGTGGTGTCACTATAATAATTCACCTATTTTTCATTTCAAATATACCACAGTCTGGAAGTCTGTAATGGAAATGTCATGGAGGTAAGCGCGCCCTGGTCCTGCAGAACCTCTCTACAACATGGTGAAAACACATTGCTGCCACAGTGCTTGCCCCAAGCAGCAGTAGGACGGTTTGCCAGAGCTGCAGCATGCCAACGTGACCATTGATCATACTGTACTAATAAAATGTCTTATTAGTTTCATGCAGGCTTGTGGGTGTGTTTGTTTTGCTGTTGTGTCACACACAGTGTCATTTGTGTTTAATGTAGATCTTTTTTATTTGTATGTGCCAGAGTAACGGGGACTCCACTCAGACTCTTCTTAGGTGACTTTGACTTCGACTCAAGTACTGTTGACTCGTGTCACAAGTCAGACTCGAGGTTTAGTGACTCCACTACAACACTGGATCCAGGTGTGTTCTCATGGAGACGACAACTTCTCATGAATGGACCAGAATGAAGAAAACACATACAAAAACCAATGGTGGGCGCATGAAGATGTACATACAAGCGTCTCTGTGTGGTCTCAGTCTGTAATGTGTGCCACATTTGGTCCGAATGCACACTAAAGGAATATGGACACATTCACTCATTCATTCACACATGTACCACAGCGAGTTTCTGCACTTTTGTAACCCCTGCAGGTTCTTGAAGCTTAGCTGCAGATCTCAAAGTGGATCTATATCAATTCATCAATGGATGTGATTCTACTGTGGAGGTGGTGTCAGCTGATCTCATATAAGCTTAGTACTATAAGCTACTGTGGTTTAAGTCTAGTAAGCGGGAATCTGATCTATCACTTTTGGAGCTGCACACACACACACACACACACACACACACACACACACACACACACACACACACACACACATACATACAGTGGGCAGACATTAGTTTTGCATATCCTCTGGCTGACAAACATATATAGCTGTGAACAAAGATGTGTGCTGTGTGTGTGTGTGTGTGTGTGTGTGTCAGCTTAGACCCCCATAGTGTCAGAGATAGAGTCTGGTTGACAGTGAATGGAGACAGGCTTTGTGGACACTGTGACAGGACCCAGGATGATTTTAGGGGGATTATCATACTTCTGTGACAGTTGGACACTTTCCAAAGTTTTGACTCAATTTGCGAAGAGGCACAAGCCTCTCTGGGAGCAGAGAAAAGACAGGAGAGACAAGAACGTAGTCAAAGATTTGAGTATTTGTTTCCTTCACAAAGAAATAAAAGACATACACAGAACAAGTGAGGAAATGACAGAAAGATAGAGAAGCAAACTGACATGTAAATGAGGATGAATGGATGAATACAGTGAAAGCATAAACAGTAGGGTCCAAAGGTCTGAGACCAGTTTCCCATTCAAATGAATATGAATGATGAATATACTGACCTGCACGAATGGAAGGTACAATTGAATGGTCCTATGGGTTTGCACCACAATTACAGTATCATCAGCATAGAAGAACATTTAAAAGAGTATCGTGGCCACTTGGCAAGTTATGTTTTATAGCCTAATATAACTTCATTTTATGAATACCCCCCCACCATCCACACCCCCTCTCACCCAACTGCTAACTGAGTTTTGCCCCAGTCATCAAATTTAATTATTTTTGACACAACTGAATGAGCATAAACAGTGATTTGACTGTTGGTCAAATATTAATGCTGTTACCCGTTACAAGACAAACTTGTACTCCTTTGTGAGGGTTGTATTGTCGAATTTTTGTTGAAACAGTTTTAGAGAGTTGTTGATTCAACCGAGAGATCATTTTGGAGGCTGTAGTGTGTGGTGCTGTTAAACTGTATTGCATCATACAGAGAGATGTTTCTGTTATTTAGCCTACACTCATTGATATGAATGTGATGGATAAAATTATAGAAACACCTGCCTGTATAATGCAATGAAATTCAATAGCAACAAACTTCAGCATCCAAAATGATCACACAGCTGAATCAACACCTCTCTGAAGCACAAACTGAACATTATTTCCATCTTGAATGTAAGATTTATTACTGGTGCATTACACTGCATTAGTTTTAACTAGGTGCATGTAAAAGTTGCTTGAACAAATCAAGCAACTTCAAGCTGTTCTGATATACAAAGAGGTAGGGCTTCTAGTTCTGTTTGCTCCACTGAGTCTGGTCAGCTCTTACAGTCTGCACATTTATAAAATTCTGGCTGCATTCAGATATTTACAAAAGAAGCACAGACACTCATGGGCAGATAAGAAAAATTTAAGTCATACAGGCCCTTGCAGCTATCTGGATGCAGACAGAATAACTTAAAGCAGTACACAAAGACAACAAATGCATGTGTTGGGAAATACCCTGGAGAGAAATAGCACCACCACAACATCAAGGTAAAAAGAGAATGAAATGTAATGTTTCCATGTATGAGAACATTTTGTGAGTCGATCATTGGCTTCATCTGAAAGCCTCTGTAACAGATGACAGAACACAGCAGGAAATATGAGTGATAATAATGTTTGCGTAACTAGCATGTCATGACATTTTACATAATTAATTTCTGTGACCCTCTGAGTCCAGCCCAACCTGAACGGACTGGACCAAAATAAAGTTATTTATCACTTGTATGTGCTGCATCTTTATTCAGAAAGTGAATGTGAAGACTTTATATTTATGGTTATGCTGTGTGGTAAACAGTAGTAGTTTTACTGGGACTGCTTGATCTGGCCTTGCTCTCACCCATGGGTGCTACAGTTTGATCCCACATCAGCCTACGGAGTTGTTTACCACTTTGAAATGCCACTCAACCTGAGAACAGTCAGTATAACCCCATCACCCTGTGCCTGCTGAGAGACTACGAAGTTCATCCTCAAACGCACACAAACACACACACATACACACACACACAGTGTAGTGTCTTAAAATCCTGATACAGGGTGGTTTGGACAGAGTTGACCCTTTAAGGAGCTGTAGAATGAAAGGAACAGACACACACACACACACACACACACACACACACACACGCATGCACAAACACAATGAGACCAGTTGCCAGACATGAGGCACCATGTGTTCTCACTACGCCTGGTAATGCTGTTAATTCCTCCAGGACAAACTTTTCTCAGGTGATTCAACCCTACTACTGGGTGAAGGCGAAATAGCAGCAGATTCCACCCAGCTGACACCTTATGTGTGTGTGTGCGTGTGTGTGTGTGTGTGTGTGTGTGCGTGTGCGTGTGCGTGTGCGTGTGTGTGTGTGTCTTTTCTGACTGTTCATTACTCTTCAGTCTATCACAGTCATTATACCTGTGTTAGCTTAAACATTACCAAACAACAATACTGTCATATCTTTAAGATAATTATGAAGCTAGCAGACATGGTAACCTAGCTTAACATAAAGACAGGAAGCACAGCCAGGGGTTTTGACACTGTTCAATCAAACGAGATACAACATGTTAATTGTTGAGGTTTAAAGTGCTGAAAGGCAGATTTTTTTTTTTTTTTTACATTTCTGCATTAGCTGTTTCCCCCACTGCTAGTCTTTATGCTAAGCTCAACAAAACCTGTTTAGGTTCAAGCGTCATATTTACCATAAAGATACGAGCCCAATGATCAGAGGAAAACATTGGTGTTTCATTCTGTGCGTCAAAAAGTATTGATAGTTCAACTATAAAATTTTATATTAATATATTATATTAATGTATTTTGTCACATCTTTTATTCTTCACTCGTAAACTCTTTTTTTGTCTTACTTCCATTTGGGAAATAATCATACTTGGACATACAGCTTTGGGGGGTGTAAAATAGGGGACATTTTGTGTTGCCATGGAGTCAGTGCCTGAGCTACAATTGGAGCCTTATTAACCATGTATTTCTTAACATCTTGTAAAACTAGCACCATGAAAAGTATGCCAAATTGGCTACTATTGGGTCTTGTTTGCAATGCACCCTTGGGTGTACAGACAACTATCACTGCATTACTTTGATACAGCAGAAAACTTAAAAACATGATAATTCTCAGGCAAGTTCTGTTGTCATAAGGAGAGTCATTTTTCTTTTTTTATGATTTTAAGTGGATTTATGGATTTATTTAAAATTTATCTGAGAATGAAAGCTTAAAATAAAAAAAATATATATATGTATAAAATCAGAGAAACTGCCATTACCACTAACTGAGCTTTGAGTTACAACTGCAGTCAAAACAAAACCTTGAGTGTGTGTGTGTGAGAGAGAGAGAGAGAGAAAGAGACAGAGTCCTTAAGTTAATTAAAGTTAATAGAGTTAATTTATTTTCTAACCCCAGTGACCCTACAATCCGGCTGTGGAGAATTAACCTCATGTATCCTCACTCTGTCACACCATCCCAGCCCGTGCACACACATACACACTGCTGAGTGGCGTTCAGACACAGACACATTTACTGTGTGTGAATACAGAACAGAGTCTTGAACTTGAACCACGCAGTCCTATGAGCACCCTCACGGTAATCTCTAGTCATGTGATCCAGGTGATACCTAATCTGACCTTTGACCTGACCTCTGCAGCTGATCAGTAGTGTGACACTCCGCTCTGTGGAACTGTGGGGAACTGCAAAACAGGACAGGAGGTAAAGTATGCCCACTGTAGCGCACACACACATAAAACACACTGTGCAGCTTCCTGTCACTCAGCACAGCATGGCTCTATTGAAGTATCAGTACAAAACAAGGGAGCCACTTATCTAACAAGTTCTTATTACCGAGCAGCAAAGTCTTCCCAAAATCAAAAACAACATTATTCTGTCTTGTTATAATCTGGAACATCAATGACATATATACAAAATGTAATTTAATGGTTAAATCAAAGGATCTCATGTTTGCGGAGACATAAGAACATCTTTTTCATCATGCAGGTGAAGGTGAAGATGCAGGTGAAGCGACGCAGTGGTGCTTAACCCTGCTCGTGCTTTCACACTATCGCACGGAAGTTGATGAAGCAGCTATCCACACGGAAAATTCCAGTTTTCCAATTAGACTTCTTGGAAAAGGGGATGTAAACAATGCAGGTTTAAAATTTTTGCAAAGACCTCTGCTTTGCAAATGTTTTTTGAGGATGTAAATGTGTTCATTCGATATAGTTGTTAAGGCTTCAATCCTTTTTTTATGAGGGAGAATTTGGTTATTTTAGAAAAAAAATGAACTGGGTACCTTTTAACTCAGAGATATATACCTGCAACTAATTCTTGTAACTTGTTTTGGGAAAAACAATCCGTCAGTTTGACACCTCAGCTTTAGTCAGTATGAAGTCTGGATTTAGGCTCAGGGTGGCAACATTTTGCAATACACCATCCACAACTTTCTTTCACTGTCTGTGGAACAATTCATTTCTCATCTAGACAGAAACCTTTTCTCTCTCCCTGTGGTCTGGTTGTTGACAACTGGACAAACTGTGGTTCATTAGGCTGCAGACAGGCTTTCATCTTATCACAGTGGCTCTGGTTCTGTCAGTTTTCAAGTCCACATGACCACCAATCATATTTTGATTAGTTTTTTCCTCGTGACGAGTCGTTTTGTTGCACTTTGTGTAAGCCTTTTCCTTCACTCGTTTGTGTGGCTCTTCACTGTGTGTGTTTGTTTCAGAAAGTGTGTCAAGCTCTATTAAAGGAGGGTGGTGTTTGTGTGTGTGTGTGTGTGTGTGTGTGTGTGTGTGTGTGTGTGTGTGTGTGTGTGTGTGTGTGTGTGTGTGTGTGTGTGTGTGTGTAGGGCATGGAATGACATGATTTTATTCCTAAATCTGTGATTCATCGCTGAAACTAAATTGATTTCAAAGGCATGCCAGTCATTTGTGGGTTCAACACAAGAAAAAAATGTTTTCACTTATATGTCCTATAGTTTCACAAATCCAGCTCAAGTATTCTGACATGATGCACAGGTTTGCCTTTGATGTAAAAGTCGGAGGCTATGATGTCAGATTGGATTAAAAAATCTTATTTAATGTTTTAACAGGGGATCAGGGCGTCCTCTGCTTTGATGAAGGAATCAGTGTCTGGTGTGTGTTGCATTCAGTGGTTTTAGCTGTGGTGGTATTCTGGGAAATCAGAGTGACTGCCTGATGAGGATTCACTGTCACAAAACTGAAATTAAGTGGTGGCAGCTTGAATCCAGTGGGAGAGAACAAAAATGTTTGCACTTGAACTGCAAGTGTGCTAGAGCGTGATCCACAGCTGAACCGTATAAAAGCAGCTTCTGACTGTACCGACGCAACAGACAGATGGGCTGAGTTATCTGAGTTCATTACGTACAGATGTAAACTCTTGTGTTTGATAACATTGTCCCTTGAGGACTTGCCGTACGGTGGCGAAGGTACAACAAGCCCCGAGGGACAAATAAGCAATCACACAGCAATGGGCAACTGACAGTGTTAACTGCAATTTAATAACGTCTGCTACATTGCCGTCATCCTCCATGAGGACCCAACTGAAACAAATCTCACAGGCTGGTAGAGAGAGAGAGAGAGAGAGAGAGAGAGAGAGAGAGATGGTACATGGTTAGAAGAGAAGTGAGGCAACCTGGGGCTCAGGGGATGTGTGGAGGGTAGAGGGCTGGGACATGAGGAGCAAAACAGCAATTTAAAAGCGAGGGAAATTAGCAATTCAGAGTTTGATGCAAACAATAGCTTTTATTTATTACCAGAGGTGATTCTGGGCTATTTATTTATTTGATTATACTGTACATTTAATGTTTGAGTTTATATGGGCGTGTATATCGCATTGACCAGTGCCACATGGCTTTGCATTTTTAGCCTTTCCTAGTAAGTCAATAAGAAAATACACACAAAACCAGTGGTGAGAAATAAGTAAGTATTGTATGTAAGTACAGTTTCGAGGTGTTTTGAGTATTTACATTTTCTACTATACGTTGCTACTCTATACTTTTACTCCACTACATTTCAGAAGGAAATACTGTAAGCTTTTACTTTCACTACATTCACCTAACGGTTACAATCACTTTAGAAAAAGTAACACACTGAATAACACGACATTAAACCAGTGATTTCCAACCTTCTTGGCATGTGACCCAAGATGTGTATGAGTTATCAGCAGTTCCACCAAAGAGGGACTTCCTCTCATAGTCCAAATTATGAACACAAATATACACTACTTTAGAATACCCCCATTTTTCCAGTTTTTATTGAGTCTGACCCTGCTATATATATACACTTTATGCCTTTATGATAGCACAATAGAGAGACAGGAAACGGGGAGGCAGAGAGAGGGGGAATGACATGCAGTAAAGGGCCGTCCGATGCAGGATTCGAATCGGGGCCAACTGCAGCGAGGACTGCAGCCTCTACACATGGGGCGCCTGCTCAACCCACTCCGCCACTCGACGCCCCGACCCTGCTATATTTTAATCAAAGGACGCTACAACAACGGAAAATGAAGTGTCTCTTATGTGACAAAGAAATTGTTTTAATCTTTTTATTTTTATCATCATTACTAATAACCTTTATTTATGTAGTATTTATCAAAAGCAAGCTTCACTACTATACAAGAACAGGTGAAACTATAGGATGATATGTCGTGAAGAAATATGCAGTTCAGTGAATGTAAAAATAAAAGCCTTGGCCACAGGGGCTGTGAAAGATGAAAGTTGTTATCTATAATGTCATTGTGACTAATATGAGTTTTTTTTTTGTTGTGGTTTTGTTTTTTGTTATCAATTCTGGATCTTTTTGGATTCTGTTTGGGGAAAAAACATGTCTATATAATACTATATCTGGGCAAAAACCTGCTTTTTCAGCTATTAAGATAAAACTATGTGCAGCTTGACCCACACACCGTTATGAGCATATCTGGCTTCAGTGTTGGGGAGCAGTGAACTACATGTAACTAAACAGTTTAACTACATTTAGCAGTAGCTTTCTGGTAATTCAGCTACATTCATGTGTGTATAGTGATTCAAGTAGTTCAATTACTTTTTGCCATTTTTGTGTAGTTAACTAATGAAATGATACATTTTAGGCCATAAAAGTTAAGGAATGATTTTTTTTATTTATTTATTTTTTTTACTATTTTACCATTACTTCTCTAATGTAGTTGAACCCCCTTTGATGAGCCCTGACCACTGTGAAGGCATGTCCAGGAAAAATGCATTCGACAGGCAGCCACCGCCACACACCTGACCTCTGTGTAGTACATGTGCAAAAGCCAAAGGCAGGTGTTGCTCCGTGCTCACACAGTGCCAACGGCATCATGGATACACCTCCTGAATCTCAGCCTGAGGAGGAATCACCATGACCATGCTTAAGCAGTTCGTGTTTACAAAACCAAAGCTGACATTTATTGCATTTTGCCATGAATAGCGGGGTATTTTATTGTGAAGAAGTAGGCACTTTTTGCAATAGAATTTGAGTGGCTTTTGTATTATATTTTCTCAACATTTTGTATCACATGTACGTTGTAAAATAAATGATGAACTTGACAAAGTAATTTGAAAGACTTTTTCTAAGTAGCTTTTGTTAACTAAACTAGTAGATTTGCTGTAGTTCAACTTCTTCCAGTGTGAAGTCACAAAGTTATGCCTTCAAAGTATAGCTTCCCCATTACTCTCTGGCTTTACACAAGGTTTCAAGAGTGAGGATATTCTACTGTATAAAAACCTGTATTGAGAGTTACAAGGTTTTCATATTACAGCACTGCTGTGTGTCTGAGTCTGTTTAAATGTGCGACTGCATGGGGCGGTATAAGTGTGGGCAGCTGCTTCACAGACAGAGTGGATTTTATGTAGCTGAGAAACAGAACACGTTTCGCCCAAAGCGAGAGACAACTGAGCCAATACTCCACTGTTATAATCTTGTCAAGAGACACTGTCTGCAGCTATTCCTTTCACTTCATATGGGGGACTGACTTTGTGGATTCACATTGTTTGCCTCAGCCTTTACACCCAAGTGACTTTTATTTCAGAGTAGCACTAACAGCTCTGAAGCAGAAAATTGACCCCTGACTAGCAGTTCACCCTCAGTACTGCCATTTGTTCACAAAGTCAGCCAATTTATGTCCTGTGCGTCCTAGTCCTGTCAGCACTGGAGAGCATCCCTCGATGACATCACAGGCTTTAAATGCAGGGCTTCTCAGCTACTTGTTGTAGTGATGTTGCTGTGTTCTCAGATCTCAGCAAAAGTCAAAAATAAATAATTCAAATGGAGTGTAAAAGGAATGTGTACTTTCTCCTTTAACCCTCACCTGCTGCATCACAGTTTACACACACACACACACACGCACACACACACACACACACACACACACACATAATGCTCGTATCTTCATAAGATCTCCTTTCAAGTGTGTCTCTTCTCTTCAGGACCTCAATGGAAATATGTGTTGGACTTTTAAAGATGTCTGTGATTTACTGACTATGATCTCCTGTATAATAAATCAAAAAGTCCTAAGTTGTGTTGGCTAAATGTGTCATTGTTTGCTTGCCATCTAAAATGCTTTAGCTACTTTTACAAAATTTATATAGAGTAATCCTCTAGCTGTATGCAGTATGTGGATGATTAACTGCACCCACTGGCTGGTGTAGGTTGTTTAGCATGTTTAGCTACCAGCATTTTCATCAAGCTAACAGATAGCAGAGCAATTGTTTTGATAATTTGGGGGCGGTGGAAGCAACTTGTGAACTACAGTGACAAGATGTAACATATGTAAACGTCATAGACTATGATGCCGCCGGCTCTTTCTGACAGATCCTGTCAGTATGCTAATGGCCGGCCGTCTCTCTGAAGAGAAAGTCTGTCTTTTCTAAAGAGCTCCAGGACGCTTCCTCCTTCCTTTTGTGAGGTACCTGGCAACAAAAATGCTGCGTTCATGGTGTCCATGATGTTGAAATGCATGCTGGGTAAGTGTTCTGAGTACTGAAATTTTCCCCCATCCTGACGTAAACGCCAATGGTGTATGTAAAATATACCATAACATTCATGTGCATGTGCGTGTGCATGAACATGCGGTACATTTATCTGTCCTGGTTTAGGGGTTTAAAGATATGGTCACCCTAAGTTGGTATGGCAAACTTGTTAGCAACCCGTTGCTTATTTACACATCCAGCAGCTACGAAGCAACATTAGCATTCATTTGGAGTTGTGTCTCTGGCCACCTGGTAAATTTAAGTCTGATATTCACCCTCCTTTATCTTAGGAGTTGGTGGAGACCACAGTGCAGACCAAAAGCAGAGGGCAATACAACTTTTTAGCTGATCCACTATATTCATCAGTGAGATGCCAACTGTGCCTGTCTGACAAGACTTTTGGTTAGATTTTAAGGTTATAAAGTTTCAAGCATATTCAATACATCCGTTTTTAAATTTATATGTTACCATAATTATTAAGAAGAGGGTACATATTGAAAATTTGCAGGTGTAATCTCATGACTCCATTTTCCATTACCTGAAGCCTGATTAATTAATTTGAAGTACCTCTGAAGAGCAGACCCCACCTCATCCATATTTCTCTCCTGTCTCCCACAGACTGCCTTCAATAAAAATAATATGAAGTGTTTAATAAATTTAATCTTTTTTTAATGCAGTGGATAAATTTCAAAGTGAATAAGTAAGAATGTTTAGACACCTATTATTCTTAGCCCAAATTATACATGAGTGGCTGGAAGTGAAAAGTTTAAATGCAGGCAGTGTGCGTAGTTGCTCAAAAAAGTATGTGGAAAAAGTGTAATATCATGACATAGAGGTATGGACCCCGTATTTACATCTGAAATAACTATGATAGACACAAGACCAGAAACATGAGCTCGTCTTCACGCATTCTGCTCTTAAGGGTTGGTTGAAGAAATGGAGCAATGTTTTCATGAGTGGGTCCCTGTTATGTTTGTATGAATATAAACATAACTTTTCTTTGTTTACAAGAAGACTCCTCAGGGCACGTTCAACTTAAGAAACTAAAACTACTAGATTAAGGTTAATGTGTTAAGGCTAGTCTGGGAAACCAAGTGCAGAACAGTGAGACTGAAGGAGGATTATTTATTAACAGCCGGAGGGCAAATGGGGGCGAAGGAGCGAAGGCTGCAGCAGGGGCAGGCAGGAAGAGGGACACAAGTATTAGCAAAAGGCTAACGCTAAAGAACTGCTGAATCACAAGAACAGATGGATCTGACTGTATAACTGAGTCTACGATCTGGTGGAGAGTTGAGGTTGGAGGTATTTATGGGATGATGATGATGATGATGATGATGATGATGATGATGATGATGATGATGATGATGATGATGATGAGCAACAGCTGCTGGCCTGACCTCCTGCGCACCTGTCTTCACTCCTGTAATCAAGCGCTCACAAAAGAAGTGAAGGGCAGGACAAAGGATTGGTAGAGGCAGGTTTAACTTGGATGAATGGTTGGATGAATACAGAGAGAGGCAGAAAGCACAGGGACTGATGATGGATTCAATTTTTAAAAAAAAGGACCCACATAACTTTTTGAACTCTACTTTAAGAGGGTCTCTATCACCTCACTGACCTGCTCTGGGGGTGGTATCCAGAGGAGAGGCTGGGTGTGGCCCCCAGGGTGGAGCAAAAGGCCTTCTAGAAAATGAGCAGCCTTGTAAAAACGGTAAGTGATGAGGAGTATAATAATTTTACCGTTAGATGGAGGGAGACCGGTCACGAAATCCAAGTCGATGTAGGACCAGGGGTGACTATGAATTGGCAAGGGGACAAAGAAGGCTGGAGCTGGGTCTGGATGACTTATTCTGGGTGCAGATGGGAAGTAGGCTCCCAGAACCTGGTTTACACCAGGATGGCAGGTGAGGCAAGATGAGTGAGAGCACTGGAGGACTCGAGACAGTTAGGGAAAAACAGGCAGTTGGGGGGATCGTGACTCCCAGGTGATGGTGGCGACAGAGCAGGTGAACAGCAGGATGGGACTGAGGATCTGCTACTGGACAGGTGCTGGTCCAGTTTGGAGAAGACGGTGGCACCATGGAGGGGAATAAAAGCTGAGCTGATGAGAGGTAGTGAGTATTTGACTCCTCCCCTGATAGCATGTAGCTGCATCTTTACTGTAGACTGGATGGTCAAAAACCTTTTGCATCTCCTTGATGATGTGAACGAATGAAACGCAGATTTCAGATTGCTTTTCCCATTCTGCAGAGCCCCAAGTGAGGGCGGCTCAGGGTTTGACAGTCTATGGCAGGAGCACTGGGTCAGAACAGGGACAAAAGTGTCACGGATAGTGGGAGGTGGGCTAATGGCCTGGTTTATGGCTATTGGACGCACTTGGGAGGTTCACTGAGGCTGTTCTCTGATGCTTCTATGGTTTGCATAGAGGTCCATGATGTCTTCTAGGGCTTGGTCATGCTCTATAAACGAATGCCTTGTTTAACAAGGACGTGGCGGATTGCCTCTGAGTCTGCGGGGTTCATTTTAATGGCCAGATCGTACTGTTAAAGCCAGTCTGGGAATCCAAGTGCAGAACAGGAGGCGAGTTTAAACCAAGGATTATTTATTAACAGGTCGGAAGAAGAGGCAGTGAATGAGCTGAGTAGAATGGATGGGGAACTGAGGCTGAACGACGAGGAGCAGAGGTTGAGGCGGGAGCAGGCAGCAGGAGGTCAGGGTGGAGGCTTCTGCTGGGAAATGGTGCTAAGCAGGATGGGGCTTTTGCAGTCCAGAGAATGGGGAGGCAGAGCGGATCCAGTGGGCGATTAAGGCGAGGCGGGGGGGGGGGGGGGGTGATGTTGGCTGGAGTCAGACCGGGGAATACTGGAGACAGCTATTAGCAAAAGGCTAACGCTAGAGAACTGCTGAATAACTGCCGGAGCATGACTGACTGCATAAGCGCAGATACAAGTGTTGCAGTCGGAATCAAGTATTTATGGCAGGGTTGGATAATGATGACGAGCAGCTGGTGGCCTGACCTCCCGCGCACCTGTCTCCACTCCCGCAATCGAGCACACACAAGACAGGAACACAAAAACAGAGAGGGAGAGGGAGAGTAGCTGCCGGCGAGCAGGGAGCGGTGGCACAAGTGGAGGGCCTGACATAATGCTGCTTACATTTTGTTGCTTCAGTGATAATAATCCAGTTATGTAATACAATAATAAAACACTCTGAAAGGACCACTCTGTCTGCATAGAGTGCGTTTACTTTTAATGCTTTTAAAAGCATTTTACTGATAATATGCTCCCAGCCGAGGGAAAACTCTGGCGAAGCATGATAATAACACTAGTGACAAGATCTCAGCCCTCAGTGTGATTCTTAAGCCCTTTTCAGACATGGGATGTGTAACGTTGTTGGCTTCATCCACCTGTTACCAGTGGTGGCTTTTTTTTTTTTTTTTTTTTTCATTCAGACATGGGTGACTTTTACATGAATCTTCCCGACTGCTTCATTGAAACGCGACGGAACATTCATGGAAAGAGCCACAATGCTCGCCAAATATTTTGCAGCTGGTGCACATGAGAGAGAGAGAGAGAGAGAGACGCTTCAATAAATGACTTGTGGTGAGCACCTGCTTCTTACAGTTGATCCATTTGCATGAGTTTCATCGTTTGACATTATGAGAGAGTCAGAACCGTTGCCTGTTTCATGACATCCGACAGTGCTGAGTTGTAGTTAATCTATTCGTCCACACAGTTGGAATGAAATTAACACTGAAAATATGTGAGACTGTTGGGCGGATTGGTTTTACAAGGTGTTTTTTTTTTTTTTTTTTTTAAGTCTTCTGGACCGGTCACATTCTATTTTTATACACTGCTGAGGCATCAGATCAATTTAAAAGTGGCTTTTTGACAGCAGAACTGACTTCATTACAGTGATGTTAGAAGGTGATAACCTTAAGACACACCGTCTTTCTGTGCATCTTCACCTTGTGTTGTACCATGTTGACAGTGTTATAATATAATAATACGTCCACAGTTGCACATCTGAAAGGGGATTCATATATACATAAACATTTATATATAAAATACACAAAAAGGAATGAAATAAAAGCAACCTATAATTACCCACTCCAGCAAAAAGAGAGCGGTTATTTAAGAGGTTCAGCGGTGCTGCTGTTTTTCTGATGAGGACTGGCCCTGTGTGCCTGTTGCTCGGTTTGTGCGGCTGTTTTCTTTGCAGGTACGAGAGATGGGTGTGGCAAAGGGGGTCATCGACAACTTGGCTCATCAGCAATCCTGGTGGACGTGTGCCCCGCTTGCCAGTGCTGCTTTGTAAAACTGTGTTTCAGCTCAGGTCTGGTTCTCTCTCCTCCATGAGGCACCCAGTTGATTTTGGTTGGCATTTAGTTTGTGTTGCTGCACCATACAACATTGCAATCACACTTTTCTTCACTCAAGTACCCACTTAAGTTATTTTCTCTAGATTTATTGTTCTTTTGTTTGTAATAAAAAAAAAAATGTGTTAATTGGTTTGTTTGTGTGTGCGTCTGCCTCGTCTGTCATGTGACATTAGCTGTCGAAATAAAACAAAGAAAATTGAATTAAACTCGTGCAGATAGTTCTTACTTTTTTTCCATTCATCTCTTGGATTCACCCCTAGATAGATATTCTGTGGCCAGAATATCTTTGTCAATTTTGATTTTATTCCTCTTCATGACTGCCTTCCATGTGACTATAAAAATCTGTAAGTCTCTGATACTGCTCGTATTACTGGCTTTCTATCCTTTTCTTTCTGTCCTTGATTTGAATTTTGTTCCTTCCTGCTGTTGAAGGTGGACCTCTTTTAGCTCGTCAGTGGATCGATCTGGAGTTGCCGTGCGGTGTCCATAGCTGTCATGTTTTACACTAGAGCGATCCAGAAGGCCGCTCGGATAATGACCCTTCCCTCTGCGCTTTCTGACCGCGGAGATGTGAAACATCAATAGCCTCCATTCAGCCATTTTAATGAGAAATACCTCTGGGTGTCCTGTGTCGAGGTGCTGAATAGCAGAAGAAAAGACGGAAACAATTTATTGGTGCATCGAAGACAGTAGTCATGGTAACATCTTTTATATGTAACTACATTGGGTATCTCTCCATCTCGCCATTGTTCTGTTACTCTTCAATATTTCTTTTCTTTAATTCTTTTTTCCTCACATAACAGTTTGGCTTCAGTTTGGCTCACAGACTAAAAACCATCTGGAAAAATGAATCGTCACATTTGTATTTCAATAGCTGAAGTATCTCAGATGGATCAGCGTGATTAATCTGCATATTCCTTACAACTCCGAACCTTGTAACAGTAACATTATGCAGTAAAATGACTGTAGTTTGTCAAGTCTCAAGTGAGTGAATAGAGTCAAGTTTTGAAGTTCCTCTCCAGGCATGTATAAACTGTGTTTAAAAACTCTGCTATCCTTAATATTTTGTTTAAAATGGTTGTCCATTGAAAAGTAAAAAAAAAAAAAAAAAAAAGGAAAACTGGGACTGGAAGAACATCTACTCCTACTTCCTCACTGACAAATTCCGGATCCGGGTTGTGCCCCGCCCAACCACGGTGAAAGAGCAAAACCTATCGGTTTAGTGGAGGAAACATCAGAGAAACTCAGCCACAGACTCAGGAACCTAGAAGACGTATCAGAACAAGAAGCGTAGTTATTTGTTTATGTCATTTGTTAGCTTAAGCGGCTGACACAGTGTTAGTGGTTGTGCCAATGCAAAGTCTCGCTCTCTTTACTGACTCCGTGTACTGACTACTCACACCATAATACACTTCAAGAATAAAACATGAAATAATAACTAATGCTAAAAAGAAAGTTGGGATGGATGCAGTTACACACAGGATTGATGAGCTGCACATAAACAACTGATTCATAATGGACCAGTCTGATGCCTGTAATATTGTTCGGGTTTTCTTTGCAGCAGCCTGGCTTCATTTGTACGTCATTTAATAAAGGCAAACGCAGCTGACAGCAGTGTGTAATTTCACTGCACTCTGGTGCAGCACTTCTCAAATCATATTTATCAACATATGAGTCCTGCGGTTTTCAGAAGGCTGCAGAGATTTAATGAACCTTTTTACAGAAAATAAAGCAGCTGTGGTCAGAAGATAGAGTAGGAATCACTCATACTCTTGTAGCGATAAATGCAGAGTGATTTACAGACAATTTACAGATCATACAGCAGTCTTTTTTTTTTTTTGGCGTCAATGCACAAAAATTCTTTAATCACCTTTCAGCATGTTGTAATTCAAGTGGTCTGAGAGTAAACAAGATGTCTGCACCTCCTCTTGGCTCCGTTCTCAGGCTTTAGAAAATCTAGCCCATGGCGGGAGACTTCGGCCAATCACAGCTCTTTTCAGAGAGAGAGAGAGAAAGAGAGAGAGAGAGAGCGTTCCTATTGGCTTTTCCAAAAGCAGATGTATATTTGTCAGTAACGGTGAAACATTTCAGAGATGGAGAGAACTTGCTGTACTTCTCCTGAACATGTAACAGGATGCTAACTTCATTTTCCTGTAATATCTTAATATGTTGTAGTGGTTGGTTGTGGATGTGTGGATTTACCATGAAAGCAGGCGATGAGTGGTTATGTTGAATGTTGCTACTAAGTTAGCCTCCTGCTACCTTCTTTTCCTTTCATTTCATTTCCCCAGCTTTAAAACACAATAAATGTTCATTTTTAATGACCATTTAAATGTGCCTTTTTGCTGGGGAGTGATTCAGTTAAAATTATTTATTTACATTTTAATTCTTTTTCAGTAATTGCTGTGAATTTGCTTCATGTTTTTAGTTAAAAGCGGCGGCGGAGTGACTTTGCATCAGAAAGAGACTGAGGTGTCACTTCTCAGTGCAAAGTCTGAGGCACATTTGCACAGCCTCATCGCTGAATGAACCTCCCACCTGTTTGCACCTTCTCCTCCCACCTGTGCACCCTCTGTGCTTGGCTCTAAAGTACCAAGCAGACAGGCAAAGTGAATTTCAAGAACAGGAAAATACCAATCTGTCGGAGTGCTGCTGCTGGCGCCGGCCGTTGTGCCGCCATGAAAATAGAGGCTTTTGATTCACAGGTCAGGGGAAGTTTTTAGGAGTCAGATCTCAACTTAAAGCTCACAGAAGTCACAGAAGTCTCAAGTCAAGTGGTACATGGTGAAATATTCCTCTATTCCTGATAATATTTTTTATGTTTCATAACAGCAAATCAAAATAATTCAACAATAAGTAATGACAGCCTTTTTTAAACTGAGTAAAAACCAATGACAAATATGGATCAGATTTTTACTCATAATGAACACTCATCAAGTGACAGCTTTGAAATCCCCAGCTGCAGGGGCTATAATACAACCTCTACATGCGCGTTACCTTGACTACAGTACAATAGCTAATGGCCCGTATTTCACCACATTACATAGTGTTGCAACAGAATCCAGCCAAACTGTGAAAAGAATTAATGTAGTGCCGTGACTTGACTTTGGTGGACTCACAGCACGACAGCTCAGTCAGTGTGTTGTGTATATGTAGGTGTGTGTGTGTGTGTGTGTGTGTGTGTGTATGTGTGTTTTACGAGTCCTTCACTGAACTGGAACTCTATTCACATGAGGAGCTCTCCTCACAGACAGATATATGCACGCTTTCATTAGCATTCAGTATATTATCTGCCACAAAATGACGTTAAAACCTCCCATAAAAAAGTCTACCTGTGATTTCATGTGTACGAGGACGTGGATATTTCCTGTGTGTGTGTGTGTGTGTGTGTGTGTGTGTGTGTGTGTGTGTGTGTGAGAATGTGCCTATGTGAATCTGTGCAGAAGCCTCATGGTTGATATATAACCACTCAGGCATCATAATCATGGGTAATGTGGCACTGTTAACATTTGCATGCTAACCTGTCATCTTGAAGTGAGTACGCTTGACTTATTGAAAGACTCTGTATGTTTCATCTTGAAGTGCTGCCGACTGCACCGGGTTAGTGTGTGGGTGAATGATATTTTCTCTGTGCATTCACTATATGTATGTGAGTGTGTGTGTGTATGTATCATCACCTGTTCTATCTGATGCTACAGTACAATCTTGAGAGACTGACCTGCACAGGTGTGAGTACGCTCTGTCATAATGACTTAGACTTGTAAATGCTTGACAGAGTGACCTTTTGTATGCGTCTGTCAGTTTGTATATATACTGAGCTGTATGTGTGTGTGTGTGTGTGTGTGTATGAGGCTTTCAACTCTGTAAAGCAGCAGGCGAATCAAATCTAGTCAGTGTCTAAAATACAACATATAGAGTTCAGAAACTGGACGTTTTTGTACTTTTTTTTTTTTTTTTTTCATATAGAACATTTGCCAGAACAAGAACTAAAAATAAACATGTTGTTGACTGCTATTTCTTCTGTATTCAATCTGCTTCAAAGATGAGCTGCTGCTTTTTGTTTTTAGCTTGTGCGATTTTGTCCGTCTTTGTCTTTTGTGCTTCACTACAGTTGTTTTCTGAAGGATTTCTGCAGTAATTCAGTTGTTAGTCGCCTTCTGTGAAAGTGGTAAACCATTTGTATGAGAGAGATGAAACGCGTAAGTGGAGCAGATGATGGCAAAGTGGCATTAAATCTCACAGAGATGATTTTGTTCAACTGATATAAGAAAAAAAAAAGGATTCAAACTCTGATATTTTGCTTAATTTCCTTTGCTACAAAAATGTTTTGAATTAAATGATATATAAAACTCATAAAATTGAATTGCAAAGGCACAGTAGGAGGTGTGATGAAAATCTCGTGAGCTGGATGAAGGAGTTTTCAGGAGATACACAGAGGTAAACAGAAGTATTTATTGCAGCTTCATGCATCAAGGAGATGATTAATGGTCAATTACAGATGTTAAGAGGTTAACTACTGCGATGGCTCTCAACCTGGTGGGTGATGAGATTGTTTTCGGGGGTTGCGGGATGGTTTTCAAAATAAATAATATTAAATAAATAAATAAATTCAAAAATATTTTTGAGAATGATTTTTCCATTAAATCTCCCATACCAATGTTACAATGTATTATCATTATAGAACAGATCTGAGCCAGTGAGTGAAATTAGTGTGTGAATCTGGCTGGAGAGGCAGACTGACTGTGGCAGTGGCTGGTGCTAAACGTTAGCTAACTACTAAAAAGAGGCTGAATATGGAGCGACGGCTTCTCTTAAAAAAAAAAAAAAAAAAAAAAAAAAAAAAAAAAAGTCTGCCAGCTCAAGATGGAGACCAGGAAGAGATACGTGAAGGTGGTGCCAACTGAAAATAATGTTACACCCCACGTAAGGTGTCGGCAGGCTCCAACAGATTTGGCCTCCGGCAAGTGTGTCTGGTAGCTGTCATGTGTGATAGTAAGCCCTGGGATGAATGAGCAGAGAAGTGCGTGTTTGCAGCAGAGAGTCGCTCAGTCTTCCACTGCT